>NC_090448.1:771090364-771420989 GCF_031143425.1 Pleurodeles waltl
TTTGTAATCAATGATATTCTAATATTTGTTCCCACACAGCTTCCAATACAAATTGTATCCCACTTGTGTGACTAGGCCAAGCCCATGTGATACAGTACACCCTAAAACACGACCTGTTGGCATCATATTTCACCAGCAGGATCCATGCTTTTTTTTTACAATATAGGTAGCTGCAGATTTTGGGTCTTAATTCAGTTGCCACCCAAGAAAACCTACCATACCCACATTTCTGAAAAGTGGACACCCAGGTGTATTCAGGGTGGTGTAACTTCTGTGGTTCTAATGATCTGCTTTTATCCAGAAGCCCTTGAAAACCTCAAACTTGGGCTAAATACACAATTTTTCTTTATATTCCTGTGATGGACAGTTCTGGAATCTGCAGGGAACCACCTATTTCCTACCACCCCGAAATGTCCCAATAAAAATAGTACCTCATTTGTATGGGTGGGCTTAGACCCTGCAACAGGAAAATGGCCTAAACGCAACATGGACACATCAACTTCTCCACTGAAAAACACCCCTTTTTTTGCAATTTGGTTAGCTGTGGATTTTGGGCCCAACTCAGTTGGCGCCTAGGAAAACCTACCAAATTTGTACATTTCTGAAATATAGACACTTAGGCGGTGATTCTAACCGCAGCGGGCGGCGGTCGCCGCCCGCCATGCGGTTACCGCCAAATGACCGCACCGCGGTCACAAGACTGCGGCGGCCATTCTCGCTTTCCCGCCGTGCTGGCGGGCGACCGCCAAAAGGCCGCCCGCCAGCACAGCGGGAAAGACCCAGCAACGATGAAGCCGGCTCCGAATGGAGCCGGCGGAGTTGCTGGAGTGCGACGGGTGCAGTAGCACCCGTCGCGAATTTCAGTGTCTGCTACGCAGACACTGAAATTCTTTTTGGGGCCCTCTTACGGGGGCCCCTGCAGTGCCCATGCCATTGGCATGGGCACTGCAGGGGCCCCCAGGGGCCCCGCGTCATCCCCTACCGCCATACCGGGGAGACCCGCCAGGAACAGGATGGCGGTAGGGGGTGTCAGAATCCCCATGGCGGCGGAGCGCGCTCCGCCGCCATGGAGGATTCTCAAGGGCAGCGTAAAGTCGGCGGTACACCGCCGACTTTCCGTTTCTGGCCGCGGCTGAACCGCCGCGGTCAGAATGCCCAGCGGTGCACCGCCAGCCTGTTGGCGGTGCTACCGCGGTCATTCGCCCTGGCGGTTTTTACCGCCAGGGTTAGAATGACCCCCTTAGAGTGCAGTGTGGAGTGACTTGCATGGCTCTCACAAGCTTTTCTTACTCAAAAGCCCTTTCAAAGCTCAATATTTACCTCACATTTCTATATGTGAAAGTTCCAGAATCTGCAGGGATATGCAAATTTCGTATCATCTACAGTTTCTAAATGTCTCCCGATAACAACAGCACTTCACTTGTATGGGTCGGCCAAGAGACCATGACACATAAGGCCTTAAAGTGCTACATGAGAGATCATCAATAGGGATAGCTGCGTATTTGGGGCTGTGCCTGACCGCCATCCATGGAACCCTACTAATCAATAACATTTTTGGAAAATTAGACACACAAGGATTCTAAGGTGGTTTCCTATGTGGATCCCACAATGCTTTCTTACCCACAAATCCATGCACACCTCAAACCTTGCCTAAAATCAAGCATTTTTCCTATATTTCTGAGGTGGAAACTTCTGAAATCAGCAGGAACCCACTTGTCCTGATAAAAACACTGCCCCACTGATGTGGAAGACCCAAGTGCCTGCAACAGGAACAAATCAAACCAAGGTCAATGGGAGCTCTTCACAAATCAAGCCAAGGTCTATCAGAGTCATGTGCGGATTTGGTAAGTTTCCCTGGATAGCAGAACAGAAAAGCCCCAAAATCCACAGCTACCCACATCCCGAAAACAAGGTGGTTTTCAGTGGAAAACATCTACACACATATAGGGCCACATACAGCCAAAGATGTTGGTTGGTGCCTTAACAAGATTCACAAATGAAAATAACGTCTGAGTAAGTTTTTACTACCTGTTATGTATCTGCCTCCCTCAAGTGAACCTTGATGGCTAATGGCTCCTAAGAAACCAATGTGAAGCTCAGGAAGACCTTGTTCATGTGCCTTTAGTGCACTCGCTGTGCTAAATCCAACTCCTTCCAGTTTGTGGGTGTAAGTTGGGAGGTGCCCAAAGATACCACAAAGCCTACATTACTCAAACTGAGTTAGCATTCCTATCTTAAAAACTAAGGTAAACATGCTAGAGAAAACCATCTTAAGCTCCTTAAAGAGCACAACCAAAACTACGAAGGTTGCTAGTTTTTGGCACACAGGTTACTCAGTGCCAAAGTGGTGTATGTCCTGTCCACCGTTATGTGCAGTATCATGATTGTAATACTCTTGTCATACGGCGAACAGAACATCTACCACATTTTGACAAATGGTGAACATGACAAGCAGGCCACAAATATGACTCATATATGATGTGTTGGATGCAGATTTCTGTGTAATGTTATGTGTGTTTGTAAAGTGCGCTATCATATGGTGAGGTATTCTGCTGCCGACGCAGGAGTAGTCTGGGCTAATCCATGCACTCTCCTAGAAAGAGGCAAGTCTTCAGCTTCTTGCAAAATTAAAAAATCTAGGAGGCAGTTCAGATGTGTAAGGGTCAGTCATTCCCGGCTTTCAGAGCAAAGTAGGAGAAGGCACTACTGCCTGTTCTGGTGCTGCACATGCAAGGGATGTGTGTGGGCAGCAGTCTGGCTGAGCGGAGGGTTCTGGAAGGTTTCTAAAATCTGAGAAAGTTGATGAGGTATGCTGGCCTAGTGTTGTGCAAGGTTCTGAATGCATATGTGAGGCGATCAGAGAGCTCGCAAGTGGAGGGGAAGCCAGTGAAGCTCTTTGTGGTACAGGGTGTTTGTGCCGGATGAAAGGTTGCTGGTAAGCTTGGCTTCTGCATTCAGTATGGTTTGGAGTCATCTGGTTAGTTTGAGTGAAAGAGTAATTATATTGGGGTGAGTGCAACACCAACAGGGTTTAGTCCTTTGGTGATGATGAAGTGATGGCATGTGTATCCTTACTACCTTGACTATCTGCCTTCTATTTATGTGATACCCCTATGAAAGCACACCTAGCCTGAGCTTTTCCTACCTGTTCATGTTTCTGTCTCCTTCAAAGTCCTGACTAATCCTGTATGCTTGCCAAGTGAACCTTTCCTATTGCCTTCCATGGCAGCTACCTGAAGCTCAAGAAGATGTTTCTTTCAAGTGCAATTAGTGCTGTGCTAAATCCAGCTCCTTCCAAGGGGTAGATACAGGTTGGGGTGGGGGGGGTGACCAAGGATGCTTCGAGGTCTAGTTTCCTTGAACTTAATGAGCATATCTACCTTTGAAACTAAGGTGAACATGCCAGATAGGCTGTCCTAAGTTCCCTAAAGAGCCCTTAAAAACTACTAAAGATTTTAGGTTTTGTTGCACACAATACTCGGTGACAATGTAGGCTACGTTCTATCCACCATTATGAGCAGTGTGGTGACTGTAATGCACTTGTCATATGGCAAACAGAACATCTACCTCAGTCTGACGGTGGATAAATGTGTCAAGCAAGTCATAAGCAAGTACACGATTTTCTCAACTAGAGGAGCCTAGCGTAGGAGGCAGATGAAGGTATGTATCTATTCACACCCACTGAAAAGTACATACTAGCACAGAAACTGTTAGTCATGCAAATATGTTTGGTGCACAATTCTCTTCAGGATGTCAACATCCGAAGAACATGTACACACTCAAAAAGCAAATAATGTGCGTATTTACTTAACATCCAGCATCAGCAGTGAACAGGGAAGTCCTGGGGCAGTGTTTGCCACTGCAAGTGCCTGCTCTCTGGGTTGGTCAACCCTGCTACTACATCTTTTCTGCACAGATTGTGCATGCAAAGGGACAGCCTGACTGTCATGGCCATGTTCCTCAGAAACATTGGAAGACGAGTGATTGGATGTAATATGATGAATGAAAAATCACTTACAGATTCTCTCCATTTTCTTCTCCCTCGGATGCTGTCTCAGTGTCTGATCCTGACTCTGTGCTGTTCTCCATAATTCGAGTTAGGGCCTGAGCAGCAGTCATCCACGAGGCACTATCTCTGTTAATTGCCAAAAAGCTACCACCTGCTTAAAGACTTCCTTCTGAAACAGTATCCTGCTAAGAAGGCAAAAATAAGGCAAGGAGGCAAAAATATGATGCTTAATCTGTTAGTGTGTGCATCTGTAAGATGTGTGTGACAAAATGTAAAAGCAAAAAAGCACTTAGCTTATTGATGCTGCTGCAACTTCTCCAAAGACACTAAAAAAAGACAAAATAAGTATTACTTCAACTTGCCAAATACCCAGTACCACAACATATTACATGGGATAAGTGGCACAACGCAGCGAGGAAAGTTGCTGTGCTGCATCACCTGAGTTGAGCACATCTTCCAAGAAATGGCACAGTTCTGCGGTCTCTATGCGCTGGTTTACTGTATGCTGCTTTGAGCCAGTTCAGGCACCCTTACCAATATTGCAAGAGTGTCTTCATTATGGTCAGGATCGTTTTTGTCCAGGAGGGTGCCCCTAAAACAAAACTGCTTTTTGGGACATATACATCTATGTATCTGTGCTGCACTTTGCAGCACACATACATAGAGGGAAAAGTCCCCAAGTGTGGCTGCACAGGAATTCCCCTGTGCCCCCCATTGAATAACCACCAAATGCAAAGAAACTCAAGGCAGCACAATACACTGTGCTGCATGTGTTTTTTTTTAACATACGTTGCTTTGTAAATTTCCAACAAGGATTTTGCATTGGGTATCCTTGAATAAAAGTCATGCAAACAAGAGGCAAACTTTTTGTATGTATGGCCCATATTTATTTACTGAAGACAAGCAGTGTAGGTGTTTGGTATGGTACGGAAGGCTGTATGGATTTTTGCTTGCTGCAGGCAATATTTATAATAAAATATCATGACATGCCCATTATGTGTGACTGGTGGTCCAGTGGGTTACAACCGTTCTGTTTCCCTTGGGGGCGCAATTGTGTCATCCTTGGTGGGTAAAATCAAACCTGCTAGGTGAAAACAATTTTTTTTAAAAAAACATACTTACCCCCAGAGGGTTGCAGCATGTCTTGAGAGAATGACCCCCCAGAATGTGTGCATGCCAGAGTTGTAGAGGCCTATAGGGCAATCTGGCAGTGCCGGAAAGACTAGTCTGACAGGTCAGTATGTGGGCTGTTTTTTTGTTTGTTTGGGCCTGTTTTATGGTCTGGTAGGCCAGTTTTTACTTTTAGTTTCCCTGATATTACCTCAAGCACTGCCTACAGCCACAAATGCATACAGTCGTCAATACCTTGCAAAACATTTATACAGTGTGTATTCACAAGTTTAAAACTGCCTGATTTGTAAACGTGGGACACTTTTCAGCTGATTCTCCAATGTGGACAACATTTCTTTTAGTGTGCATTGTTTTCCCCTAGGGGACCAAATCATGCCCTTCTTAGGGGTGCAATCGAACCCCAAGGGAGAAACAAACATTTTGGAATAATATTTTTTCCCTCAGAGAGGTTGGCCTCTGTCTCGGAAGGGCGACCCCCCCAGAATGTCTGACTGCCATTATGTTTCCCCCAAGCGGTGCAATCCAATACTTCATGGGGGTGCGATCACTCCCCTATTGGAAAACATACATTTCAACTTTACTTATTTTAAAGTTTTATGCAGGGTCGGACTGGGACAAAATATTGGCCCAGGCACCAAAGTATATGTGCCCCCAATCAGCGAAGCTTATAGCAAAATAAGTAGTAATATCTGGGAAATCAACTGTAAAACTTGCCCATATGGCTATAAAACTAGACCACTACTACTAAAAAATGGGCCACAACCTGATCTGTCAGAGCAGCTCATCAGGCACTGTCTGAACCACCCAGAGGCGGTCAGCCCTTGTCTCAGGTGAGCCGACCCTCCAAAATATAGGAAATAATTGCTTCCATTATATTTTCCGTTGGGGACATGATTGCGGACTTCATGGAGGCGCGATCAAGCCACCAAAGGAAAGCAAATATTAAACAAAGTATAATAATTGCCTCCATGGGGGTTGGTCAACATACCAGAGGACAGGCCCCTTAAAAAGGCATATATCCCTGGTGTCAGGTAGATCCTGCTCATGGATTTCTGTGCATACAGGAACCAGGAGCAGAACATACTTTGAGAAGGGCATCGCTGAAAAGAGGGGACTCTATCTTTTCGAGCGTGGCCTCTCTTAAAACCGGGGAAGCCACCTAAGGCCCAAAAGCATAACTAGACACAGCAGTGACCTGTTTCTCCTGGTCACTCAGGTGGGGATTTGCGATGTCAGCACGCTGCACGTATGGGCTGGAAGGGGGTGGGAGCTGAAGTGGAAGGAGTTCCGCTTCAACCCCACCCTTAACTAGGAAATAAAGAAATCCTCCAGTGAAAGCACCAAAGTTTCCTTTTAAAACCTCCCCAGCATCAGCCAATCGCTGACAGATGCACTGCAGAGGTAGTGCAGGAGTGGGGCGCTGGCCGTCACCTGCAATAATAGAGTTAAAGTACACTTTAAATATGCACTAAAACCATTTGTTTTTAATTGCTTATCTAGAAAAACTGCTATTAGGAATTTGGACAGAAGGCCCCTGGCAACAAAACCGGTCCCCACCAAGCTTGAAACAGTTCCCACCCTCCAGCCCAATGAAACACGTTCAATGGCTTGCCTATCACTAATTGCTACATCAGTTGTATATGTTCACAGGCATGTTGCAGGACATGCAGTGGGTCATGTTGACTAATAAGTATGTGAAGACATGCAATAACATTTACAGAAATTACTTTAACATCGACTGCACTTCTGGTGCACCAACGTATATGGTGTGGTGCTACCATTCACTCCTTTGGGTTGTGGGAGGCACCATGAGTGTTTGCAGCTTGCCACAAGGACCTCATTGCTCTTCCCGGGTACATCACTGTGAAAACTTCAGGCCGTAGAGTGAAATAGAAGCTCTTCTGGTATAGTTCACACACAAATAAACAACAAACAATAACTCACTGCTCCTGGTGTTTTAGCAATGAAGCTGTTTTTTATTTGCCGCCCTAGACCTGCTGATTGACAGCCTCACCTCTCTCACAGATGTTACATTTTGGAAAGTTTTGGATGCTTTTCTCAGTCTAAATTCCATTGCTCATGCCCTCTTCACTTTGGGCAGCATGTCCCATCAGAGTATTAGTTGCATTGACCATTATCACTTGGTGGCACCCACAGCAACAAAGAGGGCAGTCAACAAGAGGCCTGTGTTGTCGAGAAAATGACAGTGTGTTTACTATCCTGGTCAACCACTAGTAGCTGCAATTACAATAATCCTGTAGCAACTATTGTCTTCCACCTACACTACTTAATTTGTAGGGTAAAATAAACAAAGAAATTAGTGCAATGTCCCATATATTTGCAAATGAGCTAGATGCTAATGATTCTGAATGTGGGGATGCAAAATAAAGTTGACCATTGGGCTTGCAGCCATCTCTGATTTGACAAGCAGTATTCCAAAATGTAGAGAGTACAGTCCATGTATAAGGGAATGAGGCACATAGTGAGTTCTGCTAGTGCACCGTGTAAAATTGACCTGAGTCACTCCTTTTTATTAGGTCGAGCCTAAGCGTACTATCTTGTGTATACTTTAGCATACATCTCTATGGGTTTAAGCCAACCCCCTACGTCTTATTTGTTTTTTTAAAAACTTTAAAAAATCTTTGCTTGCTAGTGATCAGTCCTGCCTCTTTGTCCCTCCTTTTTCTCTTTCGCTCCTCCCAGGGAGCAAGGACTAACTACTGTATGTTTCTACTTTTGATCTTTATCTCTTTCTTTGAGGGACTACTTTATCATTTATTTGTTGCTCCTGTTACACTGTGGGGGCTTCAGGCCATAGATGCTTGAATTTTATTGCAACATCCTCCTCCCACCTCCTCCCTAGCCAGAAAAGACCTGGTGTTGTGCTCCGAGCGGAGCTACTGCAAAGGGGGTGCTAATTTACTGCGCTCAGCCTGCCAGCTTTCCAAATCACTAACCTCTCTTCTACTTGTTGTCAGTGGCGGATCTCGCTCACTAGAGATGAGGAAGCAAAGGCGCCTATCATTGTGTTTTTTGGGTGCCACAGTTCACTAGTGCTTTGATCTGCCGGGCTGTTAATCACTATGTAATTCTGGGAATATATAGCTACACACTCTTAATTACTCTAGAAATGTCCTTCCACTGCTCCCTCTCAGATTGAGGTGCTTTTTTGTATTTAGTTGATTCCCTTTCGTCATTGCTTGATTTCTCTCAGCCCTCCTCCCTCCTTCTCGTTTGCATCATTGCTTGTCCTTCATCATGTTGGCTCTGCTGTGACTGGAGTGGGAGGGGAAGGATCGGCTTCTAATGGCTCTGAAATGTACGCTGGACTGCCCACCTCCTGTTAGTGTCATTCTTTGCCCACCTTCCATTCAGTACAAAAAGCTCTATTGGACTCCCGGGGAGGAGGCTTTCTAGAGCTGTGCCCTTATCCTGCCATGTGGTCGGAGCAGCACGCCCCACCGAGGGGTACAAGCTTCTCCTACCCGGCACCTAGCACTGGAGCTCTGATCCAAATATCCCCTCCTGCCCCCACAAAGCAAGGACAAAAACCCAACAGGCCATAGCGTGACTTTATATTATAAAATGTGACGTGTAAGTAACCCCCAAGGAGCAGCGTCTCTGGGAGGGTGCTTAGGGCTGTCCAGGTCTGTGCACCACCCTTCCTGTTGTCCCTAGCCCTAAAAGTGCCAAGTCTGATGGCCAGGGGTTTTTACTGATAGTGCAGGTGCTTGCCTGAAGCCACTTGTGAGAGTTGTTATAATGAGGAATAGCACACAACTCCCTCACCATCTCTTGGGCCCCTGTATCTATTGTAAGACTTGATTTGTGTGGGAGCCCACCTGCTCTGCCTGGTCTGGGTTTTCTAAAAGTGTGTGCTGCCTCCACAAGATATTACACCTCTGTGCAAGATCCCACATGCTCTTTGTTTTTAGGATGCATGAATGTGTCGTCTCCTTCCACAATATAATGTATTGTGGTGTACCTCCATCTCTCCGCCCACCGACCCACATAGCTTTTGCTGTTGACTAAGGGTCCCAGAGGTATGTGCAGCGGCAGATGCCATGTATTTAGGGTGGTGGGGTGGGCAAAATACAGGTGGCATTAATATCATAATAAACTTAACTTCCTACTTGCCAGAATGTCCTCCTGGTTATGGTGTCTTCTCTCCTCTGAGCTCCTCCAGACTCTGGAAACTGTACTACCCAACCTTTGTGCTGCTCTCATGCTGTTAAACAGTATAAGAGAAGTATCAGGATTTGAGGGAACAGCCTCTCTCAGCGCTCTTAAGAGCACACGAGGCCTATGCTTTCTCTAACTCAGCTGTCTTAAGACAGCTAGGTTAGAGAAGTTTAAAATGTGCATGTCTGGCTGGCCGTTGCAAGACAGTCGGCCAAAGGGGCAGGTGCACTTTAAACATAAGTGCAGAGCTCCCTGCTGCCACTCAGCATCAATTGCCCCATCCTGTCCTGACAATATATTAAATATCATAAGAGCTACGTTGGCATTGGCTCTTTGGAAAGCAGGAACCTTGAATCTCGGGCACAGATGAGCCAGACAGTGAAAAGTGGGAAGAGTGCACGACATGGTCAATTATCGTATTGCTATATTTTAAAGCACACAATGATTGGCTATGTTTTTTAATCCTCTTCTGAGCTTCCTTCACACAGTATGTGGGAAGTTGAGGACTAAAGAAGACCTTGCTGACAGAGGAGCTGTGTGTGTGCTGGTCGTCCTGAGGATGTGTGCAGCCTTTGTTTGCTTTTTTTCTTGTGATTTTACAAGATGACACACACTGCAGACAAGTAAGGAGCCTCAGCCGCCATAACAGACAAGTGCACAAAGCTGTTATGTTTTTCACATTTAGTTGCCGAGATGTAAGATGGGTGCACGCAGGCTGCAAATAACTAAATACGAGCTGAGACAGACTGCCCTTTAAGAAAAAATAAACATTGTGTGACACTGGCACCGTAAATTGAGCATGTTATGGAGCCAGTGACTGAAACGAAGCAAAATAATGTGCCACCCCCAAAACAAAATGGTTATAGCTGGGCTAGTTTCAGGATTTATTTCTTTATCTGAGACATTTGGTGCCAAGAGAAAGCTAAACAAAGTGCACTATGTTGAAGGAAACGAGATGGGATAACGTGCTCATTTCAATTTAGAGAAAAGGAGAGCCTTTCTGCATTTCAATTTAGAGTAATGGGCATTTTATATCATAAGCATGTGGCACTATTTTTCTGTTTCCAGCTGACATTAATCCATGTGGTTAAAATTTGAGACACACTGCTATTTGATAAATACACCAGCTTTTGGTATATTACAGCACAGGCACACTACTTCAAGGAGGCCTGTAACACAGTTGTGTCATAATAGTGCACACACAATCACAAATCACCATGGGCTGGGGCACAAAACTACAATCCACTCCAACATCACCAATAAAAAGTCATAGTAAACAAAAGGACCTAATTTGAAATAATATTGGTGGTGCCATAGCAGAACCGTAAAATTCAAAGAAACAAAGTATTACCTTGCAATTTGTGTGTAAAGTTCCTCTGCATACATTTCCCTGCCTGATTAATGTCAAGACCTTGTCTGTTTTTTTAAAAAACTTTTTTTGTTGTCTGAAGCTTTGCTGCCCAGAAGCCATGGACTAGTTAGTTTTCTGTGGAATAAAACTGCCTTCTGCCACAGTGGCAAGTTACTCGCTCACAGACTTCTGTACCCACACCTAAAATAGCCTTGTACTGTGTCCTTGCTAGTGTAAGCTGGTCTGCAATGAATCAGCAAGTCAAAGGACACTATTCTATGCATGTAGTAAATTGGTAAGTTATGACAAAAGACTATGAGGGTCATTCTGACCCTGGCGGCCGGTGGCCGCCAGGGCCACCGACCACGGGAGCACCGCCGACAGGCTGGCGGTGCTCCAATGAGCATTCTGACCGCGGCGGTTCAGCCGCGGTCAGAAGCGGAAAGTCAGCGGTCTCCCGCTGACTTTCCGCTGCTCTTTGGGATCCTCCATGGCTGCGGAGCGCGCTCCGCAGCCATGAGGATTCTGACCCCCCCTACCGCCATCCAGTTCATGGCGGGAAAGCCGCCATGAACAGGATGGCGGTAGGGGGGGTCGCGGGGCCCCTGGGGGCCCCTGCCGTGCCCATGCCAATGGCATGGGCACGGCAGGGGCCCCCGTAAGAGGGCCCCGAAAAGTATTTCAGTGTCTGCCTTGCAGACACTGAAATACGCGACGGGTGCCACTGCACCCGTCGCACCTTCCCACTCCGCCGGCTCGATTACGAGCCGGCATCCTCGTGGGAAGGTCGTTTTCCCCTGGGCTGGCGGGCGGTTTTACTGGAACCGCCCGCCAGCCCAGGGGAAAACTCGTAATACCCGCCGCGGTCTTTTGACCGCGGCGCGGTAATTTGGAGGGCGGGATCCTGGCGGGCGGCCTCCGCCGCCCGCCAGGGTCATAATGAGGCCCTATGTTATTCATCAATTACTTGAGCTTTTTAATATAGCGATTAGAATTTGCCTACATACCCCTTCAGAAACAAGTTTTCGGATTATGTTAATGTAAAGCCTATCTGCATACAGTTGCCTACCTAGTGAAAGTGAAGATAGTGGCCCTCATTCTGACCCTGGCGGTCGGTGATAATGCGGCGGCCAACCCGCCAACAGGCCGGCGGTCCAAAATATGCAATTCTGACCCTGGCGGGAACCGCCAACACAGCCCGCCGCATTAACACTCCGCCCGCCACGGCGGAACAAACAAACAGCGCGGCGGTCCCCGCCAACAGCCAGGCGGCAGACAATGTACCGCCCACCCTATCACGACCCACCAATCCGCCACCTTTTCCGGGGCGGGAGCACCGCCGATAAAAACACGGCGGAAACCGACTACGAACGGGAAAACGCTCACCTCTACGCACTCCACGCGAGATTCCGGCAGTAAGGAACCCGAGTTGCAGGTCATCCCCGCACTCCTATACCTGCTCCTGTACCAGGAGCACGCCCGGCGGCGCGGAAGACATCGGTGAGTACTGCACCTACGACACAGGGGAGGGAAAAGAGTACCGGCACACACCCACCCACCCACACCCACTACAACACACACATCAATGCATTCCCACAGATCACTGTCACAACCCACAAACCCCCCCCTCCGAAATAATGCAAAGACCAAAAGAAGAGATCATAAACGGGCAGATATATTGAAATATGGACACCAGTAATCCCAATAAATAAATAAACTATGTACAAAATATATACAGCTACTAAATGTAGTCCAACCACTGTCCGTGGACCACAGGGGTCCTGTGCAAAGGGGCAAGGCCCAGTCCCACGACAAGAACTCCACGGAGAGAACACTGCAGGGGCATCAGAAAGAAAATAGGACAGGCACCTCAGGGGGAAGGGAAGGGGGGGCACCTCAGCCACTTGAGTACACGACGCCAGATCCACGAGGGGACTCCATGAGCACTGGGCCATCCTGGGGAGAGCAAAGCCACAGTCCATACAGTCCATACAGTGGGTGGCCTGCCCACTGGGCCATCCTGGGGAGAGCAAAGCCACAGTCCATACAGTCCATACAGTGGGTGGCCTGCCCACTGGGCCATCCTGGGGAGAGCAAAGCCACAGTCCATACAGTCCATACAGTGGGTGGCCTGCCCACTGGGCCATCCTGGGGAGAGCAAAGCCACAGTCCATACAGTCCATACAGTGGGTGGCCTGCCCACTGGGCCATCCTGGGGAGAGCAAAGCCACAGTCCAAACAGTCCATAACAGACTCCACTGCCACTGGAGGAGGCATGTTGGCCAGAGGACATCCTGCAGCCCTGCCCGAGACAGATCCTGCCCTGCCACGTCTGCCAAAGGGCCAGCGGTTCTTGCCTTGAAGGGCCCAGTTCAGCGCTTCTTGCCTTGAAGGGCCCAGTTCAGCGCTTCTTGCCTTGAAGGGCCCAGTTCAGCGGGTCTTGCCTTGAAGGGCCCAGTTCAGCGGTTCTTGAGACGGCGGTCCCCAGCGGAGCGGTGCTTGAGACGGCGGGGCCCAGTTCAGCGGTGCTTGAGACGGCGGGGCCCAGTTCAGCGGTTCTTGAGACGGCGGTCCCCAGCGGAGCGGTGCTGGAGACGGCGGGGCCCAGTTCAGCGGTTCTTGAGACGGCGGTCCCCAGCGGAGCTGTGCTGGAGACGGCGGGGCCCAGTTCAGCGGTGCTTGAGACGGCGGGGCCCAGTTCAGCGGTTCTTGAGACGGCGGGGCCCAGTTCAGCGGTGCTTGAGACGGCGGGGCCCAGTTCAGCGGTTCTTGAGACAGCGGTCCCCAGCGGAGCGGTGCTGGAGACGGCGGGGCCCAGTTCAGCGGTGCTTGAGACGGCGGGGCCCAGTTCAGCGGTGCTTGAGACGGCGGGGCCCAGTTCAGCGGTGCTTGAGACGGCGGGGCCCAGTTCAGCGGTTCTTGAGACGGCGGGCCCAGTTCAGCGGTTCTTGAGACGGCAGTCCCCAGCGGAGCGGTGCTGGAGACGGCGGGGCCCAGTTCAGCGGTGCTTGAGACGGCGGTCCCCAGCGGAGCGGTGCTGGAGACGGCGGGGCCCAGTTCAGCGGTGCTTGAGACGGCGGGACCCAGTTCAGCGGTGCTTGAGACGGCGGGGCCCAGTTCAGCGGTTCTTGAGACGGCAGGGCCCAGTTCAGCGGTTCTTGAGACGGCGGGCCCAGTTCAGCGGTTCTTGAGACGGCGGTCCCCAGCGGAGCGGTGCTGGAGACGGTGGGGCCCAGTTCAGCGGTGCTTGAGACGGCGGTCCCCAGCGGAGCGGTGCTGGAGACGGCGGGGCCCAGTTCAGCGGTGCTTGAGACGGCGGGGCCCAGTTCAGCGGTGCTTGAGACGGCGGGCCCAGTTCAGCGGTGCTTGAGACGGCGGGGCCCAGTTCAGCGGTTCTTGAGACGGCGGCCGGTCTATGGCCAACTGCTCATTGCCTGGTGGTGCCCTCCTGGGCAGCGGGGATGGTGCTCCTTCAATGCCCACCTGGGCTGTGGGTGGTGGGGCCCTCCTGGCCAGCTGGGCTGGGTCCTCCCTGGCCAGCGGCTATGGGGGTGGTGGGCTCCTCCTGGGCAGCAGGCCTGCAGCCTGACCTCTCCGACTTGCTGCCCTTGCCCTCCTTAGTCGGGAGTCTGTGGCCCTTTCCTCCCTTTGGAGCTGTGGCCGGTGACTGTGTCTGGGTGGTGTCCGGGGGGGATGTAGAAGCCGGGCTCCTGCGGCGCCCCTTCCGCCTTCTGCTCCTCTTCCCAGGGGGTGGGCTGGCTGTCCCCTTGCTGCTGGGCGAAGATCCAGACATGCGGGCTGGTGGGCTCCAATACCCCTGCACCCTTGTCAAGGGGGCTGCAGGGCTGGTGGTGGCTGAGGTGCTCTTCTTACCCCGACGAGAAGGAGGGGGGGGCTCAGGGTCAGGAAAGAAGTTAGCAGTGGCGAGGAAGAGTTTCTTGGGACAATGGAGAGTGGTAGGTACAGTGGGAATGGGAGTGGAGGGAGAGGATGTGGTTGTAGGTGAGTCACGTTTGCTGTCTTTGGGTGCAGGTGCAGGAGGGATAGGCTGTCGTGAGGTGGATGGCTGTTGGGTGGGTGGGTGGCTGCGTTTGTGTGGTGTGGAAGAGGGGGTGACAGACACAGTGGGAGAGGACACAGGGGACGTGTAAATGGCAGTGGGGGTGGTGACTGCACGTGTGCGGACTGGACTGGAGGGTGTGCTGGTGATGGAAACACTGGCTGATGGTGAGGTGAATGGAGGTGTGAGTGTAGACGTCACAGGGAGGGAGGAGGGATACGAGGAGGTGGGGGTCACAGAGGTGGTAGTGACTGTTGGCATGTCTGCATCGGAATGTTGCGTGTGTGAATGTCTGCGTGATCTGTGGTGCTTATGTTTGGATGAGCTTCTCTTGGGTGTTGAGGTGTGTGCAGGCTGGTCTGATGGTGTGGGTGGGACAGGCAGAGGAACAGGAGACTGGGAGGAGGGAGTTAGTAGAGGGAGGCAGGAGACAGGGACAATGGCTGCCGTCAGTGCTGAGGCCAGAGCCTGGAACGATCGCTGATGGGCAGCCTGACCCGAATGAATGCCCTCCAGGTACGCATTGCTGCGATGAACCTCCCTCTCCACCCCCTGGATGGCATTCAAAAGGGTAGTCTGCCCAACAATGAGCGTCCTCACGAGGTCAATGAGCTCCGCACTGAGGGCAGCGGGGGTAACAGGGGCAGGGCCTGAGGTGCCTGGGGCGAAGGAGATGCCCGGCTTCCTGGCAGAGCGGGCACGGGGCGAACGCTGAGGGGCTGCTGGGAGGGCGGAGATGGTGCGCTGGGTGGCGGCTGTACCTGTAATGGCGGGGGGCACGGATGGTGCCACCCCCGCAAGGGAGCTCCCTTCCGAGGACGTGGCCGTGTCGCTGCAGGGTCCAGTCGTCCCCGTTGTGGAGCTCCCCTCGCCCTCCGTCTCACTGGTCCAGTCAGACTCTGTGGCATGGCCCTCCTGGGCCATGTGAGATGCAGCTCCCTCCTGCCCCGATGCCACTTCTCCTCCGCCTGATGATGCTGATGCACACAAGCACAGAAAGACAAACAAAAAGGGGGGGGGAGAGAGAAATAAAGGGATATTGAGTACATGGATCTCCGGTACAGTTAGCGGACATGACAGACACAGATGCCCCCTGCACTAAGTTGCGCACTTGGGGTCCGCTACGCATTCCGTGGAACATGCCCTACACGCCTAGAGTTGACAACTGCACCCATGGATGACACGGCCCAGGGATGGCTGTACTGACACACTACTGAGGGTGGTGGCTGGGGACACAGGGGCTTACGGGGGTGCCCAGCCTACAGATATCGCCCTGGCCTAGGGGGACCCACAGCCCTCCTCCCCCACCCAGACACCTCCACTGCGCGACAACAGAGTAGATAATGCTTGGACTCACCCCCTTGTGTCTGCTGTGCTGCCCTCACGCGCCCATCCAAATCAGGGTAGGCCACCGCCAGGATCCGGAACATCAGGGGGGTCAGTTGACGGCAGGCACCCCGCCTACGTTGGGAGGCCATCCCCAGCAGAGACTCAGCGGTCTTCTTGGTCCCGCGGCGGATGTCCTCCCACCTCTTGCGGCAGTGGGTGCCCCGTCGATGGTGGACCCCCAGGGTCCGGACTTCCTTGGCGATGGCACGCCAAATCCCGATCTTCTCATGGGCGCGGACCTATGTGACACGTACAGGGAGGGAGAAATACCACGTTCAAGTTTGTCTGCATTTTCGTTGCCAGTGGCCCAACGCCCCCCATCCCCGCCAGGCCCCCCGCCATGCCCCCGCCAGCCCCAACATGCCCCCCATCCCCGCCAGGCCCCCCGCCATGCCCCCCGCCAGCCCCAACATGCCCCCCATCCCCGCCAGGCCCCCCGCCATGCCCCCCGCCAGGCCCAACATGCCCCCCATCCCCGCCATGCCCCCCGCCAGGCCCCCCGCCAGGCCCCCCGCCAGGCCCAACATGCCCCCCATCCCCGCCAGGCCCCCCGCCATGCCCCCCGCCAGCCCCAACATGCCCCCCATCCCCGCCAGGCCCCCCGCCATGCCCCCCGCCAGCCCCAACATGCCCCCCATCCCCGCCAGGCCCCCCGCCATGCCCCCCGCCAGCCCCAACATGCCCCCCATCCCCGCCAGGCCCCCCGCCATGCCCCCCGCCAGGCCCAACATGCCCCCCCATCCCTCCAGGCCCCCCGCCAGGCCCCCAAGCCAGCCAGTGGCCCCAAATCCATATTGAATTAAACTCACTTGTTGGTCTGGAGGACCGTAGAGTAGCGCATACTGGGGGAGGACCCCATCCACAAGTTCCTCCAACTCCTCTCCAGTGAAGGCAGGGGCCCTTTCCCCAGTCGCAGCAGCCATTGTCCCTTCCAGACCGAGGTCACAGCAACACTTGCAGTATAGGTCCTCTCCTGTGAAAGTTCAAGTCGCAAGTGGATAAGTAGATAGAAAATGGCGGTCACGTCCGCGGCGGTGCGTACCGCGGCGGTGCGTACCGCCACCGCCGGCGCCCTTCGCCATTGGCTCCTGAAACCCATAGGCTTCAATGTTAACCAATGCGGCTTCGCGCCGCGGTCTTCGACCGCTGACCGCCGCGGTGTGCCACGCCAGCGCATTGACCTCACATCCCATTGTCACACTTCACAGGTCAGGCAGCCGCCATTTCGAGGGTCCACATGGCTCAATTTCAACTGCGTCACACAGGCCTAGGCCTTGCATAGCCACTCAGACACGCCATTCACTGCATAGAGAATCATTTACTGTGCTAGCTGTGAGTACGTACCTGTGGGTTGCTTGACTGTGTGCTCCATGTTGTCCTTCCTAGGCACCGTCCGCTGGGTTTGGCGAGGAGACGGATGAATCCTCGCGTGTACCGACCGCTGGTGGACCTGTCGACAATGGAAGAACGCCACATTATCCTGACCTACCGTCTTGACCGTGCCACTATACATGAACTGTGTGCCCAGCTGGAGCCCGACCTGATGTCCCCCATCCGCCAACCCACAGGGATTCCCCCTCTGGTGCAGGTCCTGTCAGTACTCCATTTCTTGGCAAGTGGGTCATTTCAGACAACAGTGGGAATTGCTTCTGGGATGTCTCAGCCCATGTTTTTGAAGGTGTTATCCAGAGTGTTGTCTGCCCTGATGAAATACGTGAGGAGCTACATCATTTTCCCTGAGGTGGGCGAATTGGCTACAGTGAAGTGTGATTTCTACACCCTTGGACATATTCCCAACGTCATTGGTGCCATTGATGGGACCCATGTGGCTTTGGTTCCCCCAAGAGACAGGGAGCAGGTGTACAGGAACAGAAAGAGTTACCATTCCATGAACATCCAGGTGGTGTGTTTGGCTGACCAGTACATCTCGCATGTAAATGCCAAATTCCCAGGGTCAGTGCATGACGCCTACATCCTGAGGAATAGCAGCATCCCTTACGTGATGGAACAGCTAGAGAGACACCGTGTATGGCTATTGGGGGACTCTGGGTACCCCAACCTGTCGTGGCTACTGACCCCAGTAAGGAATCCCCGGACCAGGGCAGAGGAACGGTACAATGAGGCCCATGGGCGTACTAGGAGGGTGATCGAACGCACCTTTGGCCTCCTAAAGGCCAGCTTTAGGTGCCTGCATATGACAGGTGGATCCCTAATGTACTCACCTAAGAAGGTGTGTCACATCATCGTGGCCTGCTGCATGCTTCACAACCTGGCTTTGCGCCGCCAGGTGCCTTTCCTGCAGGAGGATGGTCGAGACGGTGGTGTTGTGGCAGCGGTGGAACCTGTGGAGAGTGACGAGGAGGAAGACGACGGGGCTGAAACAGACAACAGGGACAGAATCATTGAACAGTACTTCCAATAGGACACAGGTAACAATTCAAAGATAATTTAGTAAATCTGAACTACTCTCCTGCATCTCTGCTGCCTGTCTATTTGCCCCAGTGTATGATGACTGAGTTGTGGCTTTTCCCTCCCTATTTCAGATCTGGGGTCCCCACTACGAGTCCTGTGCTTCGTTTCCCCATGGACTACAGCTTTGTGGCAGCTGTTTGTTGACTTCACTATGTACAAGGACATATTTGCACTGTCATGTCAATTACAATATTTTGAAATCACAGCCAGACTCCAGATAGTTTTGTGCAAAATAGGTGTTTATTTCAGTGCTCAAAATGGGATGGGTGGTTTCAAGTGGGTGGGGGCTATGGTGAAGGAATGTCCATGGCAGAGTCCAGAGTAACAGTCACACAGGTGCATTGTCCAGAGGCCTGTGGAGAGATGGAGCATGGGCAGTTCAAGGATGGACAGGGTGACAATGTGGGACAGTGGGATGACATCAGGTGGTATCCTTTGCTGGCGGGGGTCTTGACATCCTACTCTGTCTTCTTGCGAGATCTAAGGGCCCTCTTGCGGGGTGGTTCTTCTCCTGCAGGAGGTGGGGGTCTGGTGGGCTGCTGTTGTGCGGGGGCCTCCTGTCCACTAGCGCCGGCGGAGGTGGTTGGCTGTTCTTGGTCCAGGCTAGTGGCAGGGGCCCTTTGTTGTTGTTGAGTGTCCGTCCTGGTGTTGATGAGGTCCTGCAGCAGCCCTACCATGGTAACCAGGGTGGAGGTGAGGGCTCTGATGTCCTCCCTGTACCCCCGATAGTGTTCCTCCTGCAGTACCTGGATCTCCTGGAACCGGGCCAGTACCGTCGCCATCGTCTCCTGGGAGCGGTTGTATGCTCCCATGATGGTGGTGAGGGCCTCGTGGAGAGTGGGTTCCGTGGGCCCGTCCCCCCCCTGTCGCACAGCTGCCCTCCAAGTTGCCCTGTTTCCCTGGGCCTCTGCCCCCTGGCCGGTGTGCCCACTACCACTGCCCCCAGGTCCCTGTTGTTGTTGGGGTGGTGGGTTATCCTGGGTGCCCTGTAGTGGTAGACACACCGCAGATTGACGCGCCCTGGAGACAGAGGCATGGGCCCGCTGGGTGGGAGCTGTGCTGGTGTTCCCAGAGGGGTTTGGGTCTGTAGTGGCCTGTGCCTGTGTGAGGGGAACCGACTGTCCAGAGGTCCCCGATGGTCCGGGCTGGTCATCAGTGTCCAGGTCGACAGAGCTGCTGTCATCGCTGACGGCCTCTTGGGTGGGGGGTGTGGAGAATTCTGGGCCCTCCGCGGCGGTGTGTTGACGGTCGGGTCCTGCAGGGGTATAGAGGTATGGTTATAGTTTCAATGTGTGGCATATGGGTGTATCTGTGGGTTCCCGTGTCCCCAAGTGCTGGCATTCGTGTGTGGGGGCTTTGGTGAGGGTGGCTTGTGGGGGGGATGTGTATATGCATTGGGCATGCTTTGGTGATGGGTGTCCATGCTTAGTGGACGCATGCAGGCCTAGGTTTTGGGATGTGTGGGTTGTGATGGTGAGACATTGGCAGGGAATAGGTGTGCTGGGGGTGGGGGTGAGGATGGTGGTGGGGGTGAGGATGGTGGTGGGGGTGAGGGTGGGGGTGAGGATGGGGGTGGGGGTGAGGGTGGGGTTCGAGGATGGGGGTGAGGGTTGGGGTATGATTTGGCATGCAGGTGGGGGGGAAGCAGTAGTGAAGCTTCAACTTACCAGTATCCATCCCTCCGCCGACTCCTGCGAGGCCGTCAGGATGCAGGATGTTCAAGACTTCCTCCTCCCATGTTGTAAATTGTGGGGGTTGAGGTGGGGGTCCTCCGCCAGTCTTCTGCACGGCGATGTTGTGCCTGGATACCATGGAACGCACCTTCCCCCGTAGGTCGTTCCATCGCTTCCTGATGTCTTCCCGATTTCTGGGGTGCTGTCCTACAGCGTTGACCCTGTCGACAATCCTCTGCCATAGCTCCGTCTTCCGGGCAATGCTGGTGTATTGGATCTGTGTGCCGAACAGCTGGGGCTCTACCCGAACGATTTCCTCCACCATGACCCTGAGTTCTTCGTCTGAGAAGCGGGGGTGTCTTTGGGGTGCCATGGGGTGGTGTGTATGATGTGTGGGGTGGAGTATGTGTAGTTAAGTGTGTTGAGTGTGGTGGTGTGTGTTGTTTTGTGTGTGGATATTGTGTGGGTGATGGTGTTGAGTGGCTGTGGCTGCTAGTTTGTGGATGGTGGTGTCTCGCTCTGGCCTTCTTTCTGAATTTTTGGTCGTAGGGGTTTGTGGGTGATGTGGGTGTGTGTTTTATATTGTATTGTGTGTGTGGGAGTGGTGTGTGTATGTGTATCAGGTGTGTGGAATTCAAATCGGCCAATGTGGCTGAGTTTTGTTCGTTTGTGTGTATTCTGACCGCGGCGGTGTGTCCCGCCAATGGAAAACCGCGTTTGAAAGACCGCCGCGTGGATTCGTGGGTCGTAATGGCATGGGCGTATTTCTGTTGGCGTGACGGTGGAGGTTTTGTCACCTCCACTTTTCTGCCGACCGCTGGTCTGCCGGTCTGTTGTGGCTGTCGGATTTTCGGAGGTTTGGCTGCTGCGGGTCAGAATGACCGTGGCGGGTTTCCGCGACCGCGGCGGGATTATGGAGGATTTCTGACCGGCGGTAGGAGCCTTTTACCGCCGAGGTCAGAATGACCACCAGTGTCCTTTAGCTCGAAACCCCTTGGGTCTATTGGTGTCCCTCGCTTTGCTCACTCAGTGACAGCCGAAGGTGACATTTATGCCCCTCTGCTTTCAAAAGACTCCAGCCGCCACTGATCAGTATATAATTAAACTGCCATGTGCAGAGATTACAATTTGTGTCTTGTGATGTACAAGTATTTTATTTAATCCTGTTTACTTTCCCTTTTTATGTTTATGATTTGTGTTCCTACATTTCATTAAACAATACTACAGGTATCAAGAGGCCAAGCTTATCTCACTGGACTCGTGCCTCTCAGAAAGCACGAGACCCTTGAGATGTTTTCAACGCGAGTGAAGCCCCAATTCATTTGCTCCGTAAATCAGTGAAACTAATATATTTTACTGGTGTCTGTGTACTATGACTAAAGCTGAAGTTAGAAAAAATTGCTATGTTTTTTTTTTAACTACTATTAACGGTGTTACATAACCATGCTGCTGTACGACATGGCTAAAAGACATTGACAAAGTCAATAGTTTTCACATAGGCGAGAACTATTGGCTTTGCCAATGCTTGTTATTATTAATGTGCTGGGATGCAAAGAGCACTCCCAGTATACTCCATTCGACAGGAAGGTGCGTGGTCGTGCAGGAGACTGTCTAAGGCTGCCTACGTCTGCAGGCCTCAAATCCAGTCCCTACCCCGCATTCGTCTCAGGCAGGACATGTCTTGCCTCGCCACTACCTGCTCCCTCGCACACTCGCCACTCCTCTTTCCACATAAGTCTGCGCCCCCCTCCTCCTCCCGAGGCCTAATTTTTTTTCCATGGATTTATAACAACGGCCCTGACACGCACTCTAGTTACAGCTCCGAAGTGAGCACCTGGGGCGTGCATCCGAGATATGGGCGGGCCAACAGGCATGGGTGGGGCTTGAAGCTGCTCGGGCGGAGGACACTGTGAGGAGGGGTGGGGCGTTGCCAAAACAAGCCCAGGATTGGAAATCTGCTGTTTTTGGCAACGAGAAAAAGGTGTGCAAATGTTCGCACGTCTTAAAAAAAGTGATTTTGGTAACCTTTGTTTTAATAGACACTGTTTTTGCTTCACTGTGTTTTTCTTTGTCGCAGCCCCTACTGCCAGGCGGGGGGGCCTCTGACCTATCTTCTGCTACAATCAGAGTCCTGCGACGGATACTGGACCCAGGCATGTATACAGCCGATGCCCTGCGCCCATAGGCATGACCAGTGTTTACCCTTGGAGAGGGTACTGTTAATTGAGCAAGTCTGAAGAAGCAAAGTATGGATGCTGTAGTAGCATAGCTAACCATAACTTTGATGAGCTTTTGAATCGCAACCATAATATCATTTTGGCAATGTTTTTAAAATCCATATGTAAAAGAAATGAAGACGTATCCGTGATATATATATTTGAATTGCTGCATGAAAATTGTATTATTCACACACAAATGCAATTTCAAACAATTAAAGCCTAAAAAGTATAGTATTGTGCACTTTTAACTTCTTGTTTGAAAAAAAAGTATTATAACAAATATGAAATAGATAACGTTATAGCGTTTTACGAACATTTTATGAAGTTTTTATTGAGTTATCGCGACATTTATAAAGCTTTTAATCGCATCACCTGTTACTTGAATTACAGCATCACAACACAACTGCCCTCTATGTATCCTCTTGAAATGCAGATTGCTAAATATAATAGTGACACAAGGAGTAGGTGCATACATATGACGACAAACGGTAGCAACCTTATGACACTACCTACCACTAAGTGGCACCGTCACAATACAGAGGGGGTTATTACAACTTTGGAGGAGGTGTTAATCCGTCCCAAAAGTGACGGTAAAGTGACGGATATACCACCAGCCGTATTACGAGTTCCATAGGATATAATGGACTCGTAATACGGCTGGTGGTATATCCGTCACTTTACCGTCACTTTTGGGACGGATTAACACCTCCTCCAAAGTTGTAATAACCCCCATAGTCTTCCGATGTTCCTTTGTAGAGAGTGAAGAGAGCTTCAGAGGTAAAAACAGAATTGAAAACACTCCTCCAATACCATTTTGAAGGTTATGTTGCACCTTCCTCAGGGAATTTAAAATCTGATTTTTGTCTTTAACATTTCAAATCTTGACTACAGTTTGCCAGATTTCAGATAGCTTACTGAGGCGCACATGTGCTACACTTCTGAAGTTCGAAGAACATAATTGAAAAGATTATTTTGTAAGTTAATTTTTAGCGGTATTTTAAAATGGGTTTCTCCATAGAGCACCTTGAAGCACACATTTCACAAAACAGTTTGCACCAAAATAGACCAAACGTGTCATGCATTAAATTAGAAATTTGCCCCAGCCATTTGAGAAAAAAACTCTTTGAACGTGTGCTGAAGTTGTCTATAATTTGGGGGATATGCTGGAAGAACAAAACCAAATTCATGGAGTTATTGAAAACCAAGACATACCCACCATCATTAACAATGAAAGCTTGGTTACTACTTGGCAAAAAATGCATGCCAATGTGCATTTTGAGCCAAAAGTCCATCTAAACGTATCACTGTGCCATCGCAACGATGAATGCACAGTCAGACTATTGAGTAAGCAGCCACAGAAATAAATATTTTGGGGGTTAGAATCATATCACATTTACAAGACTCTACTAAACATGTAGAAAGTAATAAGACAATAAACAAAACGAGGTTCATTCAAGAAAATATAGTATTGCTTGTTCTTCACTAACCAGTTGTGAAAGGAATGCATATAGCGCTGTCATGAACTTAAAAGAACATATTCAGTTTGAGGGTAGCTTCAATTGGTGCAGCAGGTGCAGTGCAGCAGGGCCCTGGTCCTCGAGGGGGCAATTGAACCCTTATTATTCCTTCATTTCATAATTCATACAGCAGCCAGGGGACCCCAATTTCTTCCTTGCACGAAACTAGTTAGCCTATTGATTTTGGAGTTAAGGGCACAAAGGGGGGAGACTATAACATCTCAAAATATCATAAAATGCATCATTTACAGTGTGTTTGGGAAAGAAAACATAACCAGTGGTTTAATTAATCCCGGTGGACCATCAATACCCACATCACAATATATGACATCACGCATAACTTAGCAAGAGTTATGTTATGTGTGCCATACAAAAGTATTGCTGAAACCACCCTCATAGATGTGTATCTATTTCTGACACTTTTCTTTTTTCGATGTTACAGTCGAAGCGGATGTACACTCTCTCAATTGAAGTTTATTTTTTTGTATTTGACAAGTATATAACTGCTTTTGTTTTTTGTCAAGCTTGCTGTAGAAGATTCTGCGGTTTTGCAGCAATGTAATTAGCAAATGAACCTAGCAGTCAACTCAGTAATACTATTTTTTTCAATTTCAGAAGTAGGAAACGCTGTAATGTCCCTGTTAGAATTGAAACCTGTGCCCTACATGGTACATCCCTGCAGAGGCACAGTGCTGGCACACACGCCTGCATATATGCACATGTGCATCACGTATTTGTTGATATGATGATCAACTAGCAATCCTATACTTAACCAAATGTCAGATTGCACATTTTCTTTGGTTCAGTTTATGTTTAACTTAGTTTTCATGTGGTGCCACCTGTTACGAATGATCTCACAGCACTAAGGAATGTAAACAAACCACAATTTAGATTTATTTTCTAATTCCATTGTCATTTTTTTTCTTTTTCTTGGAGAGGCAAAATTAATCTCTAATATTTCTTACATATCATTTTCACTGTTAATCACATTTAATAGGAGCTTGCATTCTCTTATTTGTTGAGGGTATTTTACCAAGCGCCAGCATGTCGCTTTCTAGCCACTTTGGAGCACTTAAAAGTTTAGACAGTATAGACATAACGAGATTTATGATTCATATGGTTCAAGATTTTAATTAATCAGGGATAGAGTAGGATGAGTTATTGGCCATCATAGTTGAATTTTATATAAAGTCTCATCCGTATGAGAAAGCGCAGGGTCCTTGTTGAGTTTCACCTGAAGCCAAACTACATCTTTAAGGAGGAAGGTCTCTAACTTTTTCTTGAAGGTGTCAGTTCTAGTCTGGTTTTAAGCCTGGGATTCAGCTCATTACCTCAGATCCCTCCCTCGCCTTCCTTCTTAACCAATGAGGCTACCTTGTCTCCAATAGACCCCTCCCTCCCTAAATAAAAACACATCAGACCACTCCTTATTATGTTCTTTTTTGTCTCCCAGGAGACTTACTTTCTTGTCCCCACACTGCAGGCCCTGGGGTTTTTTGTTGTTATGTCCCCTCCCCCGGGAGCTGGACTACAGGCAGCAATTTCCTGGCTTGGCTGCATGGTCTGATGCAGCAGTGGGACTGCTATGATGATGCGGCTAGCGTCCTGGACGGTTCTGCTACTGCTGGGCTTCCGGGTCTGCACCTCTGCACGACTGGGCGCATTGTGTGAGACAGTGTTTGGCATGCATGAGGTGGTAGGAATGGGTTTATGGCCATATTTCTTTTTACATTTTTAGGGACTTTTTCTAGTGTCTCAGTTTTGTTGCCTTTCTTTGCTGAGCCTTGGGGGGATGTTTCTCCCCCCTGCCGCCAGAGGGCTCGTGATGCTGGTAGCCCTGATGGGGGATTGCACCTCTCCTGTCAGTAGTAAATGATTGTTTGAGGTGGCAGTTGGAGGAGCCCTGCTGGCTCAGCCTGCAAAGCCCATTAGGCCAGCTCCACATACAACTTTGGAGGCGGTCGATGTTTCTTTGGCAAAATTGCAGGCTCCCTCTGCTACCTCAGGAGGAAGAGTTGTGGGTCATTCTGACCCATGTGTGAGAAAGCATGGGATTTCCTTCCATTCAGGCAGTGGTGGCATGGGTTTGCCATGCCCTTTCAAGTTCCTGTTAGGAATCTGGTAATGAGAGTTTGGAGAGTTGTGGTTATGATTCCAGTCACTCGATTTCTACGAAAGTTGTGCTTGTTGGAAGGGGAGGTTGCTCTTCCTTCTTCAGTCCATCTGGATTTGATCTGGCTACCCTGATTGGAAGATTGGCCTTTAATCAAGGGAATGCACCCCCTCTGCTGCCACGGATTGGTATGTGGACCCTGGTATTCAGAGAGCTTTTTGCTCCTTGACTTTGAAGCCATCCAGGAGGGGATATGGTGCTCTGGTCAGGTGGCAGCTAGGGAACAGAATGCGGGGTCGCTTGCTGTCATTTCCTTGGATATTCTGTGCACGTCCGCTATAGCCACCAGGGCTTTAACCGTGGCCTGTTTATCTCAATTTCTGAGGCGGTGGAGGCGGAACCTGGGGAGTGGCCGCCCTGATGACACTCCAGTTCAAGGGTCCGGCGCTCTTTGGGGAATGCTTGCCGGCCATGATCTCCTAGGCATTTAAAGGGAGCACACATTGCCTTGCCATGTGAGGTGGTCTTCTATAGGTAAGAGGTGGTGGACGCCTATATCTCCTTTCCAAAGAAAGGGTCCCGTCACTATTCCCTTAAGTGTAGGTGGTTTCAGCCCCAGCTTTCTCCAAAATCCACTGTTCCTGCTTTGTCAGGGACCTCTGAGAAGGGCTCCTGAGCATCGCTGCCACTGAAGGACATTGCCATGGGGGAAGACTCCAGCGTTTTCTGTATGTTTGGCTGGTGGGTGTGTCGGACAGGTGGGTACTAGGTACTACAGGGGCCCACAATATTTTTTGTTCATGTTCCCCTTAATACTGGCATACTGCTGCCTCGGTTCCTGTTGCAGTAGGGAATAGGTTGGGCCTGCTGGAAGGGGTCAGGTCTTGTCCGACAAAAGTTCACCTTCAGTGTACTTGTGGCGGTGCAAGGGAAAGGGGTCACTTTCATCTTGTTTCTGGTATGGTAGGGGTCAGCCAGTCCTGGATCTCAAGTGGGTCGATTGCTAGATAACACCTGTTCATTTCTGACTGTTCGCGGTTCAGCCATTTCTCTCACTGATGGGTCCAGGTGATTGTTCAGCGTTATTGGATCTGTGGGATACATATCTGAGCATCCCATACACAGTTGCCTCTCCGGTTTCTGCGATCTGCGTCTGTGGATGAGTATTTCTGATTTTATGTCCTTCCTTTTGGGCTCCAGACCTCACCCCAAATATTTGCATTGGTTTTGGCAACCCTGATAGCTATTCTTCTTGCTGAGGGAGTGTTTGTGTGTCCCTCTTTGGGCGATCTCTTGGTTCATTCCGCAAGCATGTCTCATTTGGGGGCTCCTGTGGCATGAGTGCAGCAGGTCCTAGGAGGGCACAGCTTTTTTATATATTGGGAGATGTCATCTTTGGATCTGTCTCAAGCCATGGTGGTCCTTGGGCGCATGTTTTCTGTCTCTCTGAGAGTTAGGAAAATTGTCAGTGTGGAGGTTGGTCAGCTTGCAGGATCGGGTTTGGTCTTTGGTGGCTAAGGGAGCACCATGGGCCGTGGAGTGGTTTCTGCGGGGTCTTTTGACATCACCTGTATTCTTGGTCCCTTGGGCTAGGTTACATCTGCACGTTCTGGTTGGCTGGATTCTCTCCCTTTGGTCTTCAGGGACTCTCATTCTTCTGGTCCATTTCCCGATGGCATTGCTGATCATCGGCAACCGGTTGTGGTAGCTGGTCCAGGAGCATCTGGCCTCGGGGTGCCCCTGTCTCCTCCAGCTCCGATGGTGGTACCGATGGACGTTGTTCTCTCTGTGTGGGTGGCTTGACTGGGGTCAGAGGGGGTTCAAGGGTTCTGGACTTCAGGAGTCTCTGGGGGGTCTTCGAATTGCCACGAGTTGAAGGCTGTTCTTCTGCCTCTGGTGCATTGTTGAGCACTCATAAATGGGGCAGTGGGGCTAGTCCAAACTGCCATTTTGGTGGCTTGAGCTTTCGTCAACAGACCTGATTGCGCTGGACATTTTCTTATGGGCACAGGTTTATGTTCTGTCTCTGAATGTTCTGTACTTTCGGGGCAATGGAGAATGTCTGGGTTGCTCTGTTTGGCTGTGACATTCTGTCTTCCAAGGATTGCTCCCTGTGGTCTTGTCTATTCAATCTTTCTGTGTAGAAGAGGGGTCTTCCTTCGTACTGTGGGCCTGCTTACTTCACCGGACCCTGCTTAGGTGCGGGCATTTTGTTCATAGGGTTGATCTCCTTTTGCTTGAGCAGTGGACGGGTTGCCTTGTTGTCCTCTGGGCCTCATATATGCTTTGCCACTTTTTCAGTTGGTCTGGTATTTCTGGTGAGCGTCAGGAGAGTGGGGGCACGGGGGATTTAGGTGGCGCCATGGTGGACTCTGGCGTTTTTGTTCCTTCTACTAGTGATGTTGTGGGACAGTCAGGAGTGGGTTTTTCCGGTGGTTCTGTCTCAGATTGTCTTTCCGACCCTTCCTCTGGGGTCGTTGAGGAAGTGGCATTTGTTGGCATGGGGGTTGAGCGTAGTGGCTTAGCTGACCTGGGGGTTCCTGTGCTGCTGGCAGCGTCCTTTCTGGGCCTTCTTTGTACCCGTGTAGGTGCTGGTTGGAAGCCTTCTATATTTCTGTCTTATTTTCTAGTGGCCTTTACTTCTGCCCGGTGCTTGGAGGACATAGGGACCCTGTCCTGTGAGTTTCCTTTCTGTCAGTTGTTTCCAGATGGTTTTGTTCTGGTTTCGGTTCCCTCATTCGTACGTACAGTCGGTTTGGTTTTTCCATGCATGTCAGGGGTTGCATCTGTGGCACTTTGTCCAAAGCCAAGCTCTGCTGCGTTGTACACATTTCACTGTTTATAACATGAGGCATTATTTGCTGTGGTACCTGCAAGTCGTGCCATTGTTCCATAATTGGGATGCATTATTTGTGAATTTTAATCCTGCTATAGAAGTGTTAGGGTCATCTACTCCTACTTTAAGCTGGTGGATGTGTTCTCTGGTCTTGGCATTTGGGTTGATTGGGTGAGGTTCCTCTCCTGGGTGTTCAGTAGTGTTTTGCTTGCAATATGGCTGCACCAAGAGCTGTCTTGCAGGGGTCTTCCATGGTGTGATATGTAGGTCTGCAGCTGGGTCAGCTCCCTCCATGTTGGTTCAGTGCTATCGGATTGCTGACCTGGAACGTTTGGATAATGGATTGGGTTCTGGAGTTTTGTCCTCTGTGGGAATAGTGGTATTTCTTATACTGACTGAGCATCTCAAATGGCAGCCTCACATAACAAGGTGTGGATAAAAACTGGATCAAACATCCTGGGGGGGGCTGTTGAAGACGTATAGGACTTTCCCATTCTAGGCTGTTTCTCCTGCATTGCAGGTTTATAACCATCAGGCACTGGAGCTGCCTTATATGCAGCTGAACTCTGGGGTACAGTGAGGTGTCCACTTTGGTCACAATAGAGAATCGCTTCATGCGACAATTGGTTGGCCTCCCATTAAGTACACCGTTGCTTCCGCTAAGGATGGACTTGGGGCTCAAATGCATTTCTGACATAGCAAGGCTACAGCCCCTGTTGTTCTGGAAAAGGATCTGGACACTACCGGAGCTGAGTTCCTATCAACAGGGGTTGTCAGAAATACTGTGCATGCCAGGGGTGGACCATAGGTCAAGTATTTGAGGTCCACACTAATAACCATTGGTCTTGAGCATCTGTGGACTGCCCTGAAACAGCATGGTCGATTTCCAAAGAGCAAACCAAGAGGGCATACTGGCTGCATAGAAGAGGTTTACTGCTTAGTCGATCCAACGCAGTCCTTCCTATTGCAGAAAGTTGATCCTCTATTGGAGCAGTTTACAGAAGACATAGGGGGTCATTCTGACCCTGGCGGCCGGTGACCGCCAGGGTCACCGACCACGGGAGCACCGCCAACAGGCTGGCGGTGCTCCCAAGGGCATTCTGACCGCGGCAGTTCAGCCGCGGTCAGAAAGGGTAAACCGGCGGTCTCCCGCCGGTTTACCGCTGCCCCATTGAATCCTCCATGGCGGCGGAGCGCGCTCCGCCGCCATGGGGATTCAGACACCCCCTACCGCCATCCTGTTCATGGCGGGAAACCCGCCATGAACAGGATGGCGGTAGGGGGTGCCGCGGGGCCCCTGGGGGCCCCTGCAGTGCCCATGCCAATGGCATGGGCACTGCAGGGGCCCCCGTAAGAGGGCCCCACAAAGTATTTCAGTGTCTGCTTTGCAGACACTGAAATACACGACGGGTGCAACTGCACCCGTCGCACCCCTGCAACTACGCCGGCTCAATTCTGAGCCGGCGTCCTCGTTGCAGGGGCATTTCTGCTGGGCCGGCGGGCGCTCTTTTGGAGAGCGCCCGCCGGCCCAGCGGAAATGTAAGAATGGCCGCCGCGGTCTTTTGACCGCGGTGCGGTCATTTGTCGGCGGTACCTTGGCGGACGGCCTCCGCCGTCCGGCAAGGTCAGAATCAGGGCCATAGAGCTCTTTCTTCAGCCTTGATATGAGACCCTTTCTCTCACATCGTTCACCGCCAGGTGGGGCCAACCAGATAATCATCTAAATGGTCACTGCCCATTTTGTAATATTTGGCAAGAAATCATAGAGCATGTCCTATTTCTTTGTCCCATCTATCACTGCATTAGGATGAAATGGTTGGCCCCACTAGGCTATAGCTTTCGTGTAAGGGAATTCAAAGTAGCCCTAAGAATCATACAGTCTGACACTAGGCAATCTGCTGACTTTGTTTTGTCGAACGTTTTGATGACGATGTGGAGGATTAGGCAAAGAACACTTTAACAGGAACAATGCAATGTACTTTTAAGGATTTTACTCAGCTGTTTTAACTAGGTTCTAATTTATTTTTTACCAGTTTTCTGTATTTTGTATTGTATTTTATTATATGACATGTTATGGATTTTATTATTTTTATTTCATATCTTATATTATAATTTTGTACGTATGTATTTGTTTTATTTATATGTCAATTAATGGCCAGATTCGCTGAATAAAGATATTGAATTGGATTGGTATTTCTGTGTATGTTCTGGGCACTATATTGAAGTGGGTGTTTTTAACTCAGTTGTTCGTTTCTGTTTTTACTTGCTATGTCTCATTGGTTAAGAAGGAAGGCAAGGGAGGGACTTGAGGTAATTCGTTCATTACTTACTGATAATGGAATTACTCCTAGTTTTGCTCCCACGTCTTCCTTCAAGGTCCCTCCCACCCTCCCTTTACAGGACAACTGAGTGTCTGGTTGACTTATTTACATACAGGATGAGAGGTGGGTGGGGAGGTGTTTTTATTTAGGAAGGGAGGGCTGTACTGGGGAAAGAAGCCTCACTGGTAAAGAAGGAAGGCATGTGAGTAGGACTAGGAGTAATGTCAACATTGGTAAGTAATGGAAGAGTTTCAAAATCTAGGACCGAAAATGTTGCTGTTTTTGTCCCTCATTGTTTCTTGAGCTTGAAATTTGTTTGCACAAGCGGGCGTGACTTCAGCACCTCTCAAGATGGCCGCCTGACCTGTGAGGTCCGCCGCACCGGGAATCACTTGGCTCAACATTTCCACAATGAGATGAGGGAGAAGGTGAACATCTGTCTTCTTTGTCTCCACTTTTGCAGAGGATCAATTTCTGGCAGTGCGGGACCTGATGAGGCTGTTTTACTATGTTAATTTGTGACAATCCCATACACTGAGGAGTAGTGGTCAGTAACAACACATTATTTTATGACCAATGAGAATTTTTTAGCAATTTATTAAGCTTTTTCATCATATTTCGGATGCTTTGATTCACTCAGCCCTTTTCTCCAGGGAAATGTTTTGAAGACTTCTTTCAGTGATATGAAAATAATTCAGTTTTGAATTCTTTGCCTTGACCTGTGGCTGCATATTTATTCACTCTATTACCAATTAATGCTAACCGTACTAAATATTTCATATGTACGTAATAGACATTTCAACTTTTTGACCAGTGATTATTGAACTTCTGTCCACTTCAACAACTGTTAGTCCTCATTGTGCTAGACATCTGGATTATTCAGTTCTTCGTTGTTGAGGAGCTATATGGGAAGATTGAAAAAATCATTTTTTGTCTCCAACTTTAAAACATCAACAATACAGAACTTTTCTACATATATTCTCTCAAAAAGTTTGATGATGTATAAACCAGTGCCCTCTAAAATGGCACAACAATTACACCCTCATGCTGTATCTTCTGCTGGCTCTTTCATAAAATCTTTGTCACCAACATCCACAAAAAAGACTCAAGTAGAACCCTCCGTCACCTCAAAAGTCAACGTCTCCTATATCTTTGGGAATACATCTGCAAGGAATTTCAGCTCTTTGTCCTTTTGTTGAAGATACTAACAAATGTATTCAACATCTTGATGAAAAATGGACTCAAACTGAGTCACAAATCTCCTTGGTGGAACAACATGTGAGTGACTTACAGGATAAAACAAAAAAAATCAGAGTCTTGGAAAAGGCGGTCCTTCAATTGAAACAACAATCTGAAGATCTAAAAAAACAGGAACAAGCACAATAATCTCCAGCTTTATGGGTTATCTGAAGAACCAGAAGGAAACAATCCTGTTCCCTTTATCACTTCTTTTCTTCTAAAATTGCTCGATCTTCCTCCAACTTCCAAACTTAATAAACAACGCACCCACAGACTGGGTCCACATTTGTCAAACTCAAGTTCTCAATACAACCGAACACAAAAAACAAATATCTTGGTCTGGTAATCAAATTTTATTTCACAGTATGTTTCCAACGCCACAGCCAACAGGTGAAAATAATGTGTCGCTCTTCATCCAATCTTCCATCCATGTATTTTCAAGGTCACATATCAAAATAAGACTACTTCGTACACACGACCAGCTGAACTCAAAAAATCATTTGAGTCTCAATTGTTAGTAAATATGGGCACAGATGGCTCTTCTTCATGTTAAAACTGATTGCATTATACTGCTGATTATTTATGGTGTTGCACATTAATGTTTATTTATGTACTATGTACATACTTATCTTGTTATTTTTTTTACTATTCTCTCCTTACAGATTCATAACATTTGTCATCCCATGCATTTCCCCCTTCTTCTAGTGTTTGATTCCATTGTGGTGAGAAACCCCTCTTGTTGGATGTGTCATCATCATCTGTTTTGTCACTATCCCCAACTCCCTTATGATAAACCTTCAGATATGTTTTATCAATAGTCATTTTTTGACACATGCTGTTTTCTTTTGTTTTCTCTGTTTCTCGTTCCTTTTCTTCCCCTAAGCCGTTGTGTCCATTCTGCATCTTTCTAGTTCTTTTCTACTTTTTCTTTTATATCCCTCTTTTTTTATATGCTTCAAAACGCTATTAAAGGACAGAGGGTGTCATCTCACTTAGCCAACTCTAATCCAGATATAGGCCCTCATTAAAACATTGGCGGTATATACCGCCTACCCCCGTGGCGACAGCTGCCAAAAGACCGTCACCGTGGCTACCAGCCGTATTATGACCATTGCTGGATTTCCGCCATAAGGATGGCGGAAATCCAGCTGTGGTCATGGCAGCGGACAGGTGGTGCCGCTGCCAGCAGCAGCGCCACAACAGTAGACTGCTGCACACTGTATCATGACCCATGATACAGCCTGGAGGTGTTCTGCTGGCAGACACTGCTGCTGTCAGCAGTGCCCCGTTCCGTCTCCTGCTGGAGGACCCCCTCACAAAAGGTAAGTCGGGTGCTACGACAGGGGAGGGGGTTGTTTTGTGTGTGTGTGGGCGGGGGGGTGTGAATGCTTGTGCGTGCGCGTATGCAGGTGTGTGTTGTGTTGTGTATGTGTGTGCATGTATGGATATGTGAGTGCCAGTATCTTGTATTGTGTGTATGTGTGTGTATGGATGTCTGCATGCGTGCCTGAATGTGAGCATGAGTGTGTGAATGAATGTGCATGAGTGAAGGCGGGGATATGGGGAGGAAGGGTGGGTGGAGGGCGATCAGGGGAAGGGAAGGGGGAGGGGGGCGGGGAAGACCCCTATCAGTGACAGGGAATTAATTCCCTGTCACTGATAGTGCCTACCGCCATAGTTTTAGTGGCGATAATGGAAGCCACGAAAACTGTGGCTGTAGGCGGGGTCATACTCCCGCAGGCAGCCTAGTGACGGCCGCTGGGCTAGAGACTGTAGTCTCCAGCCCAGCAGTCGTTACCGCCGTGGCGATCAGTGTGGTACATTGGCGGTTTGGCTTTTGCCAAACCGCCAATGTCAAAACATGTCGGTATGTACCGCCAGCCTGTTGGCGGTATTACAGCCACTATTACACCGTCCGCCAGGGTCATAATGACCCCCATAGACTTAAAACCTAAGCGTGGTTCAGTAGGTTGTTTATATTTATCCCTCATTGATAATAGGAAAAATGGTACTATTATTCTATGTAACAAAAAAATTAAACGTTGTTGCACTATTACAGGAAACAGAAGACAAGGGCAGGTGGATTAGCCTTAAATGTTTAATTAATTATGTTCACCTATCTGTTTTTAATATTTATGACCTGGCACAAAATGATTTTGATTTCTGGCCTGCAATTTCTCAGACATTGATTCAATATAATGATACTTATATAATTCCAGGTGGAGACTGTAACCAAATTATGGACCCTTTTCTAGCAAGACAATCCTTGGTTACATTTTCTTCCAATAAAATGTACAAACAAATTCACTCTATTATAGCTAATATACTTTTTATCGATTCTTGGAGAATTGCTAATCCCACTTCCCATGAGTACACTTTTTATTCAGCAACTCAAGGAACTCTAACTAGGTTGGACCATATTTCTATATCCAAACCTATCACACAATATATAATTCAACCCTTCATTGGACCTATAGTGCTTTCAAATCATGCTATGATGTTTACAGATTTGGTTCCCCCACAATGTGAGTCTCATAGATGGAGATTTAACAATATTTTGTTAAAAGATTCACAATTCTTTGAATAATTTATTTCATTTACATCTGAATTTTTCTCCATTAATGATTCTCCCTCTTCTCTTATTTGGGACACACTTAAAGCAGCTGTCCGTGGCTTTGTTATTGATTACGTTTCTAAGAAAAAGAAGCTTCTTATTAAAGAATACCAACCTTTGTTGTCTTCTATTAAGAATTTAGAACATTTTACCTCTAAGTCTAACACTGATCTTAATAATTAGCTCAAGGCCAAATTACAATTTAATACTGTCTCAACTAATGGGGCTTCTTCCATTTTGTTAAAAAGCAATGCACACTATTATGGGGGTAGGAATAAAATTTGTAAGAATTGGTAAGTTACTAGCTAACTGTCTTAAGGCATCGCTTTCAGATAGATTCATTAACTAATTCAGGTAGTATTTCTATGAATATACATGGATATACTGAATTAGTCAATTTCCTGAAATTCAAGTGCAACAATTGCATACTGAGGATTATTTACACCAAACAATTAATTCTACTTCTTCAAAACTAGATTTTGCTTTTTTAGAGACTAATATTACTGATAAGGAAATATTACAGGCCATGAATACATTAAAAAAGGCAAAACACACGGTCCAGATGGCTTTACTGTAGAATTTTACTTACATTGTTCCTATATTCCTATTCTCGCTTATTTATTTTTCTACATCTGCTTCTACTTCAGGTACTTTTCAACAAGCAACAAAAATGTCTAATCCATAAGGAAGGGAAAGATCCCCTTTATGCAAAACTTATAGACCCATCTTCTTGATCAATGTAGATTATAAAATATTTGCAAAGTTCTTAGCATTTAGGTTAGAAACTTTTCTTCCACATCTCATTCGGAAAGGAACAGTCGAGCTTTTTAAAAGATAGACTGGCGTTTGACAGCACCAGGTTATTTCTTAATCTACATTGCAAAGCAAAGCACCCTTTCATAAAACACCACTGCCAGCCATAACCATTGATGCAGAGAAAGCGTTCAATAAAATTAATTGGGATGTCATGTTAAAAACAATATCATGGCATGTTTTTGGTCCAAACATAATATATCTTAAATATTTATTGTATATATCCCCACAAGCATCTGTTCTGGTTAATGGTAGAGGGTCTTCTTATTTTCATCCTCAATGTAGTGTTCAACAGGGATGTCCTTTTTCACCATTGTTATTTGTCCTGTCTGGTATTAATTTAAATCAGAATATCTCTGGTTTTCCATATGGAGATTAACATCTAAAATTAGCATTTTACACAGATGATATTCTTCTTTTTATCTCGTCCCCAGACACCTCTCTACCTGAATTATTCAATGAAATAAATTTTTAAGGACAAAACAGAAGTACTTCTGCTAAATACATATTCAGTTTAACAACCTTTTATAGATTCTGGGTTTCAGTGGGCATTTTCCTCTAAGATAAAATATTTAGGAACTTGGTTCACAGGTTCCATACAACAATCTATTGATATTAATTTTAAAGAGCTTCTCACTACAATTGACTAATTGCTTTCCTCATAGAATCCATTGTATTTATCTTGGTGGGGTCTCTTGGACTCTATTAAAATGATGATTTCTCCTCTCTTGCTTTATGCTACTTCTACGATACCAGTGCATATACCACAACTAATTTTTTTTAAATAAACACTATACTTTCTAAATGCTTATGGAAGAACAAAAAAGCAAGGATTTCTCTTCTTGGTTTACAAAAATGTCATCAGGAGGGAGGTGTGAATTTTCCAAATTTCGCCACAAGGTAATTGTTTTATGTCAAGCTTCCCTTTGGGTTTTGATTCCCTTTTCTCCATTATGTTTTCAGGTTGAAACAGCATTGTCGTATCACCTTTCCCCAAAAGAAACTCTTTCTTTTACCTATAATTGCTCTCTCATTTCTACTCCAACTCTTACCTATACTTACTTCTTAATGAGATTCACTTATACTTATACAGTACTGACTCCTTCTACTTTCCTTTCTATGCTCGTATGGTATAGTAATTTAGTAAAACATAATAACAGACCAGTTTTTTGGTGATCTTGGAAGAATAAAGGTATTGTGCAGATAACGCAACTTTTTGATGATGAGTCCCTCTTTACTTTCCTCAATTCCATCTCAAATGTACTTGTCCTCAATCTTTCAAAACCCACTTTACTCATCTAATAAATGCTATTTTAGATTCTCTGTTTTTCTTACAAAATAATCTTCCTTCTATTTCACATAATTCTAAACTGACTGATCTTCTTACTTCTACCCCCAAAGCATTTACTATCTTCCAAATTATCTTGAGACAAATCCAAAGGTGAAATTTGTGGGGGAAATTATTTTGGGGTAAATTGGAAAAAAAAAATTTGGAATAAAATGTGGTCTTGTATTTATAAAACTTCTAGAAAAGCTAATATTACTAAACCCCTTTTTTATTTATACTTTATTTTATAGCACTGCAGTGTTCAAAATGTTCATCCACCACTTCGCCTAAATGCTGACCTTGTGATTTCCCCAGAGGAGACCTTATGCATATGTTATTTTGCTGTCCAAAAACACTTATTTTTTGGCGTAAAATATAGTCACAACTTAAACAGATATTTAATTCACAACTCTCCTTTAACATCTTACATGTATTTTTAGGTACAGTCTAATGATTTATTTCTGATATTTCCAGAAAGTAAATTATTAGATATTTTCTTAGCAATTGCTTTTCAACATATTGCCTATAATTGGAAATGCTCTTGTAAATTATCACATAAGGCATGGTGGGATTATATTCTACAGCACCACAAATTCGATACTTTATATATCCATCAGTGTTCTAATTATCATACTGCTCACTTGTTATGGTTACCTGTAACTATTTATCTTGAAAATAGAACTAATTATACAACCAACACTAATTGTATACTGTCAAAAAATGTTCATTCACCATGAATATTTTATCTCTCTGTCGTTCCATATCAATTACAATTTATGAATATTATTGCTTTCTTATATAATAGTGAATTCATCTTTACATCTATCCAATGCAATTTGAAGTATGAGGATAATTTATTATGTTTATATTATAATTTATTTCCCATAACTTCTCCTTTACCCTATTCCCTGCTTATCCCACATCAAAATCCTAAAGATATTAATTGTGTTATTGTTACGCTATTCTATTGTTAATAAGTTATGCATTATTATGACTTTGGTATTTGTATATGATTATTTAAATAAAGTATTTTAAACACCAAAATTCATTTTTACAATCCACCTTGGAGCAGCCTCATGGAAGGGCACCTCTAGGAACCAGAAAGTGTTTAGAGAGAAAGAGCAGGATATTGAATTTGATTATTCAGTCACTGAGAGCCAATGGATCTCTCTAGGGCTGTTTTGTCTGAAATATGCTCATTAAGTTTAGGAAGTTCTATGACATTACCAATACTTCTGAATGTGTATGTAGTTACCCTGTAACTTCCACAGGGCTGTGCACATATAACAAGGGATGCACTTGCAGTTTAACAAGTGACTTTTGATAAGTGCAGTATCCTTTTTTGTAAATATTGCTTTTTGCACACTTCAGTACCTTTGAGATGTACATCATGTCACAGAGGCCTTGGCACACAATGAAGGGCTTCACAGCAGGAATGTGGTAAGTATCACACTCGGACCTTACACAGAAATCAAGGTCACTTGAAAAAAAAGGCACACAGCAATCTAGAGGTGCAAGCGCGTTGACCTCACACAGACATTGATGTTGCTGAAGAAGGGTGCTCAGCAACACAGGGCTCTACTGGTGAATTACAGGGGTTCTCTCTTTAGTAGAGCATGACACAAGGGATAGGCAGGTTGCCTATCTCTTGCCGTAAGGGCTGCATCCTTGGCCATGAGTTTTGTCGCAATCACTGTCCTGGTTTTGTTCTTGTCAGACCACAGTGTGGCCTTCTGGAACTGGGTAGGTCCCAGTTCAGTGAGCATAAAAGGAATTTTTTTTCACTTCTTCACAGGTAGGAATTCAAATTCCAACAGAAGCACTTTACAAGAATTCCACAGGGATGATATTGCTTGGGATTCTGTATTATTCACAAGGCGTTCCATATCACCTGGGTTAGGACCCTGCTCTAAAAATATTTCCCCGCAAAAAAATTAATTGCACACAGCTGCTGTGAGTCTGTTGCATTTTTAATCTCCTTTTTTTAAAAATAGAATTGTAAGAAACAACCTCTACGATAGGCAAGCAAAACACAAAAATACCTTAAAAAAATAGGAAGTCAACATCCTCTGTAATGTGTGGCACAGAAGTTACCAGCATGGATTCTACACATTCTACAGTCCCCCACTTAGGCCTTTACAGAGGTTTTCACTCATCAATGAATTGGAAGCTTAGTGAAGAGAAAAAAATCAGGAAATGTTTGATGCCACATTACTTTGGATTTTTCTCATAAGTATTCTCGCTGTTAATTTCTACATGGTGGTCTCAAAGATCACACAGCTGTTAGCCCGGAACTGCTACCAGCTAGCTGCCTGTCTTAGGAGCATCAACCTAAGAGTATTTATCCTGTCATACTCAGAATGTAAACCTCCTAGTCTACCTAGTTGTGGGGCGACTGTCTGGTTGGTTGCAATTTAACTAGAGGTGTTCCACCTTTTTTTAACTGCAGTCCTTGAGACAGAGGTGTATCAAGCTACTGGTAAAAATCTAACCACTTCTTTGTACAAGGCCCCCTTCTTGTGGGTGGGTGTTTAGGATGATGCACTTTCCCCCCAGGACTGCCCATTTGTGTGCACAACCATACTTGCATCTTCATTGCCCTGCTATTGATTGGATGCTTAAACCTTTTGTGATTTTTTGCGATGACAAGCTTGGGATTTGACTAAATACCCTTGTTTACCCAAACCAATTGGCTCTTCCTGCAGAGAGGGAGAGGACCTCTTCTTTGAACACCTAGACAACCTAAATTTGAAAAAAGCTCTTGCCCTGTGAAGGAGCTTGCCCCTGCGCTTCTCTCCCTGAAGCTCTTTGTGGTCATCTTGGTCACATAAGATGAAACGATACACCTCAACAAACATAAGCGTTTCTCGCTGTTGCTTCTTGCACAAGTGGCTCTGAGCTGTTCAACCTCCTTCAGCCATACCAAAGTTGAAGAGTTCTGCCTGGTCTCTGGCCTAACTTGCCTCAGTGCCTTTTGATGAGCTTGTCCACAGATTGAAAGCACAATTCCACTTCACCTCCACAATTACTTACCAATGCTAGTTACCAGCCCAGGACTATGGCCCTCATTACAACCCTGGCGGTCGGTGATAAAGTGGCAGTAATACCGCCAACAAGCCGGCGGTATACAAAATTGAATTATGACCACGGCAGAAACCGCCCACACAGACAGCCACTTTAACACACCGACCGCCATGGCAGTAGCAACAAGCACCGCGGCGATAACCGCCAACAGCTAGGCAGAAGATCATGTTCCGCCTAATGTATTATGACACACCAATCCGCAAACTTTTCCGGGGCGGTACCAACGACAACAAAAGCACGGCGGAAACAGAACACATAAGTCACACACACGCAACACCTCCACCCCCAACAACATACACACAAACAGATACAGTAATATTACATATTCACCCCGTACCCCTAAGGAATAAGGCAAGGACAAACAAAAGTGATTAAAGTGAGTGTAATAAGATAATAATCCAGGAAAACATACTCAAAATTCAAAACAGTATTTACAGATATACAAATGGAGGGACACTGCCCAGTCCATAATGTCCGTGGGCCACAGGGCCACATCACATAGGCCAAGGCACCATCTTACTCCTGCATCAACACGGAGAGAACACCGCTGGGGCATCAGGTCGAAAATACACAGGCACCTCAGGGGGATGGGGATTTGGGGGGGCACCTCAGCCGGAAGATGGTACAACGCCACTTGTCCTGGAAGGGGCTACATGCCCACTTCATGGACGTGGGGAGTGCAAAGCCACAGTCTCTCAAGTGGGTGGTTTCCCCACTGCTTGGACCTGGGGAGTGCAAAGCCACAGTCTCCCAAGTGGGTGGTTTGCCCACTGCTTGGTCTAGGGGAGTGCAAAGCCACAGTCTCTCAAATGGGTGGTTTGCCCACTACTTGCTCCTGGGGAGTGCAAGGCTACAGTCTCTCAAGTGGGTGGTTTGCCCACTGCCTGGTCCTGGGGAGGGCAAAGCCACAGTCTGTCAAGTGGGTGGTCTGCCCACTGCTTGGTCCTGGGGACTGCAAGGCCACAGTCTCTCTAGTGGGCGGTTTGCCCACTGCTTGGTCCTGGGGAGTGCAAAGCCACAGTCTCTCTAGTGGATGCCTTCTCCACTGGTTCTGGAGGGGGCCTGGTGCCCAGTGTGCTTCATCCTGGCAAGGATGCGGTGAGTGGATGCCTTCTTCCACTGGTTCTGGAGGGGGCCTTGTGCCCAGTGTGCCTCATCCTGGCTAGGAGGGGGTGAGTGGATGCCTTCTTCCACCGGTTCTGGAGGGGGCCTTGTGCCCAGTGTGCTTCATCCTGGCAAGGATGCGGTGAGTGGATCCCTTCTTCCACTGGTTCTGGAGGGGGCCTTGTGGCCAGTTTGCTTCATCCTGGCAAGAATGCGGTGAGTGGATGCCTTCTTCCACTGGTTCTGGAGGATGCCTTGTGCCCAGTGTGCTTCATCCTGGCAAGGATGCGGTGAGTGGATGCCTTTTTCCACTGGTTCTTGAGGGGGTCTCGTGCCCTGTGATGCAGATCTTTGGGAGTGCAAGGCCACAGTCTCTCACCTGGGTGTCACACCCACAATATTTGCAGTGGGCAGGATACATAACAATCCATGTAGGCAGGACTACAGACCATCCGCCGGTGGTGACTGCTGCACAGTGGTGGCAGTGCTGGTGCTGGTGTCAGTGCTGACAGTGGTGGGGGAAAGCTCCAGCCCTTCCCCTGTAGCCTTGGACGGCTGCCCACTGGGGCTGCTGCTGCTGGCAGTGGTGCTGGTGGTGGTGCATGTGGCAGTGCTGATGGCGGTGCTGATGGCGGTGCACGTGGCGGTGCTGCCAGTGGTGGGGGGAGGCTCCAGCCCTACCCCTGCAGCCTCGGACGGCTGCCGACTGGGGCTGCTGCTGCTGGCAGTGGTGCTGTTGGCAGTGCTGGTGGCAATTCAAGTGGCAGTGCTGATGGCGGTGCAGGTGGTGGTGCTGCCAGTGGTTCGGGGAGGCTCCAGCCCTTCCCCTGAAACCTTGGATGTCTGAACTGCCATGGTTGGTTTTGGGCACTCAGATTCTGTCACAGCACCAGGCCTCCTGTCCCTCCTGCCTGCAGGGGTAGGCCCTTTGCCCTTGCCATGTGGTGGTGCCTCTTGCCCTTGCTGTCTGGTGGTGCCTCCTTGCCGTCTGGTGGTGCCACCTTGCCCTTCCCCTTGTAAGCTGGTGGTGCCTCCTTGCGCTTGGCAGCTGTTGGTATATTCTTGCCCTTCCCCTTGGCAACTGGTGCAGGCACACTGCCAGTGCTGATAGGTGTCTCCTTGGAGCCTCTCACACCTGCAGTAGCTGCCGAAACTACAGTGGACGTGGACTGGCTGGCTGAGGTGCTGGCCTGGATTCTGCCCACCCTGGCTCGATGTGAAGGATGGGGGGGTAGGGAAGAGGTCAACGGTGGAGAGGAAAAGGTTCTTAAGGACACTGGGGCGGGAAGAAGGCAAAGGATTTGGGAGTGGAGGGAGAGCGAGTGGTTGTAGGAGGTGTCTGCTGTGTTTGGGTGCAGGTGCATGGGCTGGATGCTGTTGTAAGGTGGATGGCTGTTGGGTGTCTGAGTGCTTGCGTTTGTGTACTTTGGGAGGAGGGGGCACAGACACAGTGGGAGAAGACACAGGGGACGTGTGCATGGATGTGGGGGTGGTGACTGCCAGTGAGGGGCGTGTAGTGATAGGTGTGATGGAGGCAGTGGGTGTGGATGTAGTGCATGCAGGTGTGAGTGGAGACACCACTGGGAGGGAGGTGGACGAGGAGGAGGAGGGGGACACAGTGGAGGCAGTGGATGTTGTTAGGTCAGCATCTGGATGGTGTCTGGTTGAGTGCCTGTGGGATGATGTGTGGTGCTTGTGTTTGCCAGAGCCACTCCTGTGTGTTGCCTTGGGTGCATGCTGGTCTGAATGTGTGCTTGGGATAGGTTGGGGTTCAGGGGCATGGGACTGGGCAGAGGAAGTTGGAGGGGGGAGGCTAGAGACCGGAACAATGGCTGCCATCATGGAGGAGGCCCGAGCCTTGAATGATCTCCGCTGGGCCACTACGCCAGAGTGAATGCCCTCCAGGAATGCATTTGTATGTTGCAAATGGCCTGCCAGGCCCTGGATGGTATTCACTATGGTTGACTACCCAACAGAGATGGATCACAGGAGGTCAATAGCCTCCTCACTCAGGGCAGCAGGGCTAACTGGGGCAGGGCCCGAGGTGCCTGGGACGAAGGAGATGCTCACCCTCCTGGGTGGGCAGGCACGGGAAACTCACTGAGGGGCTGCTGGGAGGGCGGTGCTGGTACAGGGGTGGTGGCTGTACCTGTAGTTGGGGTGGCCACAGAGCTGTCCGCCACCACTAGGGAGCTTCCATCGGAGGAGGTACCACTTTCAGGACTGTCCCCTCCTGTCTCCGCTGTGGTGCTCCCCTCGCCCTCCGTCCCACTGGTGCCCCTACTGTCGGTGGATTCGGCCTCATGGGCCCTATGGGATGCACCTCCCTCCGTCGCCGGTGCCTCTGCTCCTCTGCCAGATGATGCTGATGCACAGAAGGACAGGATGACAAAACAAAAAAGGGGGGGAGAGACAGAGGATACTTGGTCAATGTCAGCAACAACACCACAGTTGGCATACACAACACACAGGGGACAGCCCTACGCACTAGGCAATGCACTAACAGTCACAATGCTAGTCACCAGGCCATGGACAGTAATACCTAATGCCACTTGCAGCATACCTGAGACCCACAGAGCCCTGCCCAGTAGTGGATGCCCACAAGCTTGTTTGGAGGTGGAGTTAATCAGCCCCTGCCCAACATGGAACCTACCCTGCAATGTCCGGCCTGGCCTAGGGGCACCAACAGGCACACATCCCCCACCCAAAGACCATCCCACCACACGCAAGTAGTATACTGGGAACTGTAATCACCCCCTTGTGGCTGCTGTGATGCCCTCAAGTGCCCATCCAGCTCTGGATAGGCCACCGCCAGGATGCAGAACACCAGGGGGGGTCAGGGTTCGACGGGAACCCCTTCCTCGTTGGGAGGCCATCCCCAGCTGGGCCTCCGCCAGCTTCCTAGCCCAGCCTCTCAGGTCCTCCCACCGTTTGCGACAGTGGGTGCTCCACCTGTCATCGACCCCCAGGGTCCGCACGTCCTTGGCGATGGCACACCATATACCCTTTTTCTTATAGGCGCTGACCTGCAGACAAATAAACAGCAAAAGGTATAAATCATACCGTCCAGCCTGCTACACTCATGGCCTACCATAGCCCTAACATGCCCTTAGGCACATACATTGCCCAGCATACATTCAGCACGCTGCCCAGGACCCCTCAACCACCCCCCCTTACACGAGACTTTCACACACAGCACTCTATGCATTCATGCCCCATGCATCGTGCTCACAGTGTACTCACCTGTTGGTCTGGAGGCCCATACAGCATTCTGGGGCTCTGGTTTTGTGGGTGCTCTTGCTGTATCTCTCTCTAGTGACAATTTTTGTTAGTCGTAAAGGGACCTGGGCAATGTGTGTGTGTGTGTTTTATAGTGGTGTGGGTGTGGTGTGTGTATGAGTGTCAGGTGTATGTAGTTTGAATTGTCCAATATGGTGTTGGTTTGTTTGTGTCTGTGTAATTTGAGTGCGGCGTATGTACTGCCAATGGTTTACTGCGGTTGAATGTCCGCTGCAGTGATTCGTGGGTCATAATGCTGTGGGCGTAGTTCTGTTGGCGTAATGGTGTGGGTTGTGCTACCGACAGTTTATCACTGACCTTTGGGCTGGCGGACTTGTGTGTGTCTGTATAGTGACGGATTGCTATGTGTCGGTCATAATATGGGTAGTGGTATACCGCCACGGTCGCGGTATGTTGGTGGCAGTCGGCATGGCGGTAAGCGGGACTTACCGCCAATGTCATAATGAGGGCCTATTTGTTATACCTTGGTGTACTTTTGTTTTTCACAAAAAGTGGTAGCTATAAAATGCAATGTGCCATTTTTTGCACATATACAAAATTATATCGATTTGCGTTTTTTTGTGATGGCTTGCTATGGTTCACCAGTTCAACTGGTGGTTGGGATGGAGGAAAACTCTCACATCTTTGCAAAAGTGCAAAATTCTACAAATCTCTACAAAATACTGAGTAGGGAAAACATTTTGAAACCTGCCAAATTAATTTCACAAGGACATTTTTATCATAGACAGATGTACTACATTTGCAGGAATGTTTCGCCCACCACCACTGCCTGCAGTCAGTAACGTAGTGGATGTGACACAAATCCGCGTAGATCAGTAGAGGTGCCAGTGATACAGCAGAGCCAGCAGACCAGGATAAAGACAACAACAGAAATGTTAGCAAGCAGCCTGAAGTAGTGTCTCTGCATTTCTGGCATTATACAAAGGTGATAAGCCACCTCTATGGTTTGCTGTGAGAGTGTAGAGACACTTCTCCCATTGTGAAGCTAAAAACTAGCAACCAGTTGTCAAGTACTAGTTCCATAAGGATTTTGTTTGGGTCCTTTGAATGAATGTAAGACTCAAGTAGCACCTGAAGCCCTCAAAACATGGTCAAAAGGTGACTTGGACTCGTAGGAAATAGGGTTCCATTGTCACAACTACTTTATCCTTAGACATTGGCATCTAGCATCATCCCAATATCTATGACCTTGACTGTGGCACTCCCTTGAGTCCTAGGACACTGGTACATTTTCAGACTGCACAGTTCTTAAATATATGTCAGTGAAACCTGCCTGGTGTCTCCAGACCTGACAGTAAGGCTGCAGTGTACTCCCCAGACAAGAGTAACATTTATCAAAGAACATGCAGTTGCATGATGTTGGCATTTCGTCTACCCAGTAGACACAATTTGAAACAGCAAGTCAAGAGAGGCTCAGAGGCATCAGTGAACATCTGAAAATGTGGTACCGAAATAGCTCAAAAATCCCCAGTTAGCAAACAAACTACCTTTAATTCCATTGTATTTGACTTTAATAGATATATGGACTTTGGTTCAAATCCCCATAGCAGTGGAAAAGGGCAGTGAGCAGTATCTTTTAAGTACCAGCCAAACATCCTGAGAATGTGGTACATCATTTGTGACTCCTTATGACACATTGGACATTTCCATTACCTGTTTGGGTGTCGTTAAACATTATTATCACTCCTGATGGCTGTAGTTGGTGAAGCCTCGCTGATAAAGCAGAATTGGTATCTATAGAATGGATGGTCAGCCAACATTTTGGGGCCAATTCACAGAGGCGTTTTGAAGTATGTAAAGTAGTACTGTTGTAGTACATTTTTACATACTCTTACATGCCTTTGTAAATCGTCCTAGATCATCCAAAACGCTATCACTAAAAGTGCAATGAGGACACAGTCCTTTCAAATTGTACTAATTAAATATGAATGTTCCCTGAGGGGCCCGTTTTATTCCTATTTTTAGATATTTTTGGCCAATTCACAAAGACATCTAAGAGTATGTAAAAACGTACTACAAGAGTATTGTTAAAATACACCAAAATGACTTTGTAAAAGGCCACAAAGGGCTACATTTTCGAAAGGCTTAGGTTTTCCTTGTGTCGTGCAATGGAATGCTAACGCTTAACTAGGATTTATTAAGCCATGCAAAGCCACCTTTGTTTGCTCTGCGTGGGTTAGTAAATCCAAGGTAATGTAAGGAAGTGCATTTCACTACCTTGTGCTACCCTGATGCTGGGAGGTGTTCCGTGGGCTAAGCGTGGACATTCCCTCACATCCACTCCATTAATTTTGATGCATTCCCAGATTTACAAAGAGTTGTAAACATGGGAATGCATCAAAATGGTACGCCTCCCAGAGTCAGGCGTAACAAGCAATAGCTTTCTTTCTCCTCATTACTTCCTTTTTGCATTCCGCATCACATCGAAAAAGGATACCTTTCTGCTTTGTGCAGAAAAGTATCCATTCCTGCACAAAATAATTCCTGCTGATAACGCAGGTATCCTTGCACCTTGCTGTGAGCGTGCCTACATTGGTGCTAGGCAGCGCACATGGCACCAGCGGAAGGAGACAGCGGAAATGCGCCATATCTTTGTAAATATGGAGCATTTCTGAAGTCTCCCCTTCACGCAACACAGTGCAGCAGGTTGCCTTGCTGATGTGCGTTGCGTGAACTGTTAGTAAATCTGCTCGTTGTTTTTTTGTTACGCTGCTAACTAAAAACTCATTGGGAGCTTTGTCTATTAGAACTGAACGTGCCAGGCATCTCTGTTTCTCACTTTTACTGTTTTCTTGACTTTTCTGTCTTTCCAACTGCATACTGAAAGGTATTCAGTTCAAATACATATTCCTTTCTGACATTGAACGTTATTAGGTGTGATAACCAATGTGCTATAGTTTTCCTGAAACCAATCTTTACATCATCTCCTATGACCAAACCTTGACTGACTGGCACAAGCTCCTAGTGGGAGCTACGGACGGCAGGGGCACAACGCAGGTCCCTGCAGTCCCCAAGCCATCAGGTGTCCCCATTCAGCCTAAGGCCAATTTACATCCGTGAACTATGGTAGGCTCGGGGGTCCCTCATTAGATTCTGCAGGGGGCACGTTATGCCACAGACAGGATTTCTTAGAAACCTTTACATACACAGGTACTCTGAGTGTGCGCCTTTATCTCAACTTGCTAAGTGCTCCTCGATCTGGAGAAACACTCTAACGATATTGTTATGCAATATTTCACTTGGCAAACATCCGACTCCCACCCTTCCTTTCATCTTCAACATTTCCAAGCAAAAGTTCAGAACAATGTCAAGTGTACATTGCACTTTAAATGCATTTGCCCGGCAGAGATAGAGGATATCTAGAATTAATCCTTACTAGCAGTAACTGAGATATTTAGCCCACAGCGGTAATTCTTATGACTCCTACCACAAATGTGGACGGGCCGGTATCATTCGGTGCCTCAGCAGTTAATTAAGAAACACATGGCTAGTCCTGTACAAAAATTGCAGATTTCTGCACAAAGCAGAGCTGGAGTACAGAATCTGAAATGGCAGAGGCCCTATGAATTAGGAATACCAGAGGAATTGCAGATAAGTAACTTTTATTACAGTTACAGTCACCGACCTTCCATTCCAGGGCTCCTACATGCCCGGGCAGGGCTACCAAAATGAGCGTGGAATCTTGGGCATGCATGGATGTGTGACGTGCTCTGAAAAAGTACTAAACCTATACAGAACAATATGCGGAAGGCACTTTCCAGGCAGCATTACTGCGGCTGGTCCGCTAGAAGGCTGGAGGCCATGGCCTCCGCCATCTTGGTAGAGGACCGTCAGCCATATTTAGAAAGCACCTCCCTTCATACAACAGAAGTTTTGTCAAGGAGGCACCATGGTTAAAGAGCTCAGTTGGCACACATTTTGCATTGATTAAATAAACATCCAATACTGGAGTTGGTTTCACAGATGCTCAGGGAATGTTCTCTCTGCACATGAGGGCCCTTCTACATTTTCCTTGACTATGTCCAGCATGCCTCGCATGGTTGACACCAACAGGGAAAATGTGTGAAGGTTGTTCCCTGCCCTCCGTAGGGTGGAACAACTGTCTCTTTGATGAAGGCCAGTTTTAGGGCTGTGCGACCAGTGCAGCCACACCCTGTGCTGACTTTGACGAGGGCCCTTGTATTTTAAATAACTTTTGGTTTAAAGGCACATGAACTTCCTTCTGCGTCCAGTAGTTTTCAGGCAACAATAAAAATGCCAAGATAACTCTGGCAATTAATGTTCCTACTGATGAGGGATCAGAGTTTTGTCTGGTGGCAGATTTGACTCATTCATAAGTAGCGTAGAATGTTAATGTGCCTGCTGCAAAGAATGTGTAGTATGCAGAATGTAGAACTGTGTGTGATTGAACTATGAGTAGCTCTTTAAAAAATTAAGTGTATGTCAGAGAGAGGCTATGGAGAGATGAGGCGCACCTGAGGGTGGCAGTGAGGGAATTCATAGAGAAGGAGGTCATGGGGGTTGCCAAAAAAGATTGTCGCACCGGGTGCCATTAGCTTTAAAGCCAGCCCTGTCTTTGATGCAGCAGCCTCTTGGCAGAAGAGCTGCCATACGAGAGGTTTACACTGGCACAGCCATTAGAACTTCTCCCAAAGCAAAGAGAGCACTTCCCTGCATCTAAATAGAGAACCACAGGTTTCGCAGCACAAGTGCACCACTTAAGTTCGGCAGTGCTCCTGCTCTGCAAAACTTTAAATAAGGCCCTTATATTTGAATTCCTCTGAAGTGGTGAGGAAGGAGGCTGATTTGAGGAAGTCCACGACCATCTGTACATCTACAAGAAGACTTTGGTATTTAGCTTGCTGGTTTTATCCACAATATGGCTTACTGAGTCTGTCTGCTTGACTGTGCACTACTTCAAAAGACATAGGGGGTCATTCCGACCCTGGCGGTTGACTACCGCCAGGGCCGGGGACCGCGGATGCACCACCAACAGGCTGGCGGTGCATCCACGGGCATTCTGACCGCGGCGGTACAGCCGCGGTCAGAAATGGGAAACCGGCGGTGTCCCGCCGGTTTCCCGCTGCCCTAGGGAATCCTCCATGGCGGTGCTGCAGGCAGCACCGCCATGGGGATTCTGACCCCCTTACCGCCAGCCTGGTTCTGGCGGTTTTGACTGCCAGAACCTGGCTGGCGGTAACGGGTGTCGTGGGGCCCCTGGGGGCCCCTGCAGTGCCCATGCCAATGGCATGGGCACTGCAGGGGCCCCCTAACAGGGCCCCACCAAGATTTTCAGTGTCTGCTAAGCAGACACTGAAAATCGCGACGGGTGCAACTGCACCCGTCGCACCCCTTCCACTCCGCCGGCTCCATTCGGAGTCGGCATCCTCATGGAAGGGGGTTTCCCGCTGGGCTGGCGGGCGGCCTTCTGGCGGTTGCCCGCCAGCCCAGCGGGAAACTCAGAATTACCGCGGCGGTCTTTTGACCGCGCAGCGGTATTCTGACGGCGGGACTTTGGCGGGCGGCCGCCCGCCAAAGTCAGAATGACCCCCATAATGTTGTGCTAGAAGCATTATTTATCAAATTAGAAAGGAAGGGATGTCTGTGTGTCTGCTTGGGCTGGTTTTGGTGCAGTCACTGAGGTCCAGGGCTTCTTCTTTGCAATAAAAGGCCAGACATATCTCACAGATGGAAAAATGGCCCTAAGGTCTAGAACATTGACTTGCACAACATGTTATTATGTATGGGTGGGCTGACCATTACCTCCATCTGGAGAGTGACTTACCAGGCCAGGTTGCAGTGAAGAATTGTGGGCCACATTGCTGTTCTCCCATGACACAGAGCTGCTTCATGGCAGGTGTTTACTTCTCTCTTTATGTCCCCATTCCTTACCCGTATTCTTCATTATTCAGAATCATAGTCTTCCTTGTTACAGTCTCTACATAAATCTTTGTATTTGAAAAATGAGTTTTCACATAATGGCAGATAAACCCTTTATAACAACTGGAAATAATGGATTTCCTTTTCCCACCGTGTCAATAAATCTTTTTTTCCCTTTTCAGCTCTGCAGTTCCGCCCCTTCACCATAATAACATCCTCTACACAAGAAACCAACTGAGAATACCGAGCACCATTAAGACCCCGTCCATCCTCCTAGTTGCATTCCCACATAGGTAAAGGTGCACAAAGCCTGCCACCTAATTTCTGTCCCGAAAAAAACATTAAATACATTATTTTACATACTTTTATTTCGTGATTTGTTTCCAAAGGAAAACAAATTAAACCTTGTATTTAAAAAGTTGTGTTGCCATTTTTGTGAAAGAGATTTAAAAAACGGTAATCATACTGGTGATTGGTGTCAACAGTACAAATATGCCATGGGTGGATACCATTTATAACCATTTCCAGGAGTAAAAGGTACTGGGTTTAATGGAACCATACAAAAATGAGGCACACTGCTGGAGTTAAAACACAGCCATGTATTAGACAAGCCAGTGTGAAATTCCTGTAGGCGGGGATGCTGTTTATAACATACACAACACCCTTCTTAGACTTCTAGATTCGTGGAGAAATAACATTCGTGTTTAGATCCAAGCAATGCCCGGCGCGCAGGTAAAAGATAGCAAAGTTTAAATCAACAGACACTTTTGAAGAAGTCAACCTGAATTAATTCAAAGATCAGTCCATTCAAAGGATGCCTGGTTAAACATGGGAAGAGTCCATGCTGATAACATCTCACGAGCACCACTCTATTCCATATTATTTTGTAAAAGCAATCGAATTTTGTAATTACGAGCCAGATGATCACCATTGATCCAGGCAGTTTAAATCTTAGGTCAACTTTGAAGAATACTTTGCATTTTCTGTTATATAATCCTGGTGGCCAATTAGGAGGCAGCAAATAAGAGTAACAATGAATCTAACGAATGGTAAGCAGCAAAGGATGGGCTGCAAGCCCCGTGTTGGATACACAAGCGAGAGAACATGCAGTACCTGCGCAGCTGCAGATCAGACCTAAAAAGGCCACTGTGTCTCAAAAACTGCAACGTGCCGGACATGCACCAACAGGGGGTGAGGTCCGGGTAGGCACGAAGACGTCTATTGAGTCTGCCCATATGTCCGTGCTTCCCTTGAATAACACTAAGTAAAAGGGGACGTGCTCTGGCGTACACTCTATTGCCGTGGCTGCGTGGCTATCCGGTAAACAGGATAGTAAGCAATTGTATTCTGTCTCTTTTCTGCGACCACACAAGACAAACTCAAACTGTTGATTAATAATAATTACAATAGGTACTGCTGAATTTGTAGAGCTTAGCTTTGTTTCATACGAAAACTATGTAAGTTGTTTAAGCAAACTGATAGTTTTTGTCAATGTGTGTTAAAATAAACTTGGCCATTCACTTCAGCATAATTCTCTGGTCCTATGTGTATTTCAGATTTTCCATGCACATTTTAAGTTCACTATACATTTATATACACGTGGACTACAATAAAACCACCCTTTTTATGTGAAGGTCTTATATGTCTATTAATTTTTAAGCATGCCGGGTCACATATAAATGCCCGTAAGGACGTCTTGATTTCAGTGATTTGTCGAGGCTGTGCATTGTCACACTGAACCACCTTGACATTTGCAAACTCATAAAAATGTGTACACTGCGTATGGTAAATCAGACTCTCTATTACAATTTATATAGTGAATTTAGGGAAGACGTGCAGGCCTGGAGAACTCTTCTTCACTGCAGACGTTACAGTAGTGAGAGGCATCTTGTTCTTCCCCACTTCTGACATCTGATCAGTGGATTTAGTATGCAAGATAGTGAGGCCCAACACAGAAGACAAAACGTTGTGGCCTTCAAAGATAGGCCTATGACCCGGCAATAGAATCGTCTTCCAATCCCCAGAGCAGAGAACAGGCATACTCTTTGTATACAGCTCCAGCACAATTTCTCAACCATGACTCACAAAACTCACATAATCCCGACTTCTGCCTCAAAGAGCTGTGAGACAAAACCAATGTATTGGAACACTTCCCACAACATTCCCCTCCTACAGAAACGATAGAAGACCAGAAAAAAGACGTCCTTAAAAAATATACTCTTTACATGTCATAATATTTGAACGTTTCTGCTATTCTGAGTTCGGTAACATATGACTTTACCCTTAATGACACGGAAAAAAATCTGGATCTTACTTTCTTTCCACACACACACCACCCTCTCACACTGCATTTCAGCCTCAGCTTAATCACGTCCAACTCAACCGTGCACGTGTTCATCCTCTTTTGTCATGTCCTCCAAAGCCATTTATTCCCTTTTTGCTCAGGAAACCACTCCACACTAGACACATTTTGGTCAATGGCTCTTGAGCCATTGTCTTCAAGGTCATGCTGACACTTGGCTGCCCTTCAGGAATTTCAACACCTTCCTCCTTTTGTTTCCAAACAATCGCTTCCAACAGCAAGTACCAAGCTTACCTTCCCACAAGATGTCAGCATCTTTATTTGTACACGGCATTCTCCCACTGCCAACTTTCTATACTTAGTAGAGAGCTTTTTTCGTAGTATGACTTACACCTTTTCTGATCCACGCTGACCATAATTTTCACCTTCTGTGTATTCCTTGCCTTCCACAACCATGCGGGGCAAACTAGCAGCGCTACTCTCCTACCCGTCAGCAACTTAAAACTCAAGACAGCATAATGTCATTTATTCATATTGGCTCTCCAGCTTCCTTACACTCTACAACCCCCAAAGGTATTGCTATTTGTATAAAATACTTCACACCACGATTGCTATTTGTATAAAATACTTTGCACCAGGATTAAACCTGTTTATTAAGACTGGCTGTTATGCAAACACATGCTAACATGTCTGACTTTTTTGTTATAATTTATTATTTCCACCAGTAGCCTCTGCACAGCACTGTCCATAACTGTGACTTTGCGACTGTCTTAAATTTGTTGATCCAAAACGTTTTTCACAGTTCGAGTTTTAACTCCAAGTCACCTCCTTGTCCGCCCTATTTAACCTGTTCAATGTGATTCGGATACTACTCGTGACATTATGTTTCTCTTTCAGAATGGTTACTGCTGAGTATCTATTTTCATTAAGTCTAGTGGCAACTTTGGCAATATTCTTAATTCATGTTGATGTTAATGTAGCATAGCTCTACTGGCTTGTCACTCCTGTGGTATTAATAGGATAAATAATCATTTTTGGGTGGCAATGGGGTAAGCTTGAATTGTGTCACTGAAAATTATCTTTATAGTATGTTTCAATTCTTACCGTTATATGATTCATACTATGGAATATATGCATGTTTAAAACATGTTACTATCAAAATGGTTTTGAGTCTCTTTTGATATTTGTTTGATCGATTTATGACATTTCTGATGTTTATACATAGTATGATGCCTTATTTTAATATGTTCTGCCATGATATTCCTTAACCCCTACCTATAAGATATTGTCGTTATAAGTAATCATATTGTGGCATTTTCACTATTTATGTTGTAAGGAGTTTTGGGTGAAACCCTGATTTCTAGTGTAAAACATGAATTAGGGTGCAATTTAAAGGTTTTGGTAATCTGAATTTTTCTGATACGTTTTCTTCTGGGTTTTCATTACATTCTTGAGAAAGAGGAGTGTTCCTCAAAACACATCTGCAAATGTTTCCACAGGATCAATTTGATCCCTTATAATTAGTGAACAAACCTGTTCCAAGGCACAACGATCACGACGTATGTCTAGTGTAGCTTGCCTCTTCTGCCCCAAAGCTGATAATTTCTTTTTTGTGACATATATTTTTATTGAGATTACCTTAATTAAAACATTACAGTCGGCAAAAAAAATCCCCAAAATCTCAATCTAATGCCCTTCAAAACTTCCAACCTTTAAATCAGATAGAACTGTTGAGTCTATATTATTATCAAAATGAATTAATTATAACACTTTTCTTTAATATTGGCTAAATATCTGAAGTCTGCCATTAAGTGTACTACTGCAACATCCTATTTAACCTCACACGTGGACCTTCTCTCATTGCAGCTCCCAGCAGTCAACACTTATTCCCCTTCATTATTACTCACATTTTTCAGCCTCCCCTACAGCAATCCCACTGTTTGTATACATTTGTATAGGTATAGTTAAATAATCTCTGCTTCCCATCCTCACATACAAAAACTAAGGCCCATATTTGTACTTTTTGACGCAAAACTGCGCTAACGCAGTTTTGCGTCAAAAAAATTAGCGCCGGCTAACGCCATTCTGAAGCGGCATGCGGGCGCCGTATTTATTGAATGACGTTAGCCGGCGTTAACCGCCGGCGCCGTCTGGTGTGCGTTAAAAAAAACGACGTACACCAGGCAGCGCCGGCATAGGGGAAAATGGAGCTTGGGCGTCAAGAAATGGGGCAAGTCAGGTTGAGGCAATTTTTTCACCTCAACCCGATTTGCGCCATTTTTTTTCACTCCCAACCCCCATAGAAATGACTCCTGTCTTAGCAAAGACAGGAGTCATGCCCCCTTGCCCAATGGCCATGCCCAGGGGACTTCTGTCCCCTGGGCATGGTCATTGGGCATAGTGGCATGTAGGGGGGCACAAATCAGGCCCCCCTATGCCACAAAAAAAAAACATTTACCTGAACTTACCTTAATGTCCCTGGGATGGGTCCCTCCAGCCTTGGGTGTCCTCCTGGGGTGGGCAAGGGTGACAGGGGGTGTCCCTGGGGGCATGGGAGGGCACCTCTGGGCTCCTTCAGAGCCCACAGGTCCCTTAAGGCCTGCCTTTTGCAGGCGCTAAAAAACGGCGCAAAAGCGGCGTACGTCATTTTTTTTGACCCGCCCACTCCCGGGCGTGAATTTTGCCCGGGAGTATAAATCCGACGCACATGCCTCGGAGTCGATTTTTTAAACGTGAACGCCTACCTTGCATCTCATTAACGCAAAGTAGGTGTCCACGCTAAAAAATGACACAAACTCCATGGACTTTGGCGCTAGACGCGTCTAACGCCAAAGTATAAATATGGAGTTAGTTTTGCGTCGAAATTGCATTTAAAAAAACGACGCAATTCCGGCGCAAACGGAGTATAAATATGCCCCTTAGTGCATACTCCAGTCACACTATGATCACACTCCTGATATCAGATGAGCCATGTGTGTGCCGCCGTCTCACCTTTACCAGTCCAGCCCAGCCTTCTATCCCCTTTAGGCACAGCTATATAACAAATATTAATGTAGGGCCTGGGTACATGTCGTTTTCTAGCAACATGTCCTACTACTGTTAGCCTGTGCCATGTCCACATGGTCAGAGACCGCTTAGATTTGTCTACTTCGCAACATGTAATACTGTTTTGCTTCTGAGAGTACTACTTTCTCCAGAAATGTTCAACTTCTGGACAAGATATTTCTACTTGTTCGAGCAGAGTGTTTTATGTGATCAGGCAGTGTAAGAGGCACTACATTCTTCAAGCAGCAGCTATTTGAGGAAGGTTAGAGCAGGGATGTTGTGAGCAAACATCCTCGAGCCAGAGATGGGCTGAAGTGCCAGGTGGAAGACAGCTCTAAGAAGCGCTAGGAAGGTAATGTGATGATGTCTAGCTAAGAAGATGTGTTTCTGCTGAATTGCTGTTCCGTGGGTAACATTCTTCAGTTTTCGAGAATTTTTTTCAGTGGCCCACGAAAGAGCAACTGATACAGGAAGAAGTTCTGCCTGACAATCGACATTTTTCAGTCATGCATAGTAATTCCCCAGAAATAAAATTGCAGACAGAGTAGCCCAGCAAGGAACTCTGCCTGCAAGCCCCTCAGGACTCTCAGCCCCATATTTATACTCGGTTTGAACTGAATTAGCATAATTTTTCTTTTTACACTAATTCAGCCAAACCGAAGTCCATATTTATACTTTGGCGCTAGACACGTCTTGCGTCAAAGAGATGAAAGATAGGCGTTCCCATCCAGAAAAGGACGATATGGCCTTTGCGCCATATTTATCCCACCGTGCTAAAATCAAGCACGTGGGTGAGGTCCTTAAATAATGGTGCTAAGCCTGCATAGCGCCATTATTTAACGCCTGGGTATGGGCAGGCGTAAGGGGACCTGTAGGCAGATTTCCATGGTCGGGATACCCCCACCCACCCCTACCCACACCAGGAGGTCACCTACGGATGGGGGACCCATCCAAGGCAAGTCCGGGTAAGTATATGTTTTTTTTTCATCCATCACCACTCGGGGGCCCTGACTTGGGGCCCCCTGAACGGCGCTGGCCATTGGGGTGGTGGGCATGGCTCCTGTCTTTACTAAGACGGGAGCCATGTCCATTGGGCGTGTGCGCCAGAAAATGGCTCTACGCTGCCTAGAGGAATTTTTTTGCTTCTAAACAGTGTAGCGACATAATTTGGCGCACAAGCCACGGTTCCCCCTTCGCCTCCCCAGCCCTGTTAGTATCCTTGGAGGACGCTAACAGGGCCTTAGCACCAGCTAGTGCCATTCCATAAATATGGCACCCGGCCAGCGTCTAGGAATGGATATAGCCGGCGCTATACTTTTTGGCGCAAACCTGTGTCAGCGCAGGTTTGCACCAAAAAGTATATATACGGGCCTCAGTTCTCCACGGAGTATGCTGCTGTCCTATCAACAAACAGAAATATGAAGGATCAATATGCACCTACAGTGGACACCACTGGCATTAAGTTGGACCTGATGTAGAAGCATTTGGGGTCTGTGAGGGGATGAGTCACTTAAACGGAGGGCATAGTGAGTACTAAGGAATAGATCCTGCATAAACTGGAGGGAAAGATCCTGAGACTCACACAGGACCTAGCTGCTCATGCCAGACTGGAGCATCAGGAGTGTAGAGTGTGCAGAACTAATATTCGAAGATTACGAGCGCAAGAGAGGTCGGAATCAGGACTTAAGGAGGCATTTACAAAAACGCTGGTTTGGGAGCTGCTGTCTGGGGCTGCTTTGTCAAAGGTTTTCTTATTGGAGAGAGCACATAGGTCACTGCGTCCGTAAGCCAAAATCTAGCGGCCACGATCATATTGCAAAGAACCTGAGTAGGGATTTGTTTTATGAGAATCAAAGGGTGAGTGTCTACATCTTTTTATAATTGCTGTTCTGAGCACTCGTAAGTACTTTGGTCCTGTTAAAGAGGTGCTAACAAAAAGACATAAAAAAATTAGATATGCTTTTCTTATTTTTTGCAAATGGTCCAGAAGCGGTTCCCATCATGCCCCTGCACGGCCAGGAGGCGGAGGCGGAAAATGGCACACAGCCCAATTTGTGTAAAAAAGTAACGCCTGGGTCAGGGCAGGCGTGAAAATGGGGCGAACACACCACTACTTAAGTAAAACATATACAAGTAACAGCAGAGCTCCAAAAGGAAGACATGCATGTGCTTTTCATCCAGCATGCACGAAGGCGCAGAGCACAGGACCAACAACAGCAGCTTCCACAACACCAGCAGGGACCCCAAAGGCATCACAGATGGCAGGAGAGGATATTCCGCACCAGGACAACCCTTCTGGGACTCCGGCAACAAGACATCATCCAGAGGTACAGACTCAACTGGCAAGCCATTCAGCAGCTGCTGCGCAACATTGAGCCACAGTTGGCACCCAGCTTGCAGACACCCCACATCATTCCACCAGAGACCAAGCTGCTAGCCGTACTCCACATATTGGCAAGTGGCTCTTTTCAAACCACTTGTGTCCTGGTTGCTAGGATCTCACAGCCCTCATTCTTAGCCTACCTACCCAAGGTATTGGATACCATCATCTCCATCACACCCGCCACATCAGCTTCCCCAATGCACAGCTGAAGCAGCAGGAGACCAAACAGGGCTTCTATCAAATCAACGGCTTCCCACACTTGCTTGGTGCCATTGACTGCACACATGTACGCATTGTGCCACCTGCTGCAACCAAATATATATACCGCAACAGGAAGCACACACACTCCATCAATGTGCAGGCCATTGTCGATCACCGGGGATTGTTCACCAACATCGTGGCAAAGTATCCTGGGAGTGTACATGATTCATTCATCTTTCGTCACTGCACCATCAATCAACACTTCCAGGATGGACGATATGGAAATGGCCTACTTGTTGGTAAGTACAGAAACCTACTTATATACCCACAGCAACCCTGTAGGACACACAACACATACAACACTACATTGACACGTGGCGAGGAAGACACTGAGGTTGTGACACTGCTATGCATGTTTGAATTTGTGACCCAATGGGATATACACCTATGGACAAATGACAGATCCAAATAACAACAAATGCCACTCCACAGAAACAAGGGAACAATTTAAAACACAGTGACAATGACATGGCCTTAACTGGCAGTACAACTTGGAAGATTAATCTTTCAATATCACATCAATAACACTCAATCAAACACCCTTCCAACCAATAAGTACTGTGTAAGGGGTGTGCAATGTGTTTTGCTGCAGGTCAAACACCATGAGACACATAGCATGATGATGATGACTATAATGAAGGTGACATGGAATCATTGAGGCAGTACCAATATCTCACATCACCCCTGCTTTGACATTGCCCACTACCATAAGCAAGTGGACTGTGTTAAGAACACATATTGATGTGACAATATTGAAAGTGCACATTGCTACACATACGGTTTGAGCAAATTAATTACACATATACACAACAGATGTACAGGCATATGGACCTTCTGACACTCAAAACGTCAACCTCACAACCAAGTTAGCCAGCTTAACTGGACTAGGTTCAGTAGTATAGTTACACGTTTGAACATGAGTCAACTCGGCAAGGGCAGAAAAATAGGTCTGCAGAGAACTTGTCATACATGGGATATTTGTGCATTGTCAATTGTCAACAAATCAGTGCTGACAACTTATGGAGATGTGTTGTACATTGTCACCTAGCCAAATCAAAGGGCCTCACTGATGTTTAAAAATTATTTTGCATATGTTAAATTGGATGGGATGTCCAGGCCATATAGTTGCAACCGTGTTACCACCACTGTGGAATTGATTCTGTGTGTGGAAGTATCATGTCACCCCCAGTTAAGACACATGGACACCTCTTTCACATGACATAATTTTAACGGAGTGCACAATGTACTGCAACTCTACAAAAATACCGCTGACATCCGGTCAATCAGCCAAACACCAGTTCAGATAATGAAGCAACCCAATGCTGATGGTACATCCTAGAAGCCTAGGATTCCACACAATAACACAAACACAGATGAGTCACAGACAACACAAGAGAACAACTGCCATGCAAAGTGATAATCATGGATCAAGCAACATCAAACTTTTCTCACTCATTTTCTCTTTCAGCTGAGCAAGGGTATGGGATCCAGCCATGGATCATGACCCCATTTGCAAACCCAAGCACAGCATCAGAGCATGCCTATAATGAGGCACATCGCAGGACACGCACCATAGTCGAGAGGACTTTTGACATCCTGAAGTCAAGATTTAGGTGCCTCGACACCACCGGAGGCAGCCTCCTTTACTCACCAGAAATGGTCGGCAAGATCATTTTGACCTGTGCCATCCTGCACAACATTTGTGTAAGGAGGAACATTCCCCTCTATGAACCAGACCCACAAATGGCTGAAGAGGAGGAAGAGGAGGACGTTGTTCTTCAACATGAGGGGGACTATCCAAACACAGCTGAAGGATTGCGTAAGAGACAACACATTGTCCAAAACTTCTTTTAACTATAGTCACCATCACCACTGTCTTACCATATGTCATTAAACACCTATTCTAATCACTATATCATGGTCTGGATAATTATTTGTGCATCACATCATCCCTAATATTCATAATCAGAGTGTAGCCTCATGGAGCAATGCAGAAATACATATTAGGATACTGAAAAATCCACATCACATTTGATGGGTATTAATGTACAGACAACTTCACACACACAGTGAATGACATATATCCTGTCCATTTCACATTTGAAGGGCAATAGCAGAGGACCACAGCTATTTCACACATACATGTTGGCAACATGGTTCATTGCAGCATGTGGCACAAAACAAAGACACCATCATTCAATATGGAAAAAAAATGCCTCATACATGAGGCAGTGGATGTGCTATTGCATTGGTAACAGGAATGTATGACCAGGCCCTTGACAGCAGTAAGTGTGACATCAGCTATCTTTGCAAGGAGTATGTGTAACAAGAAATCCATGTAAGCAGCAAATGGATAGCACAAGTGCCCCAGGTATGACAAGCATTGCTCACAAGACATCCCATGTACATGCCATCCAGGTCTTAAGTCCTGCCACTGCCATGTTTTCTGTCTCTCCCAACCCTTCTTGAGGGGGCCCTGGAAATGGACTATTTGTACCCAGATAATCCCTCATTTATACACATCCAGACTCACATTCTGACCCCAGTGTGCTTCCCTCTTTAGTATGGTATGCCATAGTCATTGTTCATCTGTTTGCATGGACTTCTGGTGGGATAATGCACTGCCTTGTAGTCTGTAGGACCTGTAATCACCTGTCCATTGCTTCCCATGTGAAAGGTACTGTTGGCCCTTTGAACTTGATTCTCATCTACAGGACTTGTGAGAGACTGAAGCTGCACACACACCTGTGAGCACCTCCATGCAGACCAGCCATTTGAACATGCACTGCCCTTGCAGCTGCCTGGAACGGCATAGAAACTGCCATTATATGTATATCACTGTTATGCATTGTCGTATAAATCACTTGTGTAACACAGGCCTTGGGTTTTGGTGTAACGTTGCAGCACACAGGACAAAAACAGTATACATTTTCCACAGTTGTTCCAGCTTTGATCAGTCTCAGTCTGCTCACTATGTATTTGCCTTGTTCATTTTTGTTCCTGATTGACCCTGCATCCTGTTAGCCTGACTGGTTCCTGTCTTTGCGTTACCATAAAGGTTCCCTGTGGCTACATTTGTCTCGTAGTTGTTTTCCATGCCCTCACTTTCCTCCTGGGGTATTGTGTCAGGTAGGTCTACAATGAATACTCAAATACAGTATAGTGTAATCAATCAATCAATCAATCAAAAAATGTATTAAGCGCGCTACTCACCCGAAAGGGTCTCAAGGCACTGTGGGGGGGGGGGATGAGGGGGGGAGGAAGATGGGAGGATGCCGTTTACTGTTCAAAAAGCCATGTCTTGAGGTGCTTTCTGAAAGTCAGGCGGTCCTGGGTATTGCATAGGATGGTGGGGAGGCAGTTCCAGGTCTTGGAGGTGAGGTAGGAGATGGATCTGCCTCCGGAGGTGGTGCGTTGGATGCGGGGGACTGTGGCGAGGGTGAGGTCAGCAGAGCGGAGGAGTCGAGTGGTAGTGTGGAAGGTCACTCGTTCATTGAGGTAGGTTGGTCCAGTGTTGTGGAGGGACTTGTGAGCGTGGATGAGGACTTTTGCTGATGGGCAGCCAGTGAAGGGATCTGAGGTGAGCGGAGATGTGTTCGTGGCGTGGGAGGTTGAGGATGAGACGTGCGGCTGCGTTCTGTCTTCGCTGGAGTTTCTGCTGAAGTTTGGCTGTGGTATCGGAGTAGAGGGTTTTTCCGTAGTCTAGTCTGCAGCTGATGAGTGCTTGGATGATGGTTTTTCTGGTTTCTATGGGAATCAATTTCCGTAGCATTCGAAGCGTGTTGAAACAGGAGGATGATATGGTGTTGATTTGATGGGCCATGGAGAGAGATGAGTCTAAGATGATGCTGAGGTTGCGTGTGTGGGTGGAGGGTATTGGGGGTGGGCCACCAGGAGTCGTCCCATACTGTCTTGTTGGGTGCCGAAGATGATGATTTCTGTTTTGTTGGAGTTGAGGTGGCTTTCTGTCATCCATTTGGCGGTGTCGAGGAGTCCGGTGTAGAGGTTTGGCTTGGTGACGGAAGGGTTCCTGGTGAGGGAGATGACGAGCTGGGTGTCGTCTGCATACGAGATTATGGTGATTCCATGGGGGTGGAGGATGTTGGCGAGCAGGGCCATGTAAATGTTGAAGATTGTAGGTCAGGGTATTGGGGTTCTAGGAGATCTCTATGGGCTGCAGCATTTCTTTTGTCACCCATAGGGAGCTCTGACAATTCTTACACAGGCCTGCCACTGCAGACTGAGTGAAATAACATCCACGTTATTTCACAGCCATTTACCACTGCACTTAAGTAACTTCTAAGTCACCTATATGTCTAACCTTCACCTGGTGAAGGCTGGGTGCTAAGTTACTTAGTGTGTGGGCACCATGGCACTAGCCAAGGTGCCCCCACATCGTTCAGGACAAATTCCCCAGACTTTGTGAGTGCGGGGACACCATTACACGCGTGCACTATACCTATGTATAGCGTCACAATGGTAACTCCGAACATGGCCATGTAACATGTCTAAGATCATGGAATTGTCACCCCAATGCCATTCTGGCATTGGGGAAACAATTCCATGATCCCCCGAGTCTCTAGCACAGACCCGGGTACTGCCAAACTGCCTTTCCCGGGGTTTCACTGCAGCTGCTGCCAACCCCTCAGACAGGTTTCTGCCCTCCTGGGGTCCAGCCAGGCCTGGCCCAGGAAGGCAGAACAAAGGACTTCCTCAGAGAGAGGGTGTTACACCCTCTCCCTTTGGAAAAAGGTGTCAGGGCTGGGGAGGAGTAGCCTCCCCCAGACTCTGGAAATGCTTTGATGGGCACAGATGGTGCCCATCTCTGCATAAGCCAGTCTACACTGGTTCAGGGATCCCCCAGCCCTGCTCTGGCGCAAAACTGGACACATGACCACTCCCCTGACCTGCACCTCCCAGGGGAGGTGACCAGAGCTCCTCCAGTGTGCTCCAGACCTCAGCCATCTTGGAAACAGAGGTGCTGCTGGCACACTGGACTGCTCTGAGTGGCCAGTGCCAGCAGGTGACGTCAGAGACTCCTTCTGATAGGCTCTTACCTGTGTTGCTAGCCTATCCTCCTTCCTAGGTAGCCAAACCTCCTTTTCTGGCTATTTAGGGTCTCTGCTTTGGGGAATTCTTTAGATAACGAATGCAAGAGCTCATCAGAGTTCCTCTGCATCTCCCTCTTCACCTTCTGCCAAAGGATCGACCGCTGACTGCTCAGGACGCCTGCAAAACTGCAACAAAGTAGCAAAGACGACTACTGCAACCTTGTATCGCTGATCCTGCCGCCTTCTCAACTGTTTTCCTGGTGGTGCATGCTCTGGGGGTAGCCTGCCTCCTTCTTGCACCAGGAGCTCTGAATAAATCTCCTGTGGGTCGACGGAATCTTCCCCCTGCAACCGCAGGCAACAAAAGACTGCATCACCGGTACTCTGGGTCCCCTCTCAGCATGATGAGCGTGGTCCCTAGAACTCAGCAACTCTGTCCAAGTGACTCCCACAGTCCAGTGACTCTTCAGTCCAAGTTTGGTGGAGTTAAGTCCTTGCCTCCCCACGCTAGACTGCATTGCTGGGTACCGCGTGATTTTCAGCTGCTCTGGCTCCTGTGCACTCTTCCAGGATTTCCTTCGTGCACAGCCAAGCCTGGGTCCCCGACACTCTAACCTGCAGTGCACAACCTCCTGAGTTGTCCTCCGGCATCATGGGACTCCCTTTTGTGTCTTCTGGTGATCTCCGGTTCACTCCTCTTCCAAGTGCCTGTTCTGGTACTTCTGCGGGTGCTGCCTGCTTCTGTGAGGGCTTCCTGACTTGCTGGGTGCCCCCTCTGTCGTCTCATCCAACTGGCGACATCCTGGTCCCTCCTGGGCCACAGCAGCATCCAAAAACCCTAACCGGTCTTTCTGCGTGGGAACACCTCTGCAAGCTTCTTCACGACGTGGGACATCCATCCTCCAAAGGGGAAGTTCCTAGCCCTCTTTGTTCTTGCAGAATCCACAGCTTCCACCATCCGGTGGCAGCTTCTTTGCACCCTCAGCTGGCATTTCCTGGGCATCTGCCCACTCTCGACTTTATCCCGACTCTTGGACTTGGTCCCCTTGTTCCACAGGTACTATCATCCGGAAATCCACTTTGGTTGCTTTGCTGGTGTTGGTCTTCCTTGCAGAATTCCCCTATCACGACTTCTGTGCTCTCTGGGGAATATAGGTGCACTTTACACCTACTTTTCAGGGTCTTGGGGTGGGCTATTTTTCTAACCTTCACTGTTTTCTTACAGTCCCAGCGACCCTCTACAAGCTCACATAGGTTTGGGGTCCATTCGTGATTCGCATTCCACTTTTGGAGTATATGGTTTGTGTTGTCCCTATAACGATGTGCTCCTATTGCAATCTACTGTAACTTTTCATTGCTTGCATTACTTCCTTTTGCTATTACTGCAAATTTTTGGTATTGTGTACATATATCTTGTGTATATTTGGCATCCTCATACTGAGGGTACTCACTGAGATACTTTTGGCATATTGTCATACAAATAAAGTACCTTTATTTTTAGTATATCTGTGTATTGTGTTTTCTTATGATATTGTGCATATGACACCAGTGGTATAGTAGGAGCTTTGCATGTCTCCTAGTTCAGCCTAAGCTGCTCTGCTATAGCTACCTTCTATCAGCCTAAGCTGCTAGAAACACCTCTTCTACACTAATAAGGGATAACTGGACCTGGTACAGAGTGTAAGTACCCATTGGTACCCACTACAAGCCAGGCCAGCCTCCTACATTGGTTGTGCAGCGGTGGGATAAGTACTTGCAACTACTTACCACTTTGTCATTGTGTACTTTTCATAAGAGAATAATATACAAAACAAGTTCAGTGTATGTACACCTAACCAAAAAGTTTTGCTTTTCTTCTCTTACACTATCTGCTAAGTGCTGAAAAGTACCTCTAAACTTTCAAAAAGTTTCTAAAAAGTTGAATTTTTTTTTTTTCTGTTTCCTTAAAAAGTCCTGAAACGTTTTTCTCTTTTATCTGTCCCTAAACCTTTTTCTATCATGTCTGATGTAGGAACTTCTCTTGATCTGGTCAGCTCAGCTTATGACCACCTTAACTGGAAGGGTTTAAGGAGTCTCTGCATTTATAGAGGTTTAGGGGTGGGAAAGAATCCCTCTAGAGAATTATTGTCTAACATGCTTATTGAGAATGATAAGGCCTTAGCTGGCACTTCCATTGAGAAGTTAGGAGATAGTTCACACTCTGACTCAGGGGAGCCCCCAGTCAAAGTGTTAGAAGGTAACCTTCCCAACCTGCCCCTTAGCAGACCACCTAGCATAGCTGGTACTAATGTGAGCTCACAGTAGGGATGACTTTATTCCTGCAGGCCAGGTTGTTAGGGTGCCAACTGTTAGGGGCAGATCTCCCTCTGAGCATTCTCATCATTGTTCTGTGTCAAAGCATGCCAAACCCCCCACCCTGATGACAGATTGTTAGAAAGGGAACTCAATAGATTGAGAGTGGAAGAGTCCAGGCTGAAGCTTAAACAGCAACAGCTGGCTCTAGACAGGGAATCTTTAGACTTAGAAAAAGAGAGACAGAGGTTGGGGTTTGGACCCCATGGTGGCAGCAGCAGTATTCCAGATAGTAATCCTGTGAAAGAGCATGATTCTAGGAATCTGCATAAGATAGTTCCCCCTTACAAGGAGGGGGATGACATTAACAAGTGGTTTGCTGCACTTGAGAGGGCCTGTGTTGTACAAGGGGTCCCTCAAAGGCAGTGGGCTGCTATCCTCTGGCTATCTTTCAGTGGAAAGGGTAGGGATAGGCTCCTTACTGTGAAGGAAAGTGATGCCAATAATTTTACAGTTTTGAAGAATGCACTCTTGGATGGATTTGGCTTACCCACTGAACAATACATGATAAAGTTCAGAGAAACCAGAAAAGATTCCTCACAAGACTGGGTAGACTTTGTTGACTATTAAGTGAAGGCCTTGGAGGGGTGGTTACATGGCAGTAAAGTTTCTGACTATGAAAGCCTGTACAATCTAATCTTAAGAGAGCATATTCTGAATAACTGTGTGTCTGATTTGTTACACCAATATCTAGTGGACTCAGATCTGACCTCTCCCCAAGAATTGGGAAAGAAGGCAGACAAATGGGTCAGAACAAGAGTGAACAGAAAAGTTCATACAGGGGGTGACAAGGATGGCAAGAAGAAAGATGGTGAGAAATCTCAGGATAAGCATGGGGATAAGGGTAAAACCAAAGATCATTCTTTAAATCCTAAACACTCTTCAGGGGGTGGGGATAAATCCAATTATTCATCTTCTTCTTCTCAACATACACACATTAAAAAGCCTTGGTGCTTTGTGTGTAAAAATAAAGCCATAGGCCAGGGGATAAGTCCTGTCCAGGTAAACCTCCTGAGCCTACCACCACTAATACATCAAGCTCTAGTGCCCCCTAGCAGTAGTGGTACTAGTGGTGGGACTGCTGGCAACAGTCAAGCTAAGGGTGTAGTTGGGTTCACTTATGGGTCCATCATAGAAACTGGGGTAGTCAATCCCAGGACAGTTTCTGTCACACCTAGTGGCATTGGCCTTGCCACACTGGCTGCTTGTCCCCTTACAATGGATAAGTACAGGCAGACAGTTTCAATAAATGGTGTTGAGGCCCAGGCCTACAGGGACACAGGTGCCAGTATCACTTTGGTGACTGAAAACCTAGTGGCTCCTGAACAACACATCATTGCACAACAGTATAAGATTATTGATGTCAATAACTCCACTAAGTTTCTTCCCTTAGCTATAGTTCAGCTTAGTTGGGGTGGAGTTACTGGCCCTAAGCAGGTGGTAGTGTCACCTAGCTTACCTGTAGACTGTCTCTTAGGTAATGACCTAGAGACCTCAGGTTGGGCTGAGGTAGAGTTTTATGCCGATGCAGCCATGCTGGGCATCCCAGAGGAATTGTTCCCTCTCATTTCTACTGAAATGAAAAAGCAAAGGAGAGAAAAAGGCCTGAAAACTCAGGATCCCTCTCCAACAACAGGTGAAAAGGGTATCACAGTATCCCCTAACCACCCTGCCATTCAGGATACCATTCCTGTGGTGGGAGAAACGTCTCCTGGGGTGGCACCTTTACCAAGGGAATCATCAGCTGGCATAGCTGTACTCCCTGAGGTGGAAGTACCTCTCTGTGGGATAACTAATATTGTTGAGAAAAAGAGCACCATTTTAGTTAACATGGAGCATCCCTCCAACCCTCCCAGAGAAACTTTAGTGCAGAAACCCTGCACTGCCTCAAAGCACTTAGGACAGCAGCCCTGCCCTAGTGTGGAGCTCATCGGACAGCATCCCTGCCCTGCTCCAACTCAAGAGAAACAGCATCCCTGTTCTCTCTTCAAGCCATATGGACAAAGTTTTTGCCCAGCTATGGCTTTACTGAGAAAGCATCCCTGTCTGGCATTCTCATCACTAGAAATAGGTCCAGTGGACAATTCCCACTGTTCTAAACTAAAACTTACTGATAGAAACTCTGAAAATATATCTTCACATTGTTGCTTAGCTAAAAAACTTCAAACAGGGTGGTTTACATCCCCACAGGGAAGTAACCATATAGTGGATGATAAAGGGAGTAACCAGTCTATTGCAGAGCTACTCTCTACTTATCACCACTTAGACAATAAAGTCTCAACTGGCCAAGGTTAGCCTTATTGCCCTCCGTTTGGGGGGGGGGATTGTGTGAGAAAGTAGCCTCTTTCTAGCCTTGTTACCCCCACTTTTGGCCTGTTTGTGGGTATATGTCAGGGTGTTTTCACTGTCTCACTGGGATCCTGCTAGCCAGGGCCCAGTGCTCATAGTGAAAACCCTATGTTTTCAGTATGTTTGTTATGTGTCACTGGGACCCTGCTAGCCAGGACCCCAGTGCTCATACGTTTGTGGCCTATATGTATGTGTTATCTGTGTGATGCCTAACTGTCTCAATGAGGCTCTGCTAACCAGAACCTCAGTGGTTATGCTCTCTCTTTACAAATTGTCACTAACAGGCTAGTGCACAATTTCACCAATTCACATTGGTATACTGGAACACCCTTATAATTCCCTAGTATATGGTACTAAGGTACCCAGGGTATTGGGGTTCCAGGAGATCTCTATGGGCTGCAGCATTTCTTTTGCCACCCATAGGGAGCTCTGACAATTCTTACACAGGCCTGCCACTGCAGACTGAGTGAAATAACGTCCACGTTATTTCACAGCCATTTACCACTGCACTTAAGTAACTTATATATACCTCTTCTACACTAATAAGGGATAACTGGACCTGGTACAGAGTGTAAGTACCCCTTGGTACCCACTACAAGCCAGGCCAGCCTCCTACAGTCAGTTAGTAATCAGTTTACTTATCGTATTATCATGGGGTGAAACTTGTCTTCAAATAGCCTAATCACGGCCCATCCCTTGTCTGGGTTTCATGTATGCATGAGTGACAAAAAGTGACAGTGTACCATGGCTGTATGCATTGATTGGGTATGGTGCCTCCAGCACAACAAACAACATTAGATAATGTGCATGAAATGTCAACACATGTTTGTACCCTGATGGTCCACACACTGATTCACTTCGGCCCCAAGATATTGATAGGGCTTGCGTGGTGAATAGCTGTAAGAATAATCAGCACAGAGGCACTGATGTTCCCGGCTGCAGTGGGAATTTCAGAGGCAACCCTGTGTACAAATGTTGTGATGTAACCTGCCGGTTTAAAATTCCTGATCCATTAACTTTGTGAGCACACCAGGGTTGCCCTGTTGTCAGTCTCATAAAACTTCTGCAGTGCCATAGCTGGACTATCCCTATGTGTGTTTTCAATTCCTCTTCGGCTTTTGTTAAATTCAGCTGTGAAGGATACTTTGTTAATTCAGGGAATGGCTCCACAGACTCATGACTAGACTGCATGTAACTGTGACAACATGGACCCCAATAATGGCGCAGGCTACACATGGGCCCAGACACTTGAACTGGACACCTTTGTGCAATTAACCACTGGAAATATGTGAACACGCGCTGCTTGGTCTGCTGGTCCTCCACTGCCATAGGAGAAACATAGGTCATTTATACGACTCAAACTGTGGAGTGACATTACATTTGTGGATTGGTTTTGGGATTCGGTGTCACAAACACCGTACCCACATAGCATTTCCAAATGCTTGACTCATGGGTAGTATCGAAACAAGTGACCAGGAAGTGGTATCCAACATTCCAGGACACGTGATGGCTTAGTCTTGGAACATTGCCATGATCACCCGTCCTCTATCTATCCTGTGCATGGTTTGTCATGGGAGATGCTTATGTCCCAAAAATCTGGGAAATTCACACAGCATTTGTTTCTACGTGTATGGCAAACACATTTCCTTACTAATTTCCACACTGAATAGCATCTTATTGGTTTTCCCCATTGACAACACATGCATACAAGCACATTTATGAAAACACGTCTTGTGATGTTCACACAGTGGGACAACTAAAATTGTAAGAGCCAATTCACACACATTGACACACAAGCAATGAGTTACTGTATTGCGTTGCGTAGCCTTGCTATCTTCTATTGAAGCACTACCTGTTCAAACTGGGCAATACCAATTTGTATTCCAAAAGTTTGGGGATCCATTGCGTCAGTGAAGAGTGCAAATCCAGTACAACAACTAGAGGATCATGGTCTGCAGTAGTGTGATCTGCCACATGTGCCCATACACTGGAATGCACAATGTAGGTGCAAACAGCCTATCTCAGTATAGTGACAGCTGTCGTGTATTATAAAAATGTGAGAAATGACCCAAACCCAGTAAAAGACATAAATTTTGATGCATACGCGTAAAAAAAAGACACACATGCGTAAAAAAATGCTGCATATGCGTAGAAAAATGAAGCTCACTGCCATGATACATCCATTGACGACCCTGAGCGGTAATTCCCACACTGTACCCCATGAAATTGGTTAACTATGAAAAATGTCTAAGCATGTGCGTAAAAGAAAAATGACGCACAGACTGTAGGCGTTATAATATTTTGATGCATCATAATAAAAACGCACCGCATTTGAGGCAGGAAGTGATTTAATAGGATATCCTGTTTACAGAATTGCTACAGTGGGTGTACTTTCACTTTCACTTTGCAGTCTGTGATTTTTCTTGACTATGTGGCTGTGTTTGGACTTGTATCTCTGTGAATAATGTGAATTTGTCTCCTGTGTGCTCTTTATATTGTCTTTTGGTGTTTTCTAAGTGTCTGTGGTAACCTGTGTAAGTGTCTTTTTGTCATTTCTGGTGTCTAATTTTGTCTTTGTACTATTGGGAGTCTGTTGTGGGTAGTGCTAGTTTGGGGATAGTTGGGCTGTTTTAGTGTTAATTACTTTTCATTTCCCACTCCTCCTTTCCCTACATTATCCTCTGTACCCCTTAATTCCTTTATTATTTCAAGCATGTTGGGTAGGCCACGTCTCAGTAGAATGGGAAAGGAAGAGTTGGGGGGATTCATTTGGCTGGTGGGCCACTTCCTCCCATTTATGATAGAAGTAGGTGGCCGGGTGATACAGGGGTATCACACAGAGGCAAGGAAGCTCCGGTGGGCAAAGGTCCTGTACCATCTGCAACGCATATACAACACACCGCGCAACGACCACCAGCTAAAGCACCGTTGGGCTGACCTTGTTGCCAGGGAGCAAGCCCTGCTGGACCACATGGGGATTGTGATTGGTGGCCCTGTTGGTGAGTACAATTCAGAGTAATGTGCACATTTAAATGCTCTGTAGTGACAGTAGCAGATTTGATCATATGCTGCAGGCAATGTTTTTGGACATGTGGAATGCAAGTTAAACATACAGTGGCGGTGAGTTATACAATAATTGCTACACTTTATCGTCATTTGTTGGCACAACAGCTGCACTGAGTTACAAAACACAACTGGAGCCTGTAAATTAGTGCTACCTTCACGTCAATAGATGATGCAAATGTAGCTCTAACATATGTTTTAGGCATGGTCTGTGAGTGTACCAGGAAAGACATGTTTTTAATCCAGCTTTTTTCAAGAATTAATGTGTCCCCCAATTATTTCTGATACATGTCGGAACTGGATTCTGACACATACGTACCAAGTTATTTCTAACCTCAGGTAACATCTTAGGCTGATAGTTTGACTTGGTTGTGCCACAATTAAATTAGGGATGGATGCCAAAAGTAATGCACACAGGTTCATATCTAAATGTTTGGTGCTACTTTCCATAGCTGTGGCACATAAAATGAAGCAAATTATACAAATTGGGCGGTAACAACTATCCACGGCCCTCTGTACATTGTACCTATGTGTTTTTCATTGGTCTTAGGCACAATAGCTGGAACAGAGCTAATGCATTTGCCATCTGTGTTACTCTATAGCCATGAACTTCTCATAAGTTATAGGATAATCATGGGATACCTGACGTTGGGGAATGCATGATCACAATGTATTACGTGCATGATGTTGTGCAAGGGACCCCTGACCAATTCCATCATACATATAAAGTTCACTAATACTTTGCTAGTTTAGTTTGGTACACCCCTGCTAATCTAGTGCAGCATATGTTTAAGAACTAACTTCCCAGTATGGAGGCTATCACAGACATGGGTGTATGCTAAGATCAGAAGACCAGCATTCCTGTGACTGCTGCCATTCTGAAGGTACATACAAATTGAAACCTACAGCATCATGATTGACACAGTGGAACATTTGCTAAACCATTTGTTAATAATATGACAGTGTCAGTTTGCAGTATATCCGCTGATCAACCAACTTGGCAAATGTAAGATGATGAATGTGGGTCACTGTGATTTCCAAAACCCATAATGGGTACACAGGGCAATGAGTGAAACATTTCAGGTGCAATGACTACATCTGTGCCCGTGCAGTCTGTCATGGATGACTACTATAGACACTGTCAACATATATCTCCTTGTTGTATCTAAATATTAAAACTGGTCAATCCATGGCTAGCCTCAAACTGTCACCAATTAATGCACAGGATCCCTGCCATTATGGTGTCATAGGGGGCATATGTGGCTCAGGGTACACTGTTAATGTAACATATGTAACCTCGACACAACACAGGCCCTTCATGTAAGGGACCATAGAAAGCATGATAAATCATGACCTTAAATCAACCCACAGGTGTGTCACACAGTAAATGATTGTCCCTTGATGCACAAGCCACACTACCTGAGTGACTGGTATTGCAGTGCTCCAGGAAAGTGGCTTTGCATGTCTCTCATTACTACAAATGATGAGAGGAGTACACTCCATAAATGAGTCTGCAAACAATTGATGGAGCATGTTTGTCACCACATTATAGTTAGGGCCACTGCATGTGTGCAGATATGGGTGTATCACTCACTGGAGTGACCGGGTCTGTACATGTTTGCAGCGGTATGTCTGTTGCAGTATCATCATGCCTGAGAGGCTGGGCTTTCAGATTTAATGTTACACACAGTAATTTTTTGGAAGTGTTGTACAGAGCACAGACATTGAGCACATTTCTCCCTTCCATGCTTTACAGGCGGACCTGCCCCCTACACAATCGGAGAGGTGGCTCGATTTGCAGATCGAGACATATCCAGTAAGTGTTGATATTTCAGTTCTGTGTTGTATTTGCAGCTGTGTGTGATTGACTCCTTTGTGTTGGACACATAGCAAGGTATGATGTGCTGGTAAGTACTCAGATATTTTACTTGAGTGGAGTATCACTTTTTTTCCATCTTTGAATTGAACAATCAATAGCGTATAGTCATATTTTGGGATTGTAGTGCAGCCTGTAGGCATAGCCATGTGAATAAGGTGACATTTGTTGTTAATTTTTTTATAAAAAAAGCAGAGCAGAGGGTCATATTTATGATTTAGTCAGCAAGTCAGACACCGTATCTCACAGAATAGGGATGCCAAAGTCCTACTCACAGACTTGAGCCTCCCTGTTCACTAATGAACATGTTCAACTGTATGTTTGACTTCCTAGCAGCATGTAGCTCCACGTGTTGTGCTACGTGTATGTGGCACTTGAGTACAATGTCATAAGGTGTGCATGCAGCTCATGGCCAGATGTGTGCTTGCAAATATCTGCTTGTTGTAAGACAGGTATTAGTGGTATTAAATGATGTTGACAATTGTCTGCATTTACAAACATAAATGTGGATGGGATTTTCCAAGGTTTGGGTGTATCCTAGTTGGACATCCTCCTTACATGTGGTGGACTGCCCATACCCATGTACAGCTGTCCAAAGCTTCCTGGGTGTCCTAGATGTTTGAAAGAATTTGTTGCTTCTCCACCCCCCCCCCGAGGCACAGGCTTAGGGTTATGAAATGTGTACCTAGGTGTGATGATCTAAGTTTAGTACATAGACATGTAAATCTGTAAATCACTTGTCCAAAACTAGGATACCCACTCATGATTAGCAACTGCATTCCATCCTGACAATTCCATTTACAAATCACAGATCTTGTGGCCCTTGATTGTCATCCACAAGATAGTCATTAGTTGGCCTGTCACACGTGGAGGACTTGCAGCATTTTTTATGTGACAAACGGCTGAACAATGATGCATAGGTCATTTAAGTTGTTACACATCTTTTAGAGCATTGCTGTGCTGTTAGATAGGACATGTGTAGGCTGCGTTGGCAGGTATATCCTCAGGGCGAATCTGTGATCTGTATGGTGATATGGCCTGTTTCAGCTACATTAGATGTATTGTCTGATTTTCTTCAGTAGCTATATCACACAATGAAGTACCTAATGTTTGGCTTTATCTATTTTAACAGCAGCCAATATGAATGCCATCCAGATTCGCGAGTTTCAGCGCCGGGTGATGCGTTACTGCCACATTCTGGATGTGGAGTCTGGGTTCTGCCACATGGCACGGCATTATCGCCATGAAAGAGCCTCAGGAGTATGGAGGGCATATTCCCAAGGGGGCCCTTCGGTGTCCACAACAGCCGCCACCACCAGCACCACCACTACCACCCAGGTGGCACCAAGCATATCAGGCACCACTGCAGGACCATCAACCTCCACTGCTCCCGGACCTATGACAGCACCACCTGCACCTCCCCCTACAAGCATGGCACCAACAACCGGACAAACATCTACAACTGGCACCACTGCTGCAGTCATTGACCCTGCAGATTTCCAAAGGATGCAACGTGACATTTAGCGTATGTTGAGGAGAATGAACAGGCTGCAGCAGGTGTCACAAATTAATAAGAGGGTGCGTGCCATCAAGAAGACCCTGCGGAGGGCTTACTTGTTAAAAATATACCCTCTGCCTTGAATCCCTCCCCTCCCTTCTCTTTCCTGGTTCTTTTAATTAGTGGGTTTAGGGGGCTTAGTGTTAGGTTAAAATAGGCTGTTCGTTTAGTTAGTAGTAGTGGGTTGTGGGGTGGGGGTATGATAATTTAAAATGTTTTTTTCTTATGTGTGTTGGATGATGTTGGGGTTTTGGGGTTTTGGGGTTTTAAAATAAAAATGAAACAAATAAAATATAAAAATACAAAAAATATATATTTGTTTAGTATAAGATAGTATGTGTTTAGGTTAGTATATGTTGTCCTCCATGTGTCCCGTCTTATAAGGGGGTGGGGGGTTGATGTTTAGAGTGTTTAGTTAAATGTGAAAAGTAAGTTTGGCTTAGGTTAATTAGGGCCTGTTGTGGGTAATGTGTAGCTAGAATAGGTTAGGTTAGTTAAGGTGTTTCCCCAGGTTTTATCTTCCTTTTTTACCGTTAAATAAATATTTAGGTACTCCTTTACAGTATGTGTCAAATGCTTGGGGATCAGGGTCTTGCCATGGCTGAACAGTGTCTCTTTAGTATTTGCATTTGTGTCCCATCCTGCAACCAATTCCCAATTGAGCTGTTACATTGGCAGCTACACCAGAGCTACTTTGCTAAGATTCTGCCATCCATTGCACCCACCACTCAAGGTTACTATGGATCCCAATGTGTTGTTAATTTGTGATGTATGTTTTCAATCTCACATACTTTGGGACCAGGTTTGGTATTGAGGACACTGTGTTACGTCTGCCTGAAGCCTGATGTTCAAGTGAAGCCTTATAAGGTGAGTGGTGGTATGATCTCTTGTAGTATAGTACACATAACTCGCACCTATCATTTGTTACATTGTTCAGCCAGGTTATACTTATTTGTACGTACACTCGTACACATCCATTCCTGCTGTATGGTGTGTGTGTGAGGACAATTTTGGGTCAAATGTCACATACGTAAAGATTGTCTTGAAGAAAAATGTGAAGACAGTAATTTTTGGCTTAGACATCTCTTGAGGAAGACTTATTCTACCAACACATCATTATACTGTATAATTTCTATTTACCTCAGAATTAACCCTCAGGAAGAGCAGATGATGGTACAATCCAGACCACAGTGCATAGTTTTCAGCCCACATTCTTTCAGGGCAGTTGTATTGACATTCTATAATCATTGACATGAGGCAAACATCACTGATCTCCCTCACGGTTGATGTGTCACATTAGACAGAAACAAAGTGGTTGTGTAAGTGCTATTTATTATAACGTGCTGTAGTGCTATATTTACATTGTCCATGAGTGTGACACCTTCCAATGTGATCCTACACAAGTGCAAAAGGACATGTCATTGGACATGCTGGGGTGAAGTGTCAGACAGTGCAGAGGGACATGATTTGCCAATGAGTTAGTGGGAGACAAACACAGGGCAGAGTGACAAGATAAACAGTGGACTGGAGAACAGTGCTTGAGAGCAGCTGTTGCAAGACTGGCATGTTACAAAGCACAGGACCTTGGTTATAAGTGGCCATGTGGTAGGGACTAGTGCTACCGGGTACTCTTACGGGTGAAGGTGATCTGTTCCACGTCTTCATCTCCTGATGTGTGTGTTGTCTCCTCTGCCCTTGGTGGTGGTGGTTGTGAAGGGGCAACACACACCTCAGTGTTTGAAGACATGGAGTCAGACATCCCAGTAGCTGCCAACTGTGGGGCTATTAAGGGCAGTACTGCAGCAAGGAGGAGCTGCTGGTTCTTAAGAATAGCAGCCACATCTCTGTGGTAGACAGCCAGGTCGGCCCTGAGGGGGTCAATATTGCATTCGTGCACGCGTTGAAAAGTTTGTTGTTGGAGGTGTTGTGTCAACTCTCTTACAGCTGTGCTGATTTCCTTCACACTTTTTTCAAGTTCTTGCAAGATTGATGTTCGCCCTTGCATGGCCGCTGCCTGTTCTGCAGTTGACATCATGCACGAACGCACCCCCTCTAGGCTTGCTGCCATATTTTCCATCCCCTTCCACATCTCCTTGGCCAGCTCCCTCTGTACTCCAAATACAGTTCTCTCAAAGCTGGTGCCAGTGTCATCAGAGTCCTCAGCTGGTTTGGAGCTGGCAGGTCGTACAATTGGGGTGGAGGGTGGGTCCTTTGTGATGGCTGCTGTATCTGTGCTCCTCCTTGCAACTGAAGGTGAGATCTGGAGGGTTCCAAGGACATCTTAGAGGGTCTGCTGGCTGATGTTTGTCAGCTCGTCATCCATGTCATCAGGGCAGTCCAGGACAGGCAAATCCCCAGGAGAGCCATCGTCCTCTGCAATGAGATATTGTACAATTAGTGTGTCTGTGTTGTTGGATTTGTAATGTGACGTGCCTGCCTTCCTATTTGTTGCATATTGTGATCTTGGTTCTTGTTCATTGTTCCTGTCTATAATATTAGCATTCTCCCAGGCCTATGCCCCACCTGCATGTCACATGTAGTGTGGTCAGTTTGGGGACTTGTCAGCATCACATTCTCTAGGTGTTGGTTCTGCCCAAATTGTATATTGCCACCTTCTTGTCCTACTCAGGCCTTGCACTTGCTGTGGTTGTTCTGATGGCACTTGCACCACACTTAACAATCTGGAACTGAGCCAGTCTCAGATATTTCACATCCAGCTATATGTTGCTGAGACCTAGCATATACTATGTATAACATTGGCATGGCACCCTACAGATGTCAGCATTGGTAGTGTGTAATGTTGATGTTGGGGAATGTGTGCTACATTGGATTGCACTGATGGTACTAGCTGTGTTTCAGTTCCTCTTCTGACTGTGAAGGTGAATTTCACTAGCCGGTGACATATATCCTCCCCCTTAATGCTGTTGTCTGAGCAGTATGACATTTGGGATGTTGCATGGTGTCATTGGAGCTATTGTGACCCAGGCACAGGGTGGACCCCGACATATGAAGCATGGGTATGACATTAGTGCTGTGTACCTCATAATGTTTATGACAATGGCTGATGTGTGTAGCAACTATGGACATTTACATTTGACAGGATTAGAACATTTGTATTGATTACAGGGGATTGATAACGTTGTCATCCTGAACCCTCTAATTTGGGTGTGTTTGATCCATGTGGACGTTACTGCCGTGGTAGTGGCAACTGTTGTCAATGTTAAATTCCACTTGCGGATATGGCCGAGACTGTTAATTGAGCCCTAGTTCATGTAATCGTGTGACAGCAGGCCAGTTTTACATTGTACCCTACCCTCCTGGACTGGCTTTACCTTTCCAACATCCTTGGCATGGCAGAATACCCCCATGCAAAGGTTGTTGGTGTAGTGTAGTACTGTGCCCCAAGTTTTCTCTGAAAAGCCCATGCCCCCGTGTCGTTCCCCTTTACCCATGCCACTCCCTGAATATCATGACTTACATGCATTGTGTAGTAGGTATGTCACCCCCGCATGCAGTTAACATTTGTGCATTTTAATTCCCCATGCGACTTACCCTGCATCTGTGTTGTCTCCTGGTAGTCTGTGCTGTCCTGTCCTTGAATCCCTGTGACGATCTCCTCTGGGATGACGGCTGCCAGCATCTCCTCCATGTGGTCCAGGGCCTCCTGCGGTGCTGATCTCCCACCTCCAGTCTGCAGTGCTGCCTTCCTGTTCCTGGCCATCTTTTCCATGGTCATGCGCTTGCAGTCATGCCAGCGTTTCTTGCACTCGATGACGGTTCTCCGTACGTCTGCCACACTGTTTATCTTGTCAACAATTTGTTGCCATATTGCCTCTCTCCTACCAATTGGCAACTTTGAGGTGACAAAAAGTTGGTGCTGGTGTTCCGTCACCTCTTTCACCAGAATTTCCTGCTCCTCTGCACTCCTCTTTTCTTCTTCTCCCTCTCCTGGGTCTTTTGTGGGTCCTCCTGGCTGGTTCCTGGTCTGTTGTCATCTTCCTGGGGTCTGTCCAATCTCTGGGATCGATTTTGGCTCTCCTTAGCACATTTTCATGTGTTTGGTCTGCTTTTAGACGCTATTGCGTAAAAAAAGGCACATATCCAGTTTGTGACGTCGTAAACCGTCTCACAGTCATTTTTGCTGCGTTAACATCTTTTTCTTTACGACGTGACGCATTGATTTGAGTAAAAAAAATGACTCACACCTGTGGTTTGCGCCGCCATGCATCAAAGTATAAACTTGATGCCCGAGCGGCGCAAATAAATGGCCTTAGCCGGCGGTAACATTTTTTACGCAAAACTGCGTCGGCGCAGTTTTGCGTCAAAAAGTATAAATATGGCCCTATATTTGATTACTTTACAGACACACTGCTCTATATCGCCTTGCCTCTCCTCGCACACAATTAAAAGCTCTTGTGATGTAAGTGGCGGGTGCACCATCTCGAATGGAGACTGACATGGGAGACTCCTGTAGAAAGTCAAGCCCGGGGTGGTTCTCTATAGGTTGCAATTCATACCACTTCGTTAGGTGGCCAGGTTAGGGAAATTTTCCAAGTTCTAGGCTGTCTGTCACAAAAGTTCACGTAGAAGGGCCTGCAGAGGAATCATTAAGGGCCATATTTATACTTTTTGACGCACAACTACGCCAACGCAGTTGTGCGTCAAAAAATTTAACGCCGGCTAACGCCATTCCGAAGCGCCATGCGGGCGCCTTATTTATGGAATGACGTTAGCCGGCGCAGCTGACCGGTGTGCGTCAAAAAAAATGACCCACACCAGGCAGCGCCGGCGTAGGGGAAAATGGAGCTTGGGCGTCAAAAAATGGGGCAAGTCGGTCTGAGGCAAAAAATCTGCCTCAACCCGATTTGCGCCATTTTTTTTACTCCCAACCCCCATTGAAATGACTCCTGTCTTAGCACAGACAGGAGTCATGCCCCCTTGCCCAATGGCCATGCCCAGGGGACTTATGTCCCCTGGGCATGGTCATTGGGCATAGTGGCATGTAGGGGGGCACAAATCAGGCCCCCCTATGCCACATTTTTTTTTTTTAAATGGCTTACCTGAACTTACCTTAAGTTCTTTGGGATGGGTCCCTCCATCCTTGGGCGTCCTCCTGGGGTGGGCAAGGGTGGCAGGGGGTGTCCCTGGGGGCATGGGAGGGCACCTCTGGGCTCCTTCCGAGCCCACAGGTCCCTTAACGCCTGCCCTGACCAGGCATTAAAAAATTACGCAAAAGCGGCTGGACATCATTTTTTTTGACCCGCCCACTCCCGTGCGTCATTTTTGCACGGGAGTTTAAATAAGGCGCACATGCCTTGGAGTCATTTTTTAGACGGGAACGCCTACCTTGCATATCATTAACGCAAGGTAGGTGTCCACGCTAAAAAATGACGCAAACTCCAAGATCTTTGGCGCTAGACGGGTCTAACGCCAAAGTATAAATATGGAGTTAGCTTTGCGTAAAAAAAAACGACGCAATTCCGGCGCAAAGAGAGTATAAATATGCCCCTTAGTCTTCAGTTCCTGGCTTGGTCTCTCAATTTATACTAAATAATTTCACACACGAGACACCATGGTGTAAGTGTAAAATCTGAATAACTTGGTTGGATAGTTATACCAATTTCAAGATCGCACTGTTGACACATCTGGGAGGATGGGCCGGTCTGCTCAGAAAATTTGTGAAGGTATAAGCATTATGCCTTGGTGAATATACGGCACCACTGTAGTCCTGGGACTAGTAGATACACTTAGTAGTCATCGTTGCTCAACATGCACCCAAAAATGTATTTTATTTTTATTGGTGGGATTCTAATAGGTATCTATCATGCTGCCCATTCTTTCGAGGACCCTGTCTGTTCATTCAATGATGGTAGCAGATGTTCCACTTCCCACGCCTTGCTGACCCTCAAGAGACTGGAGATCTAAAATGAGGCATTGTCAGATGTTGTGTTTAGGCACGAGTTGAGTTCGAAGGTGAACATTTTTCAAGTGTAATGAGGGCTCAGTTGAAAGCACAGATCCACCGTGGAACGCTCTGAAGGTGTTTGTCCTTGGGATATACTTCACCAGAGAATCTGTCTGTAGATCCACCCTTGGTAACATGAGCAGACCAGAGGACTCCAAAAGTAGAGTGCAAAAAGCATATGGAGTTACAGGTGATACATCTATATTGTGACAAATTAGGAATAACCTGGTGAAATTTCAAAACGCAGCCAAGTCAGAGAAAAAATATTCACACCAAAAGGTTTCAGCAAGGTGGTATGATGGAAGTATTTGCCAGGGATACTTTTTGGCATGCGCGGTTTGGAAAGACAAGTTACAATCTCATGCTGCTTATGCCTGCCACTCTGCTACTGCTGGATTAGTTCCATTTCGATGGATCAGCTCCATTGTTCTTTACTCCTTTCCTGTTTCTAAGAATCAGGAGTTAGAGCCCGCATTGGAAACCACTTTGTAAAATATATTCATCATGAAATTTGGGGCACGGAGGCTTAAAACGCTTGGGTATGTATACACTGATGGCAATTCTTTGATGATGGATCAGCTATGGGAGAGGGAGTCAGTGTCTGCATTAGCCATCAATTTCTACCTTCACCAAAAGAATCCTCTCAAGGAGATATTTCCTTCTTTCTTGAATGTATTGGTGGAATCTAGATTGTTGCTGTGCATTATGTCCTCTAAATACCCAAACACCTGGTGTAAAATATGTATGGTGTATTAATAACATCTAACTCTTCCTATGTGAAAGAATCCTGACATATCTGGAAGTATGTAGGATATGTCTTGTGTGGTCAGCAGTGAGTAAGGGCAATATCAGAGAAATGGCATATCTAGATTTAATGGAAAAGTGCACCTCGACTCAAGGCCTGGAATGCCCTGGCATGTGATCACCACAGACGCTAGGAGGGACCTCTGGTTGTTTGGATGGATGGCTGGATCCCGCCTTTGAAGAGAGATGTGTGGCCAGTTTGGGAGATGAGGGGAGAGAGAGGTATTGGAAGTATCCAGAGTGGATAGATTCGGGACTTGGGGAATGGTGGAAATGGAGGACAGGGCTACATCAGAATAGTTGGTCATCTTGCTTAGGGAAAGAGGACTTGACTTGGACAGTTTTTGGGGGCATTTGGAAGGGTGGATTTGGTTTCAGAGATCTCTCTGGAGGCTCTCTCCTCAGATTCAGTAGCCTGTTTGCAGACAGTTTGTGAGGCTATGACAAGGAGGTGGCGTGTTTGAGACAGACAGGGGATTTGGCAGCTTTGGGGATTAGACAGAAGCTATTGGATGGAAGGCTTAATGTGATGGACACGATGATGATGAATCTTTAGTGATCCTGGCATCAAACCATAGCAGAGGGTTGTGGTGTCCATGTGGAAGATAGTGAAACAGAATGCTGGGTCTCAAAATCTTGCTTCGGAGGAGTCTGAAGCATGGAGAGAAAGACTGCTGAAGAGGTGGGGACCACAATGAGTGACTGTTCAATTATAATTCTGGGATCAAGGGTACCATAGTGATCTGGGATGTACGTGGCCTGAAATCTGCTATATGGGCCTGGTAGATGGCCTAGCCACTAGTGACTTCCCGGTTGAACTGTGGCCAGCTCCATCTGTAAAAGTCTGTGTGTGTGTCAGGAATCACTGGCCCTTGAGGTGGTGGCATACCTGGCCTCGTTCAGATTCCATCTGCCAGGAAGAGGATCTGACAAGGCCTGCTACTCTTATGTGGTTGGAGGGTAGTATTTGCCTGTCAAACAGTGTCCATGCCACATCTGCCTTTTTAGGTATCACCTACCAAACAGCATAGACTGCTTTTCCCCTTCTACCAGCCCTTGGCTGTCATTTTGTTTTACCACCCCCACAACCTGCTCCTCCCCACCCCGTCGTCCTTTAAAGAATATATATTTTCATTTTTTTAGAAGGCAGCAAATCCCTGTCACCCCATCCTCTTTAAAATATGTGGTTTCGCTCTACTTCAATTTCATCTTTTTAAATGTACTATCAATCTCCGATCAGTGAATACAAAAAAGTGCCCATATGCGCTTACATACCCATATGTCATCATTGTACCTTTTTTTTCGGCCCTGCTGAACAGCATTGGCAAAACATTTTGCTTATCCTGTACAGCATTACCAGCCAAAAGGTCCCAAAGTTGTGATATTGAGTTTTTGGCAATGCTGGCTTCTACTCTGACTCTTCTTGAGAGTTGAGAAGACCTTGCTCCTGGAAATATTGTTTCTTGTGATTTTTGTGGCTCTGCACCATCTGATTTTCCACAGTTATGCCTATTTTGTGCCTCTGGCCTTATTTCCTGTTATGCTAACCGACAATATACTGGGTAGGTGTGGGGCTGATGTGCTCTGTGCCAGTTGGAAAAGTAGATGTAGAGTACTGTGGTGCCTTAACACTGTCCCTGGTCCTCTTTGGCGGCCAAGGCTCCGGTGCACAAAGATGACGTGCTGGCCGAGACTATTCTCTGGATAAGGAAAAATGTATGGTGCCTGCCTTGAGGTAGAATGGAGAGCAGGGCATCAGAGATGACTCAGATGCTATTGCAGAATGTCATGGGATAGTAGAACCCTGTGATCCTTCGGCTTTGTCATAGTCCTCTCTTTGTGCCTCAAATCTATTACCCAGAAGATATGGGGAAAGTCCCCTATACCATCTTATGTTGTGAGTTGCCTTCAGAGTTTGATCCTGTGGCATTTGTCCACAAAAGAGGTTTACTCTGTGTCTAAATTCAGAAGGTCCATGATCCAGTTGGCGATAAAGAGCACGTACATCACCCTTTGACTACTGAAAAAAAGTCCCAGCACCCTAAATGGACACTATTATATTGAGCGTTCAAGGGTTTCTGCCTATATGCTACAGCTTTAGTCTCTTTAATAATTCCAGATATTTGGTCTGTCATATTACAAATCCTGGGGCTTTCTCAGGCCAACTCCCTGAGATTTTCCTCCATTTTGTACTCCAGGTTGCCAACCTTTCTCTCCAACTGAGTGACTGCTCATTTAGCTGGTCAAATTTACTATTCAGGCAGGAGACAGACTTTTCAGTTCTGTACAAAGCCACTAGTAATGGGTCTCTAGTAGATGACATCAGGCCCTCATGGCACTGTCCTCCATTTTTAGGTCTGGTGTTAGATTTTACCAACATTCCATGAATTTTTCGCCTTGCTCGTAAGAGGCAGCCCTCTTTATCCATTTGTCTGTTACTGTGCCATCCACATTTTCACCTACCTACCACATTATAAAGAATTGGGCAAAAGGTAGCCCACTTACGTCATTGGCTACCTTGACTCTGAGTGATGGTCTTCCCTTTCACAAGGAGCACATTCACACACGCAGCAGTTTCCTTAAGTGCCAGAGGTTACTATGGGAAGTGTGTGTTTTTTAAGCCAAAATATTTTTGCTTTTAGCCATGTTTTGTTTAATTGGACGTGGGTTCAACAGCTTCCCCACATCAAAGTTTTGCAAAAAACATAATAAAACAAAACAAGAATAGAGAAAGTCAAAAGGCTGACAGCTAACACCAAACCTACAGTCTTTGCCATTGCTGTTTGCCTACGTTTTGAGCCATAGATGTTGGAGAAATCAGACTCTTCTCCTTTAGCTTTTCATAGTTGCCATGCCTTCCTCTGCATGACGATATTTATACCACTGTAAGATCTGAAGGTCTTTGTGCCACATCTAAGCCTCACACCTTGCACCAGAGTTAATAAAAAAGAACCTGAATGTAGTGAACAAACATTTCTGGTGCTGGGCATGAACACAGGTCTGCTTTATTCGGCAAAACATATAGAGACCGAATATAAAAAGATATTTTTTCTTGGACCAGAAAGATTACATTAATTGAACCCAGAAAAAGAAGAGGATCTTTTAAAGACAGTGAGGGTGGAAAATGGGGGACGGGGGGATTGAGATGAAACAAAGCAAGGAAAGGGACTTTTACCCTCAAGTTGCATGTGAGCAAGTTTACTTTTTTATCCACAATTGTGGTTAAATCTTAGGGCTTATAAGAATGTAAAAGGAACAGGATAGAGGCAGACAAAGGGGCCGTATATTGGCTTACTGTGGGTTTCTCCCATACAATCAACCCACTATACTTTGCTGGAGAGGACTTGAAAGGAGGCTGTTATATCCCAGCTCTTCGTTATTGGTTCAGTTCAGTGCACATCTCAATTGAGTGCCTTCGGGTTGAGTCATCATCTCTCCCGCATATGAACATGTACAATAAAATGATCCTGTAAAAAAACAATAATATGTTTTTTTTAAACATAATCTAATAAATAAATACAAACATTTGCATAGTGTATTTCGAAGATTTGTAGGAGCTACCAGAATCTGATGGTGTCACAGTAGTAATAGTTATACCCTCTGGGTCTGAGATGCCAAATCAAAATATCTTTATTTCAGCACTATCAACATAGGCCATAAAATCACATAGTATAAACAACAAATAATACATCACGAGACAATCTGATACAAAAGGAACTCTGCAAGCACAGTTAAAAATTAGCAGTACAAATCCAGAAATATCAAGACATTAATTTCCTAGTACAAATTGCTTCACAAATAAACAATGCAATATTTAAACAAATGGCTGGGGATTCCATAGCATGCAAAAGATGCATAGCAGCTTTGTGGTCCCTGATGTTAAGCGCAATAAAAAATGGGTTTTAAAAATTGTTTCCTTGAGCATGAATGAAACTGACCCCCAAAAAAGTATAAAATGCAAAGTGCACTGTTTATGGATTCTACCACATGGGCACGGCACTGCCGTTATAGTCCTTTGTTTTATATTGGGAAAGGCGGCAAGATGGTGTACGTTGCTCAATCATAATCTGGTCAGAACAAAGTGGTGTTGTGCGTTTATTACCCATGTTAAATAAGGTTGGAAACCTACATGTAGAATGTTTGAGATGCATGTCACCAGTGTTTGCTTCATCTCATCAACAGAGGCTTTCTTCCTTGCCCCCACTTTCAGCAAGTTCGCCTTACTTGCTGACTTTTCCAACTTCACGATCTTAGCTGGTACTTGCAACCTGGAAAAACCAACCACTCCCCTAAGAGTGCTGTTAATAAACTACAGCCATGGGAGTTTAGGAGCGTGGTCTAAACTTAAACAGTCCTGTCTAATAACCTTTGTATGCTCTGGCCCATATGCAGTGCTACAAGGAAATAGGTTTGGATAATAAAATATCTGCAAATGGCTCAATCCTACTTCCCAGTGGGGAATAGGGGATGAGGCTGAGAGAGGAGTACATAAAAATGCCTTAAAATGTAGTTTCCTCTACCTGTAAGTAACTACTGGATGAATAGTCCCACACCCCGCCGCCGCAGGTCACAGCAGAGAGAACCTTTGCTTTGGTAATAGTTACCATCTCTTTATTCAGTTGACTACCAAGGCTGCTAGAAATTCTAAACACCTCTTTGCTAACTCTTTTCATCTTCGACCGGGTGTTATGAATATGATCACCTCGAGATCCCTCACCAGAGACAAGAACTCCCAAGTAGCAAAAGGACTTAACCTTAGATATTTGTACACCTTCAAGGTAGAATGATTCTGAATTTTTTAGGGATGTCCCACAGGTCATTATGAATGTCTTGGCTTTATTTTTTTTAAGTTTCCTAAAGTGACATATTTTCAAAGGAATCCATCAATCTCTGCAACCCAACCATGGTCCTTGACATGAGGACTGCATCGTTAGCAGAAAGGAGCACAGGTTTTGAGATGCTATTTTAATGTACCATTAGCAGTGCCCAATTTGGGGCAATAGTCTATTTTGCTTCTGACTTGACATGAAAAAAAATTCCAACTATTCAGGGGTCATTTGCTTTATTTTTCTCGACCCTTACATCCCAAATCTACTCCTTAGTGGGCCTCATATATCAGTTGGACCACTACTTTTGGGATCATGCCAAACTCTTTAACATTGTGTTCAGAACTTCAAAATTCTGTTCTTTATGCAGCAGTAAATCCCACATTTATACCTTGTGCAAATTCAGCATTTATAATTTTAAAAACACTAGAAAAGCCTATGAAGTTCAGCCTGGAGAACTAATCTCTGGAGTCCTTGGTGATTTTAGACCTAGACCTGTCTCTTAACGTGTAGGCCTATAACTGCTAATCCCAGCATACTGGTTTGTTTTTTGCTTTAGCTAGTAAATAGTAGCGCACACAATCCACACTGGCCCCTCTTGTAGAACCTTTCTGGTCTTCCCTACCCTTATGTGTGCTCAATCTGTCCTTTCCAGGTTCTACCTGGCCCTTACACTTATGGCCCAAAACTATGCTTCGGGTCTCCTCCTCCAATCTATGTACTGCCCTTTCCAAGGCTATTCTGGCCTGCCTCTGTTGTCTCGTCTCACCTTCCTAGTCCACCTCTAAACAACTGGACCTGCTGGGGCTGGATCATTCTGAACTTGCACTTTACCACTATTGCCTTTGACCCTCCAGTATGTCTTATTCAACCTCCAAACACATAAGATGTTTTAACACGTGCAAGAAGATCTCAGTAAGCGTCCATGGATAGTCCAGGTGCACAATATAGAAGACTCTAATGTTGATCTCAACTGTACTTTTCACAGTTATACGCTACACAAACATCTATCAGAACACATTACCACTCACAACAGTATCCAATACATCCCTTATACACCAAGTAGTTAAGTAGTTGGCATTATGCTGCCCAATGCCAAGAAGTACAAGGCAAAGACGTAGGTTGCAAATTTGACAGAACCTCATATATATAAACACACCACAAACATAAAATCCTAGTTAGTACCACCACACTGATGAAACAATTGTTAATCGGACTATCATGCTCATTCAGTGTTTCATCATAACTAAGTCACTGCAACGGGATATACTTCATCCATGATTATAAATCTAGCATTCTTTGGACCATTTACTTATGTCACATAATACCCTGACATCCAACATGTTAGACAGAACATCCCATCTGAATACACCACGGTCCTAAACTATGCTGCCATGATGCCACAAACACCATCAGAATACAAACATACCCATCAACAAACACTACACACTAGGCACAACTTGAACACAGTTCACATATGCGGTATGGGTGACCATCATTTAACTTCCAAAATTCCTTAACATCCGACAATGCATATTATTCACACATATGCAGATTTAGTATAATTACACATTAGAAAAGCCTTGAGAGACACATTTATGAACACAAGGCACCAAAGCCACTAAGTTAGCAAAATGTCACCAACTCATATCCTTCACAGCACACCAAAAGTAGTCTTAAACATGTTGCACTCAAACACATGACATTAATTGACTAACAATGCCAATATGGAGTATGATATGCTCAAGTCCAGTAATGTACTACAACAAGCGCATCCATACATACAAAATACTACAAAGATCCCTGACCAGATGAAACACAATGGCCCTCATTATGACTTTGGTGGTCTCAAACCGAGACAGCCAAAGCCATAGGCGCCAGAAGACCGCCAGTGCTGGTGGTCTTCCACCCGCTATAATATGGTTACTGCTGGATTTCCGCCACATTTAGAGTGGAAATCCGTCAGTAGCCATGCTGGTGGACGAGGCGCCTGTACGGTGCTACCACCTGAACCGCCCCGCCAGTAGGATGCCACCAGCTGTATTTTGACCATTCAGATGGCCTGGCGGTGTCCTGCTGCCAGGGTGCTGCTGGCGGTAGCAGCGCCCCTACCCGTTCCCTACCGGGTGACATCCTTGTCATTCTAGGTGGGTGAGGTGTTAGGAGGGTGCTGTCATTCAGGGCAGATGGGGGTTCGGGGTACTGTCATTCTAGGGGGGGTGGGCGCTGTCATTCTAGGGGCTGTGGGGGGTTTGGTGATTGCTGGGGGGGGTGGGAGAGCCTTCTACCGGTAACAGGGAAGGAATTTCCTGTCACCGGTAGCCATACCGCCATGATTTTAATGGCGGTGGTACCACTGCGAAGACTATGGCGGTAGGCCAGCTCATTATACCACTGTCGGTCATCTGTGGACTGCCGGGTCGGAGATGCACATCTTCGGCTCAGCAGTTCATACCGCCATGCCGGTATGAGTGGTGATGTGGCAGGTTGGCTGCGGCCAACCCGCCACGCTCATAATGTGGCGGTATACACCGCCAGCCTGTCGGCAGTAATACTACCACATTAATCCTCGCGATCAAAGACTGCCAGGGTCAAAATAAGGGCCTATATTTTTTTAAATTAATGATATGTGAAACATTATTAAATAAAACATTGGACAAACCATTCACTAATCAAAGACCCAATCAATGAAATATCCGGAAACGGCTGAAAGGTGCCTAGATTTTGAAAGCGCTACAGTCCATTAGAAATGGTAGAAGCGTGTGGGTGCCAAATAACAAACAAGAAAGTCTCTGATAAGTGTGTCATCAACTATGAGTTTGGTGGTAGTAGTAAATTTAGGGTCCATTTTATATAACGGCGGTGGCCCGCCATTCCACCAGGAGGATACGGTAAACTACTCTGTCCCCATGACTGACAGACCACCTGCAAAATGTATAAATGACCGCCAAGCAGGCAGCCATTTATAAAGGCACCATCATGGTTATTCCTGTCAATCATCTTACTTTTTGCTACAGGGTGGCATTAATGAAGGACGCAGCCCTGTAGCAAACAGTATTCTTTTTTTCTTCTGAAAATTAAAATCCCAAAACAGGATTTTCTTTTGAAAATAAAGAATATAATGTTTCCCTTGCCATGAAAGTTTCTCCCATAATGGGGTGAGCTTTATAAGGATTTTACTCTTCATTACCGCCAGGTTTTATTTGGCAGTAAAAAGCTGCACAAAAAAAACTACGTGTCCGCCCCTCGAAATTTCGCAGGCGGACATAAAACCATTTCTCTTACAGCCCTTACTCACCAGGGCGTCGGTGAAGTTAGTCCATGGAGGAGGCTAATTAGTCTCCTTCCTGGCCAAACTGAAGGTCCACTCGCATTTAAATCGGGTGGTCGGACCTTCACATTGGTCGTATGTATACTCCATCGCCGTTGCAACAGAGTAAACAAACCACCAATATGTAAATCGGGCCTTAGTATTTTTAGGAGCGGAGGGCTGTGTCCATGGAAGAAGCCTTTTATCCTCAATGCCACTTTACTGCACATGCCTTGTTTTGTGATTTCCTGCAGACGAAGAAGGGAGATTGTTGTGGGCTGAATGTTCCTTGGAAGAGCGGCCGTGCCTCAGCTCGAGCACTAAATGGCTCACCCTGTCACTAGGAGTTTCTACCTGAAAGCGCTGGCAAATGCAAAACTCACGAGGTATATGATCTGTTTAAAGGCAGTAAACACAACCTTTGTGGGGTTTCTCACAGTAGAATGGCCCAAAGGGACCTTCTCCGCAGCAGAGGTTTTCGTTCTGGTGGAGAAACAATGAACAAGTGAAATCGCTTCCTTGATGCAAGGTTACAGCAATGCAGTCCAGTGAGTCGCAGTGGCGCAACCAGGGTTGTCTGGTCATTTCCAGGATGAATGTACTGTTAGATGTGTATCACAAGGTATATACAGTCAAAGTTCTTGCCCCAGAGCTGTTCTTCGAACAAGGATATCGATTTAAAGTGATAAAGAGTTGAAAATACAGCACTGCTCTACAGGTATTCCTCCACAAATGGCAAATGCTAAGAGGAATTCGTGGTGTCTGAGGGAGTTTTGTTCAGAGAAGATGACCCTCACTGGCTCGAGATCGGGTCTAACACAAAGAGGCGGGTGTGATACTGGTAGTGCTGCATGAACTCTTACCTAGACCCATGGCCACACTGAGGGTGTTTTAAAAGACCAGAACTCCAACCATGATGATGTGTGTACAACAAGCGCATCTGTAAACTGTCTAATGCAGGATAACATATGTTGCATGCGACATGACCTGAAAGTGGTTACTGATATATTTCTCAAACTTATTGTATTTTCTACACCAGTTGTTAACTTCCAAATACCAGAGAATCGTTGTGATTGATTACTTGTGACTGTACAGTTGTATTTTTTATTTAAAAATCATCATCCTGCATTTTTGCACATTTTTCAATCCTACTTCCAACTTGTAGGTGTTTACTAAACTTTGTTCCAACTTCCTCCCCACAGCATTATAGAGATATGGTGTAGGAGGCTGGCCTGGCTTATAGTGGGTACCTCGTGGTACTTACACCTTGTGCAGGTCCAGTTATCCCTTATTAGTAGAATAGAGGTGTTTCTAGCAGCTTAGGCTGATAGAGGTAGCTATGGCAAAGCAGCTTAGGCTTAACTAGGAGACATGCAAAGCTCCTACTATACCAATTATATCATATAGCACAATATCACAAGAAAACACAATACTCAGAGTTACTAAAAATAAAGGTACTTTATTTTAGTGACAATATGCCAAAAGTATCTCAGAGGATACCCTCACTTAGAAGGTAAGTAATATACACAAATTATATGTACACAAACCCAAAACAGGTAAGTAACAGTAAGAAAAGTAGTGCAAACAATGTAGAATCACAATAGGATGCAATAGGTAGACATAGGTCTAGGGGCAACACAAACCATGTACTCCAAAAGTGGAATGTGAATCACAAATGGACCCCAGGCCTATGGGAGGTTGTAGAGGGTCGCTGGGACTGTGAGAAAACAGTAAGCGTGTCCAAAATACCCCACCCCAAGACCCTGAAAAGTAGGAGTAAAGTTACCCTGCTATCCCAGAAAGACAGTATAGTCGAGATAGGGGATTCTGCAAGAACCACAACCACCAGCAAAACACTGAAGACGGATTCCTGGACCTGAGGACCTGTAAAGGAAGGGGACCAAGTCCAAGAGTCACGCAAGTGTCCGGGGGGGCAGGAGCCCACTAAACCCCGGATGAAGGTGCAAAAGGGTTGCCTCTGGGTGGAAGAAGCCAAAGATTTGGCAACAACGGAAGGTGTCAGGAACTTCTCCTCTGGTCAGAAGATATCCCACGGTGTGCTGGAGGATGCAGAAGTATTTCCACGCAGATAGAACACAAACAAGCCTTGCTAGCTGCAAGAGTCATAGTTGAGGATTTTGGGTGCTGCTGCGGACCAGGAAGGACCAGGATGTTGCCCCTTGGAGGAGGAGACAGAGGGGGTGCTCAGCAACTCAGTGAGCCCTTGCAGAAGCAGGCAGCATCTACAGAAGTACTGGAACAGGCACTTAGAAGATCTGAGGACAACGGTCGACTCAGGGTCACAAAGGATGGTCCCACGACGTCGGAGTCCAATTCAGTGAGTTGGGCAATGCAGGATTGAGTGCTGGGGACTCAGGCTAGGCTGTGCACAAAGAAATCCTTGGAAAAGTGCACAGAAGCCAGAGCTGCTGCAGATCACGCAGTACGCAAGATTACTGTCTGGTGTGGGGAGGCAAGGACTTACCTCCACCAAATTTGGACAGAAGGGCCACTGGACTGTGGGAGACACTTGGACCCAGCTCCTGTGTTCCAGGGACCACGCTTGTCAGGATGAGAGGGGATCCAGAGGACCGGTGATGCAGAAGTTTGGTGCCTGCGTTGGCAGGGGGAAGATTCCGTCGACCCACAGGAGATTTCTTCTTGCCTTCCAGTGCAGGGTGAAGGCAGACAGCCCTCGGAGTATGCACCACCAGGAAACAGTTGAGAAAGACGGCAGGATGAGGCGCTACAATGTTGCTGGTAGTCGTCTTGCTACTTTGTTGCAGTTTTGCAGGCGTCCTGGAGCATTCAGCGGTTGATCCTTGGCAGAAGTCGAAGAGGGAAGTACAGAGGAACTCTGGTAAGCTCTTGCATTTGTTATCTCAGGAATAGCCCAGAGGAGAGACCCTAAATAGCCCAAAAAGGAGGATTGGCTACTGAGAAAGGTAAGCACCTATCAGAGCGGGTCTCTGACGTCACATGCTGGCACTGGCCACTCAGAGCTGTCCATTGTGCCCCAACACCTCTGTATCCAAGATGGCAGAGGTCTGGGACATACTGGTGGAGCTCTGGGCACCTGCCCTGGGAGGTGCTGTTCAGGGGAGTGGTCACTCCCCTTTCCTTTGTCCAGTTTCACGCCAGAGCAGGGCTGGGGGATCCCTGAACCGGTGTAGACTCGCTTATGCAGAGATGGGCACCATCTGTGCCCATCAAAGCATTTCCAGAGGCTGGGGGAGGCTACTCCTCCCCAGCCCTTCACACCTATTTCCAAAGGGCAAATCCTTTGTTCTGCCTTCCTGGGACCAGGCTGCCCAGGCCCCAGGGGGGCAGAAACCTGTCTGATGGGTTTCAGACGGTTGGTAGCAGCAGCAGCTGCAGTGGAGACCCCGGAAAGGCAGTTTGGCAGTAATTGGGATCTGTGCTAGAGACCCGGGGATGCATGGAATTGTCCCCTCAGTACCAGAATGGTATTGGTGTGACAATTCCATGATCCTAGACATGTTACATGGCCATATTCGGAGTTACCATTGTGACGCTACATATAGGTAGTGACCTATATGTAGTGCACGCGTGTAATTGTGTCCCTGCACTCACAAAGTCCGGGGAATTTGCCCTGAACAATGTGGGGGCACCTTAGCTAGTGCCATGGTGCCCACACACTAAGTAACTTTGCACCTAACCTTCACCAAGTGAGGGTTAGACATATAGGTGACTTATAAGTTACTTATGTGCAGTGAAAAATGGCTGTGAAATAATGTGGACGTTATTTCACGCAGGCTGCAGTGGCAGTCCTGTGTAAGAATTGTCTGAGCTCCCTATGTGTGGCAAAAGGAATGCTGCAGCCCATAGGGATCTCCTGGAACCCCAAGACCCTGGGTAACTAGGTAACATATACAAGGGAATTATAAGGGTGTTCCAGTGTGCCAATGAGAATTGGTAAAATTAGTCACTAGCCTGCAGTGACAATTTTAAAAAGCAGAGAGAGCATAAACCCTGAGGTTCCGGTTAGCAGAGCCTCAGTGATACAGTTAGGCTCCACACAGGGAACACATATAGGCCATAAACTTATGAGCACTGGGGTCCTGGCTAGCAGGATCTCAGTGACACATATCAAACACACTGACAACATAGGGTTTCCACTATGAGCACCGGGCCCTGGCTAGCAGGATCCCAGTGACAAAGTAAAAACACCCTGACATCTACTCACAAACAGGCCAAAAGTGGGGGTAACAAGGCTAGAAAGAGGCTACCTTCCTACATATGGTCCCACCCTGAGCCCCCATCCCTCACGTTCTTACACCCAAGTAGATAAACATGTGTTGCCTTTCTTGGCTGACATTGGGTTTTACCCGTTGTTGTGATAGGTGTTGTGTTACAAGGCCTTTGGGAGGAGGTCCACTCTATTAAAAAAAAAAAAAAAAAAAAAAGTGGAAAATACGATCTCTTATGTGCTGCCTCGTTCTGTGAGTGTGCACCAAAGGAGGAAGAGAAGCTGTCGCATAAGTCTACCTAGCTGAGGATTGTGAGACACTGAAGGCGTCACAACTGACTGAGGATTCTTAGTGATGTCGCCATAAAATCATATAGGCAGAAATGGCTGTCACTTTATGGAAGCGGGCAAAAGAGCGCAGTGGGATCATGAATCCCTATTGGCTATTACCGTCTACGTGGTTTAATGCTGTGGACCTCTGGCCAGAGAATGGAGAAAACAATGCTGTAAGGATTAGTGGAGAAAAAGCAGAGATAAGGTTGCCACAAGGCTCCGCACTGTTGCTAAGTTAAGGGAAGTGCTAAGGTCACTAAAGTTGGTATATTCCTCAGTTTTGGAAGTCAGGTTGTTAATGTTAAGTGCATAGTTATCCTATCATCTGGGGCCAACCTGCAGGATGAGAGAGAGAAGTGTGCCAAATCTGCTGGAGTTCAGACTGTCCATGAAAAGCCTGAAGCCGCTGTCCCTGGAGTATTGGGTCTGTCCTCCCAGGAAGATGAAGGGGAGCAATCTGTGTGCTCCAGCGACTGGAGCGCAGTTGCTCACAAAAGAACGGCTGGCAACATGGTAACCTCACGAAGATGTTCCCAAGTGGACCATGCTGCCTTGACTTTGTGAAATTGTGCGGATTGGGCCACTGTAACATTCTGAAGCTGTGCCTGAGCAGGCTATGCCACTGTGATATAGTCTAACAGAAGGTGAGCAGAATATGCTGCTGCGACCGGACTGGGCCATGATTACTTTGAACCTCAACAGTGCAAACAGTTGCCTTAACCCAGCAACGTGAGTTATGGCTGGATCATGCTTCTGGGAGAGTAATGCCTTGAAGCGGCCTGTGACCCTTGACCCCCACAGCCACCACCACAGCTCACCGAAAACTCAAAAGCAGCCTTGCAGCCATTTGGAAGCTTGCAACAAAACTGGACCCTGCATACCTGCACAGGCTCCAGGAGTCGGCCTATGCCTTCCATGAACCAGACCTGAGTGCTTCAGTACTCAAAGCTAGAGTGTTTCCTCTAGGAAGAGTGAAGAAGTCAAAGATGCATGTTGCAAGCTTAAGCTGCAGCAGTATAGTAGACAAAACTCTAAAGTCGTAAGCTAAGGACAAATGGGTAACAGTAACAGAGCAATGGAGCACACAAACTCAATAGAGGGGCTAACACTGCACCTGTGCCTGATACCTGCACATGAAAAAGCTCAAATCCGGGAATAGGGAACATAGTGAGGGAAGAGGAAGAGGAAACGTACAGGTGCCCCATGCCAGTGAAGCACCTGTAGTGTGGAGTACTGAGTTTTCGGTGTTTATGAAATTACTTTCTTTTAATAAAGACAAACACTGTTTTGGACAAGCCATTATTGTGCTGCAGGGAGATTGTTGAATTCTAAGCATGAAGCACCCCTACACTATCTCACTGAGAAGCTTGTGACTACTCACCATCGGTATCAATGACAATCATGGCTGAAGGGGATGAACTTGGCCCAGTTTGCAGAGCCCCAGTAGGTCAATTCAAGGGACAACAGAGGAAATCGACCTCATCTCCCAAAGCCCTGCTTGCACCCAGCCCCTCTGAACGGGGTCTGACACTATAATTGTTCTCTGAATGACTTCTTTGAACTCATCCCCTACCCCAGCTATAGACATCTACATTCTCTGGAAAAACCAAGCTGCCCCACCCCCCCGATTTTGATCAGAAATCCAAGTACAGTTCGAGCCAAACACATAGTACAGACCAGAACATTCTAGAAATGTGGTTCCCCATAAAGTCAAAAGACAGGTGATTGACACTAGGCAGTCTGTGAGTAAGAGTCCATAAGTTTTGTGTTCCGTTCGTCAAACCCCATCTGAAGTCCTAAGTGTTACCCACAAACCCCTCAGTACTCATGCCTCATCCACAAAGACAAGAAAAAATTAGGAGTATGGTCTTCCTTGCGGACCACTTTTACTACTCCAGAATCCCACCATTAAACATTCCCTTCAATTCGCTAATCCAGGAAAAGCAGTAATTTCCCAGCAAGTGATATATAAAGTTAGGTGGGAGTAAATAGTGTCTATGGTTATTCAGTCGTCTGCCGCAGTCACAGAAGCTGCTGCCTTCTTCTTCGCTTCAAACATCCTTTCTGCCTTAGTCTTGGGCATAAGCCCACATCGTGCACATCTTCAGGTCGAGTTAGTTTCTCCACATGACTTTCTCCCCAAATTATCTCCATCATGTACCTCAATGTGTAAGAAAGAAGGTGCCTCAGCCCACTGTGTGAAGTTATCCTTCTAAAACATAACTCCCAAAACAGAATGCCTACCTGTAGCAAATGCCCTCATTACTTTCACACCGGTTTGAATAACAATTTCATCTGGACCATGTTTAGAGAGATCTTCAAGCAAAGCCACGGAAGAAGATCTTATCCTTAACCTCACAGCCTTCTGGATTTCTTTATTTTCCCCAAAAAAATAATGATGTTTGGACAGTATGGGCCTGATTCACAAAGGTAACTTACACTTTTGTGTAATTTACATTTTTGAGTAAGTTTACAACTTTTTTACAACTTTTTTGCTAATTCAAGAAATCGGAGAGTACGTTACTACTAAAAAAAACAAATACAATAGTACATCCGGAACCACACATGGCCAACCACTTCTCTTGTAACATCCTTCCGTAAAAAATAATGGACATAGAGAATAAAAATTAACGCCAATAGGAAATATTGTTAAATTAAATGATATTATTTGAACTAGTTAAAATATAAATAAATATAAGTTAATTTTAGAGAAATATAAAACATACTACACATTCATTATTTAATTATAAAATACTTTAATACCTTATTTTGAACTTAAAAATTAGTGTAGCAATATTTTTGTTAAACATAACTACATTGATTATAACTAATTCTATAAATCACTTTTAATAATTATTAATGCATAGAATATTTTTTTTTTCCTTTGGAGAATTTTCATTGTTTTAATTGAAACATTAGAAAAATATTTGAATTTAACATAATTCCATTGGTTAAAGATTTATTTAAAAATTGCATTATTAGTGCTGTTGCATTTTTTTTAATTTATTTTATATTTAAAATAAATATATAAAATGAGTTTACATTAATATTTAATATAAAATATTTTTAATAATTGTTTTTAAGTTAAATACATTTTTGACATTTTCCCTGTACTTTACCATAGCGAAACTCTACAGTCAAGGTGGAGACCTCCACATGGTAAGATATAGGGAAAAATAAAAAGGTTTATTTACCTCAAAAGCAAATCATGAAAGTATTTTAGGTTAAGTATCAATGTATATTCACTTTATATATTTATAAAGTTTGTCCATCATGCGCATAAGCTACATTTCGCAATGGGATTTGTAACTTAAATGCTTATAAGGAGACCAACAAGGAGTGTATCCAAATCACAACTGCTGCTCAATCCCCAGTATCCCCAAGACTTGAATGACCGGCAAACAATTAAATACCGCACTGATACACAGGGCGCTTGGGAAAACTCCCACAGTCACCACTGTCTTAACCCTTGAAAAATAATGCTCCCAGGAGTAGCTCTGTACAGGAAAGTAAATACATGCGTTCTAACACGATGCAGTGTTTGCCACTGAGTCCTGACAAAACCTGAAATCTATGTTTGTGCAAAATCCAGTGTTAGCACCCAGTTTTGCTGATATCCTATATGCTCTGGATCTCTCTCCAGTCCTCCCCACTGTACTGTGAAAAGGTTCCCTCAGCCCAGAACAAAGGCACTACCTGTTTGAAAGGGGGCAGTTTAGAGTGAGCTTGACTTGCCTGATCCCTCCTTCACATCTGCTACTTCAATTTTGGTACTTAGGTTCTCACTTCTCCTCTCGACTTTGTCAAGGTAAGAGCAGAGTGGAGCTGCAGCTACATAACCATTAATGTGCTGTAACAACTGAACATCAGACAACTTGGATTGGAGCGGGCAGTCTGGTATGTGCTGCACCAAACCACAAATGGGTCTCAACGGCAGGGATATACAGTTTTTGTTGAGGGATGCCTACCTGCAAGATGACATTAAATATCTCCGGAGGAAGGCCAAAGGTGTTCAGCTGTCACCACTCAATCTCCATTCATTAAGGTGGAGGTTGCAAAGGCTCAGGTGTAGAACCCCGTCTTTTTGTTGTGACAGATGGTCCTCATGGAGGGGAAGCCTGACCGGAGGACAGATGCTCAAGCGCAGGACCTCTGCATACCATAATCATTATGCCCAATCTGGGGCTACTAGGATGACTTGTGCCCATTTGTTCCTGATCTTCTTCAGAGTTCAGGCAGGAGAGGTATTGGTGGGAAGGTGCACAGGATTTCTGAGTACCACTCTAAGTGAAAAGGGTTACCTATGGAGAAGCACCTTGAAAGCTCCAAAGCGCAGAACTGCTGACATTGTGCATTCTCAGGGGTGGCAAATAGATCAAGCCAAGGTTTTCCTCACCATTTGAGGAGAAGAGTTTGCACCTCTTCTGGGAGTAACTGCCACATGTGAACCATGATGTGTCAATGACTAAGCTTATCCACCTTGGCATTCAAATATCCTGCTAGGTAGTTCACCACCAGGAAGATCCATTGATGGTCCAGCCATTTCCAGAGGCATGGTGCCTCCTGGCCCAGGGTCCAAGAACCCAAACTGACCTGCTTGTTGCAACACCACATGGTGGTGGTGTTGTCCATAAGCACCTGCACCATCCTCCCTTTGATGAACAGAAAAAAGGCTTTCAGTGCAAATTTGATGGCTCTCACTCTCTAGAAAGATGATATGGGGTCAGTCCTCCGCCAGAGACCAAGGGCCTCTGATTTCCACCTTTGCCAGGTGGCTGCACCAGCCAATTAGTGATGCAGCTGTCACCACTGTCAGCTCTGGGAGGAATGAGGAGAGGGGTTTCCTACTGTTCCAACAGCAGTCCTGTAATCACCACTGCAGATCTTTCGCAGTCTTCTCCGAAATCTTGATGTGGTCAGAGAGGTCTCCATGATGTTGGGCTCACTGAGACTTCAGCTCCCATTGCATATGCCACTTGGCATGTTTGACTAAACGGAAGCAGTAGACCATCAATCCAGTATCCTCAGAGTAAACCCCACTGTAAATCTAAGACAGAGACTACAGCAACTAGGATCATAGCCAGGCAGCCCTGGGCTCACCTTTACAGGTGAAAGGCACAACACTGAACCATGTGCAGAATGGGAGCGACGAGAATGCTCCAGGGTTGACTTTGACATGTTGATAGTGAACCCCAAAGATGACAGGAGGTTCACTGTAGTCTGGAGATGGCTGATAACTGTCTTGGGCAAGCCTACCTTCAACAACCAGTCATTGAGGTAGGGGAATACAGGAACCTGTAAATTCCAAAGGTGTGCTGCTACCATCACTATCAATTTTGTGAATTCTCAAGGGGCACTGGTGCAGGTAGTGCTGATTGGCCTGCAGGACAGGTATACAGAAATAAGTGCCCTGCAGGTCCAATGCCGCCATTCAGTCTCCAAGGCCGTGGATAGCTAAGACCTGGGCAAGTGTGATCAGCTTAAACTTTTCCTTCTTGAGGAAGGTGTTGAGAGGATGCAGGTCTAAAATATTACGAAGGACTCAGTCCTTCTTCGGCACTGAAAAGTAGCGGCAAAAAACAACCATGGCCTACTTCTCGTGTGGGGACCTTCTCAATGGCTTCTTTGGCCAAAACAGCCTGAACTCCCTGCCATAAGACAGATAAATGGTGCTCCATCAATCACTTTGAGGACGGTGGAAGGTGCAGCAGAGTGGTAATGAAAAGTAAGCTGTACCCCTTATAGATTATCTGCATGACCCACCTGTCCTGATGGTCTGTCAACCTGACAAGAATCGTAGAATTCTACCTCGAACATGGTGGCTATGTTCCACTAAGGGTACGCTAAAGGTGTTTGGCAGGTGACCTGCTAAAGGGCAGTTGATTGTGCGGCAAGCTGGCCCTGATTGCAGGGTTGGTGGGTGCCACAGCCATGAAACTGCTGTGTACCTTGCTGAAGCTTAATTGGCTGAAGGTTTGGGGGTACCTCTGCCAAAGATGTGAAGAGAACGGTAGAGCTGATGAGGCTGGTGAAATAGGCAAATAAGCCTAGAGCACATCCAGTGGCCCTGCTGATCTTGAACTGCTCTAGAGTGGAATCAGCTTTTTCCTCAGTCAGGGGAGACTCATCAAAGTGCATGTCTTTAAGGGTCATCTGGACTTCGCCTGAGAAAATGGTAGACTGCAGCCACACACAATGGTGATTGTCAATGCTGGTGCCAATGGCTCACACAATAAAATTGGTGGCATCCAAGTCACAACTATCTGTGAACTAGCCCGCATCACAACCATCCTGTATGGCTTGAGTGAGGATCGGTTGGAGGTCTTCAAGGACTAAAATCCCAAAGAGCATGGGAATAGCAGCCCAGGGGGCAGCAGCCTTTAAAGACCTGAGGGCCAAGCTGGTGGAAGAAAATACCCTCTCCTCAAAGGTCTCCTCTCATTTGGATAACCTAGTGGGGGAAGTAGTCAGAAAAGTACAAGGATTTATCTGAATTGTAGATGCCATCATCACCTATTTTTCAGAGGTGCTGGTGATGAGATAAAAATCCAGGTTTGGCCAAGGCAGGTTGGCGATTGACCCAGGAGACCACAGAATATTTTGCCCAAGCCCACAAAAGGATATAAGGAAGGGCTTCTTTGGAGTTGACAGGGGCTCAGTAGAAGGTTGCCCTGGCTGGAGGACTTCTTGTTAGGACATTGGCTTTGATTTTTTTGATAAATCTTTTTTTTCGAGTTTTGTTGCCATTTTTAACCATTAGCACGTTGTATCATTCACACATTGACAGGATCAATCAGCTATAACAATTCTGATGGAGGTATGCCACAGATTGCGCACATATATACATCATATCTTTTAATTCAAGACAGCCACGTTTTATGTGTGTGATGTGGGTCAATTGTAGCTAAAATATCTCTCAACATATCTGAGTTCAAAAACAAATTGCAATGAAAACGTTCATCCCACATCCACAGGCTTCTATCTGGTAAGCAGCACTGTCAGATCAGCATGGCATACATTAACAGCACCTCTGTTGCATAATGAATGTGTCAGCATAGCTCAATTTGATAAGTTATAACAATAATAATTTCAATAATCAGAACCAGAGCCTGCCAACTATGTCTCGCCCTCATACAAACCCCCGACGCTCACTTAGCGCTTCCTTCCGGACCCCCCGTTTTCCAAATACAGGAGCATACAGCAATTCAAACTGCCTACACTAGAGGAGTACCTTTAACAGGATAAGGAACTGCTCTCCACATTCCACAAACAATGCATTGTGAGCGTTGCGCCCCTAGGTGCTCAAATTGTCAGCAGGTGTATCATGTAAAGACTCAATCTCAGTAAGCATGGTGTCCCAGCTAGCAGATAAAGGCTACTTGTGCCAACCCAGCGTATCCTCCCTCCGCAGTGCCACTCCCTCAGCCCACGCCAGAAAAGAGCGCAGCCAAGCCTTCGAAGGCGGAGGTTCAGATGCCCTCCACCTCCTGGTGATGAGGCGTTTTGCCATTAGCAATCCCAGGTCCAGGAAACGTGTAGTCGCCATGTGCCTCCTAGATCTGGGGAATAATCCCAGCAGGCAGACCTCCCAGCTATTTAAGGCTGGGCGTGTCGTGCAGGTAGAAAGGGAAGTGACCACATACTGCCAGTAGGCACCCAGTGAGGGGCAAGACCACATCATGAGTAGGAAATCAGCCGCAACCAACGCACACCTAAGACAGGACACATCCGTCCGGTGATAGTACATATTAATCTTCTCAGGGGTGAGGTACGCTCTGTGGAATATATAGAATTGGATCAGGCAGAGGCACGCATTCCGTGGGACACGCGTGGGGCCTGCCTGTGCCATCCCCCACTCCCTGACCGTGAAGGGTCTAGTGAGGTTGTCTTCCCAGCTGGCACGCAGCTCGGCATGTGCAAGCGTAGTATGAATTTGTAGTGCGCTGGCTAGCCAGTGAACCAGGTGTGTGCCACGACAAATAACCTGCATGTATTGGACCATTAGGTGAGTTGGGAGTTCTCCAATACATCTTCCCAGTGAAGGGACAGTGATGTTTTTAAGGAATTATACATTAAAGATTGACCAGTTGGTAACCCAGTCTCTTCCACCAGAGTGTTGAAGGGAATCAGTGTGCCCCCTCTGTATAAATCTCTCAATGAGTGTATACCAGCTGCATGCCATGTCTCTAGCTCTGCTGTTGACGTAAAAGTGATATGCCAGAAAGGCAGCGCTGGCGCATAAGGAGTTATCAGGCATGTAATCCTTAAGCTCCTACGATAGCAGCGGCGCACCACCCCTAAAAGAAGAGAGTTTGGTACCCTGGTACGTTTGTTGGGGTGGAATAAATGAGATATGCTTGCCAGTGTCCTCTGAGGCCTCGTCGTGGCCATGTCCTACAAGTTGTGACCTGAAAGCCAACAGGTCACCCATTGTAATTGTGCGGACAAACTATGGGACAAATGTTAGATTCAGATCGCGACCAGGCTTTGGGAGAGAGATCAGCAGCGCCTTGCGCTGTGAAACACAGAGCTCATTCACAGTCAGCACCTCCTCATACACTTTCAGGAGGCGGGGCAAGCAAATGCACATAAGTCTCGTAAACCTCAGTTGGGAGTTTTGTCAGGGCCCAGGCTCTTGCCAGTGGCTAAAGCACGTATACTTTCCTGCAATTCGGATAATGTTAGCGGCTCCTCTACGTACAGTCACTGATCATTCGTGAGATGGGGCAGATGTACAGGAGTAAGGAAAGTATCACACTCCTCAGGGCTAGCCGACACTATTGACTGGTGTAAATGCATCTAGTAATGTGTAAGCTCATTGTGTATTTCTCGTTGGGTATGTAACATGACTCCCGTTGCCGAGTGCAACCCCACTAACGGGGTAATGGCAGTCTCCTGCCTTATCAGCCACGCCAGCAGTCATCCCTATCGGTCTGCTGCAGCATGTGCGTGAGCCGAGTGGGCAGCATAATTAAGGCGTCGCAGGTGCTCCAACAGAGATACACATTCCCGGTGACAGTCTGCCAGGGCGCAGCGCCTCTCCGGATCACGCAGCGCATGTGTCTCATGTCCCAGCGAAGTTTCCTCCATCCTCGTCAGGTTGGTCTCAATCGTCCTGCGCATGTTCCACCAAACTCCCATACAGTGGCCCCTCAGCGTCACCTTAAACGCATCCCACTCCAGGCGCCTCGAGGAGGCAGTTTGGGCATTATTATCAAAATATGTCTAGATAGCCCTGCCGAGCGATTCATGAAAGGGTGGATCCTCCAATGCCTTCTGCTGCATTCGCAAGGTGGAGATAGCCGGGACCGGGACCTCCTCCATCACCTACACATATTGCGGATTATGGTCTGAGTGTGTGCAACCTAAATAATCCGTGTGGGATATGGTGGACATTAAGTTTTCAGTGCAAAGGATTCTGTGTAATCGTACATAGAGATCATGCGGGCTGAATAATATTAATATACTCGGTCTCGGTCATGGCGATGGCGTCATATATCCGTTAAGCGCCAATGCTGAAGCCAGTTACGCAGCAATGTTGCAGCATATATTGCTGGCGTTGTGGGCAAGGTCAGGAAGGAACAGTCTAAGCCCGGGTCAATGACACTGTTATAGTCTCCACCCAGAAGTCATGGAAGAGTGCTCCATCGGGATAAAACACCAGACTATTTATGCAAAAAGGATGCTTGTTCTGTGTTTGGTGCATATATGGGTCCTAAAACTAGTGCTCGACCATTTAAACGGCCTCGTACAAAGACATAGCGGCTGTCAGCGTCCACTACGTGCTCCTCAGCTAGAAAGGGTGTACCTGGTCTAATCCATATGAGTGCTCCCCTGGCAAAGGAAGAGTAATGTGTGGCAATGAGCTGTCCGCACCAGCGCCTCTGCAGCCTGGTGGCCTCTGTCAGAATGAGATGCGTTTCCTGTAGGAATCTGATATGTACTGAATGTCTTTTGAGAAATGAATAAATGGCGTAGCTGGGTGCTGGTGAATGCATACCCCTTACATTTGACATGTGTATATTAATTGGTGCCAAGTGTGTGGTGTAAGAAAGTGGATATAAAATTGTGAAGGGGTAAGGACCTGTGTCTCTCACAGGTGATAGGCTCGGCGCAGGGTGTGAGTGACAGGAGAGGCTCCTAACAACAATTAAAAAAGCGCAAACAAAAAGCACCAATGCAACTAATACAAATACCATAAGAGTGGAAAGACAAACTGCTCCCGCCCAAACTTCCAAACATACTGCCATGGTTGGTCTAACACAGTGGAGATAGAGCGCCTATGGGGGAGTTTGTGCAGGGAGAACTCACACAAAAGACCCAGTCCTGTATTGCTGCTAGGTCGGTGCCGCAAGGGGGCATTAAGACGGCTGCCCGTAGCCCCCCATCCCAGGAGCCAAAACATCCAATTTCCACATGCTCAACCAGAGAAGCATCACTCGCAGGGGTGGGGTCTCGGCACGGCTGGAAGGAGAGGAAGGGAAGGGGGAAAGAGGAGCAGCAGCCAGGAGAAGCAGAGATTCAAACAGAGTATGCAATTGCCCCTGAACATGTCACTGACCATCAGGTTTTGGTTTCTCTCTGGCGGCTCTGTGAAACCACAGCGCACCCACATTACGTAAGACTGCACGCATTCGCTACTCAAACAGTATCATCTGCCGTCTGCAGTGTCACCACCGGTGGGGTAACTATTCCAGTCTCTGAAAAGCTCCCACTCAATGAGTCTTTTTCTCCACTGGCAGTGTCAGTCTCCTCCTCCTCCTGGTCTGAGCCACGGGTTGGGTCCCCAATGGCCGCCGCCGATTGCAGTGAGCTTTTCCTGTCCCGTATGATCTGCTCATGGTCCAGAGCATGGAACAGTCGTTGCACAGTTGTTCCTCCCCAGCCCCTGGTTGACGGCAGTGGGGCCTCGTCCTTCGCTCCCCATCACGTGCCTCTGGTGTCGTAGAGCGTCGGGCCCAGTCAGTCGCCTCCAGCCAGTCCCATACCGCCTAGGGGTATTGAAAAATATTGTCTGTCCTTGAGCCACCACCCAAAGCCGTGCCGGGAAAAGAAGAGAGTACTTCAAGCTGAGGGTGCGTAGCTGCTGCTTCACTGCCAAAAAGGAGCTCCTTTGCTTTTGCACAGGCATAGTGTAGTCCGGAAACAGCATTACCTTGACATTTTCCACCTGAATACTTTGCAGGGTCCTTGTATCACGTAAGATGGAAGCTCTATCAGCATAGTGCAATAGGCGAAACAGAAATGGGCATGGGCCCGTCCCCAGCAACAAGGGTCTCACTTGCACCCTGTGCGGCTGTTCAACAGTGAAAAAAGTTGCAAGCATTTCAGCAGGGACCAGTTCTTTTATCCATTTTTCCATATAGGACACTGGGTTGTTCCCCTCGACCCCTTCCGGCAGACCAACCACTCAGCGTTGTTTCCCCCAGATCGCCCCTCTGAGTCCACTACCCTATGCTCCAAGTACGCCACTCTGTCCAGCAGCGACTCCATCGAAGCCTAAACATTTTGAGATTTGGTGGTAAGTTCGAGTAAGGTGTGCTCCATAGATTATGATTTGTCCGCTAATGTCCGGTGGTCAGCATGTAGCAGGTTATGGTCTGTTGCCACAGTGTCTATCTTGTGCTCCAGGGATGTTCTGGTTTGATCCAATAAGGCTCAGAGGCGTTCCACCGCCTCCAGCACCACATCTAATTTGTTGTCTAGTGTGGACGAAGAGCCTGCGCCCCGTGCCAAGGAGCCACCACTTGTCCCAGTGCACAACCACCCCATGCTGCGGGTGGTCAGGAGCAGATTCCCTTACTTTCTCTTGGGGGCAGAGGATGGTGTATAGCGTAGTGGCTGTAGGTCACCCATGTCTCCACGGGCTCCCCCGGAACAGCGTAACTCAGCCAACTACCACTGTGCGGTCCGAAATCTGTTTTTAGTTCCCACGTGGCTAGGGCGTACGGCGGTGTCTCCAGTGTCTGTACTCCCAGCAGCACCCCTGTATAAGTACGTCAACCCTGTTTCTGGTTGGAGCTAGCTTCAGTGGCTTCCCAACTCCTTTGCCGCTCTTTCACCCTTGTGATGGGCCCGATGTGAGGTGGAGACAACAATCAGCAACCCCCCCCAAAAAAAAACACCTCTCCGTGTAAATACGGGGGGGAGGGACAGCTTCCAGTCTGTGTCACGCTCCACGCCCTGATCCTCGGTATGCCTCAGCTGAGGTGCCTGCCGGCAACCTCTCTCCTTGCCCCCTCTGCCACTCAAAACCGGGTCTCCTCACCTCCAGCGACGCTTTCATCAGAAGCCAGCGATACCACGAGTTCCATTGCGCCGATCTGTTGTACCGCTAGGCCATGCACCTGCAGGGCTGCCGCCTCTCCATCTCCAGTCTTTGCTGTCCTCGTGCTTATCAAAAAGGGGGGGGCGCGTCCACTCCGCAGGCTCAGAGGGCATCTCCCCATCAGCAAGGGAGCGCCTATGTGGTCACCGCTGCCCTCTCTGGGCCAAACCCCATCCATCTGCTCCATGGGACCGCTCTCAACGGCCCGCCAGTTCCGTCTAGCCGAGGCCGCTACTGTAGTGGGCTATCCCTCGAAAGAGACTCCGCCTCTTCTCTCCGAGCTCCCCAAGGGGTAGGTGGGCTCGTCACCTCAGCACTGTAGACTGCCAAAAGGGGACCCCCTCTTCCGCAATAGAGCCCAGTGGCTCCTCTCCTCTCCTCTCTCGGGCCGCGGCTCCAGGCCCTCTGCTTCTCCCCACTGCCAGCTGACTAATCCACTTCCTTACGCGGTGCAAGGCAGCAGCTGACAACTCATCGGTTTTCGGGCTGCGTCGTTGGCCTCAGTCCGCCACACAAGACGTACGCGTCTCCGCCGCCTCAGCCAGCCGATCTGCACCCCATGCAGCGCCTGTGTACCAGGAATTTCAGGATTAACAGGGCCTCATGGAGGAGCCCGGTTAAAGTGCATCCGCCATGTTGGCTCCGCAGGCCACACCCCCGGACATTGGCTTTGATGTCTAAGAACTTAGGCCACCCTATGCATGACCATGGCATAAGAAGAGTAAGAAGAGCTCTCCTCAGTGACAGGACCAAGGAGAAGAAAAAGCCCGACTCAGGTGAAGTATCAAGGCCATTACCTTCTTGAAGGACATCCTACCACTTTTCTTCCTGGTATGGTTGGCCAATCTCATCATTCACATTGTAATAATTATCCTAAAATTAGCTAAATAAGGAATGCAACTTATATGTATTTCTATGTGTGGGTGGCAAGTCAAGTGGGGAAGTGGTGCCTTGATGCATGCTGAGCGCGGCCTTGGTCGAGGTCGTAACATCGTCAGAGAGCACAATTGGCGCCTTGTCCTCTGGCAGTAGTAGAGTTGGCATTGACATGTAGCGTGGATACAGTGGCGTTAAGAAAATTGTGGGGCCCCATTTCAAAGTACATGGATGGGTCCCTTTCAAACACACTCAGGAGCTTGCAAACCAGGGTACTGTGCATGAGGGGGGCCCCTGGAGCTTCGGGGCACCCCTGCACCGCAGGGTCTGCTGGGGACTTTGTTATGCAACTGGCGGGATGCAGAGTCAGGATGGGACCTGTAGGAGGCCCAGTGGTGGATTTGGAGGGTACAACTGTTGCCGAGGGTGAACCTGCCAGAGGTACCCCAAATGGGGGGCCTCTTTGTTCTATAAGGCACTAAAGACCCAGAGTATGGCCTCGCTAAACTCTGATCTGCCTTGTTGTCACAGACGGTCCTGGAACCTCGAGTTCTGCTGGGACAACTTGCGGTATAGGCACCAATGTAATGGTAATGCCCTTGCGCCTTCTCAGGAGTATGTGAGTGGTGGGAATGGGCATGGTCTGGCTTGGATTTTTTGTGATTTTCTTTGACAAACCCGATGACTTGAAGTGTGATGATGACTCACTTCAGGAATGACTCCTGCAACTTCCGGACCGCTAATAAGACCAGGATAGACCTTTCGACTACGGCTAGTCTCATCCAGGAGTATTTTGGCACTTGGTGACAAAGAGTTTCACCTCGCAGTTTTGTATGTCCTTTGGGTCCATTGACACACAATCACTGCAGGCCTTAGAGTCATGGCTCAACCTCAGACACCACAGGCAACTTGATGAGTATCTGTCACAAATGTTTGCTTGTGACAGTCCTTACTGGGTTAATACCTGCCCTTTTAGGAGGTGACAAATCTCTTGCATTCTAGATTTTCTTCAAATTTTAATAGGTAAACAGGTTTCTGAAAGAGGAGATATAGCTCCAGATCCATGTCTGGTATGTGGAAAGAAAGGAACTGATGTCAGCACGTGGGAGAGCCCTTATAGGCTCCACACTTCATTTCCAAAGCAAAATGGTGTCAGTGCAGAGCCACATGGCACAATCCAAGCATGCAGAGGTACTACTCAAAACGTTTCCAGATCTAGTCTGCCACCTGGTGAATATTCAAGAGGTGAGGAATATGCAGTCAGAAATCTGTATAAGGAAATAATGGTTATGGGAGGGCGTTATAATCCTGAACTGTAGCATTTTTCCACCTTTTTCTGTACAGCCTTCCCATGTGCTCCCGTGATCCGATATGGCCTTTGGCATTTATCTTTTTTTTTAGTTCTGTAAATAAGACCCGAGTCTTGGACTGTCCTGAAAAATAGAAGAGAAGTTTTAGAATAAAGTTTGTCCATTCATTTTTTGTTGGACAGTCGGAGTTTGACCTAAAGGTCAGGATTTTCTTTGGTGACTGCAATGGAGGGAATATCTATATTCCTCTGGGTTTCCCATGTGATACCAAGGGATGCTCTGTTTTGTCTTTTCAATTAGTACATCTGATATGACTGCTTACCCCCGGGTCAATTAAAAAAAAGCTATTAAAAGGTAACACGGATTATCTTCCTTATGGTCTTGTAAAGTCCTTGCCACTTAACTGGTTGCCTAGTCTTACATTGGGCAATAACAGCAGGACTTTATCTGGAATGATGCAATGCCCTTAGTTTAGTACTCTGTTCATACTGGGTGTCAGGAACGGTTAGACTATAGGTGACATACAAATGGGTGAAATCTGTCCTCTGGTCGTAGACACGAAAATATGGTTTAAAATCGGAGGTGTGATAGTATGAATAACCAAGTTTGCATGCTTCCCCAAGGGGTGTTTTTGGATCTATTTTGTATGTTTATGGAGACTTAATATATAACTTGCTTCACACAGATGCGGTTTATAATGTCCTTTAAAGTAAATGTGTTTGTTTGTAATCTCTTCTAACTCAGGTTTTTGATCATCTAGAGCTGTGGGACTCTCACCAACCGTCCACTTCTGTTTCATGAACTTTGGTTTGTATGTTCCATTGTCTACACCCAGCCTTTGTAAGGTGGCTTTCCTTCGTTCATTATAAATTGTGTTTCGTGTGAAGCTGTCAGATAGCCTAGTAGGTGGACTGAAGTTCACCCAAGAGTGGACTTCTAACAAAGTCTCCCCATAATGCAGGTGGTGGGGGCCATATTGCAGAGAGCCCTTTTTCAATTCACAAAAATTAAGTCTGGACCTTCTCCGGCTCGATAGTTCTGCAGTGCCACTGGCAGAAATGCAGAATGCAATCTATTAGCTAGAACGCCATAAGAAAGGTTGTATCATGAACTTTCTGAGTATGGATTTTTAAGTGTGATTGTGGCATACTGTGTAGCCTATCTCTCCAAACTGACTGCTGCTGTAAGGCTAATTGATGGTTCAACTGACCTTCAGCCACTTGTTGAACAAACGCATCAGTGGTGAAGGTATTCTATATCTCATTTCTGATACCTCTTGAGGTAGTGAAAGAAGTAGCCAAAGTTCATATGAGGAAGTCAACTTATTACGTACTTACATGGCTTCCTGATCCAAATTGGGAACAGAGCACAGGGGTCGGTGGCAGCTCACCTACTCTTCTTCTTTTGAACCCATTCAACAGAGGAAAGCGGCATTGAACACATACTTTCTGCTTCTCTTAGACACAGGTGGGTAGTTCTTTATCTGCACCCCTCACTCCTGTCAATGTGGTGGGAGAAGTGGGGGCACATACGGAGCCTGCTGTAGTAAAATAAAAGGAAGACAGGTTGATATGCATAACCACTTATACCATCAATTCAATCTACTTAAAAAAAGACGGTTTAACTTTGGAGAACATAGATGTCAAGTTCTCTAAAATACAAGAAACTAACGTTAGCGTTCATGAGAGGAAGATCCATAAAAGATAGTATAATTCACACTAGGCTCAAAAGGGTCTATACCAACCCAGATAGGGGCATTACATTGTTATGGAATTTTCCTGGTATGACAGTCCATTTTCTCTGTGGGACTTGCAATGTGAGCCCCCTGAGAATAAGTTCTAAGTAACTTGACCTTGGACTAATAACTCCGAGGGTACTGAAATCACATGTTAATTGCAATTTCCAAAATATTATACATACCTTCACCTCTCCATGTAATTTGAGGTATGTCGGTATGACTACTAGAAAAGTTAAAAACAATCATAAATGGATACAGAAGCACAATCAGATGTGGAAAGCAAAATACCAAATTAATCAGACACTTTTTCAATTTAGGTCACTCTAAAAATGACCTGAGATGGGCAGTCATGGAGAATTGATAATAACACCAATAATATAAATCACAAACTACTATTATATGAGTATTGCTGGATATACAGACTCAATAGGTACGGAAAGGGCCTAAACAATGAAGTTGTATGCGGCCAGTTGCATTACTGAGCATCTTTCCTGGGTGATTAGGTGACTGTCCTTTCTTCCTTCCCAATGGTTCATCCAGATTTTTTGCCCCACATAATAAATTAATGACACCAAATAACCATCTATGTAGTTTAGTGACATTGTTCTATTTTAAATGGTACCTAGATGAGTAGACACAGATTTAGATTTGTCTTGACATCGTCAAGTTAGACATACACGTAAAATACAGTGGCAACACTGTACAAAAAACAGAAAAATGAATAAACACAACACAAAAGAGTTCTTAAATATCAATAGTCCACATCTGGGTCCTCAAGTATTATTCTTCAATAAACAGACTACACAGATAATCCGATAAGTATGAAATACTCTCATTGTTCATATGGTTCCCTCCACCACAGTTTAAAACATTACGTTCCTGGTTGTACATATTTTAAACTAAAATTTCTATACTAAATTGAACAGAGAACTACAGCCATTCTTTGGTGAGCAGCTCTATATGGGGAAGAACAACATAACCCATGAAGTCTTTGAGAACGTTCTGTCGACGCAATGGAGTCACGTGTTCATGAGGACCCAAACATACAGGCAGGGAGTCAGGATGGGAAGTCTCCGCGTCCTAAAGGATAAATACACTGGATACACAAACAAGCGGTGACATACGCAGCAAAGATGGGAGCAACCAGTGTGACTGCGACCTTGAAACAGTGACTCTTCACTAGACCACGAAACATCCTCTGCATCCACATTATGTATCAGCCCTGCTAAGTTTCCCAGATCCATGTAAGATGTGCTGCTCCAGTTCGGGGTCTTGTCTTTGAATTCTGTGACTTATAGTTTTGTTTTTCCCATTATAAAGTATAAAAGTATACAAGTCGCAGAATTCCAAGGAAAAACCCTGGACTGGGGCAACACACCACAGAAGGAACTGGAAAACCTGGCAGCTGTGATGTACATGAAGATGTAAAACACTGTTGACCCCAAATATATGTCGTCTGTGTATAGTATACAGGTATAGCAATAAAAAGCATATACATATTTGTGCCCACCAAATATGTGGCCTAACCTACCCTATTTTCCGTCCCTCATCAAAATGGAGAAGGAACTTGGCATTTCTTTGTAGTCACGCACATTGTTTGGAAAGTAGATATTTTAATACTTTCAAGAATGTTTTTGTATATCTTTCCTCAATTAGTCATTGTAACAAATAGCATTTACTTTGAATGAAAAACAGAGGCAAGCCAGACATGACATACATTCAAAGTGGATAGCTATGCATATTTCATAGTGGTTGGCCTTATAAACTGCAGAATGCAGAAACACATAGAAAGAGATAAAAGCAAGAAGTAAAGATGTTTCTCTTTGTTATGCCTCACCTAGGGAGACATAGCATTTCCAGGTCTACCAGTAATGGTAAATATGTGAATGTGCCAAAATCCATGGATCGAGGTGTGGGAACACCCATGCTGTGCCCTTGAAACGCTTACCTGGGGCAGAGTAATGCAACACAGTGATCTGCGTTGCGTTGAATTACTCTAGATGTATCACACAGGGCCATCCAAGGTGGCTTTGCATGGCTTGATAAATCTGACTTAGTAGCTACTTAAGGGCAACGCAACTCATTGATAAATATGCCCTATACATTTTATTCACTCTCCAAAACATTTTAGCGATGACCTACTTATCCCTATGGTCCATGAAGCTTTTCGGTCTTAAAAGCAAAGTAGCTTCCCGAAGTCGAATCTACCCAAAATGTAAACATTAGTTGAACAAAACAGCTCCTTGCTGTGGGAAACAAATTATGGTGAATCTGGCTTGGACTGTACCCAAGCCTGTCCACCTGGGAAAGAACCTTGGACTGGTGATACATCACAACCTCTCAAAAACAAATATTAGTAATCACATGTCCATGCTGTGTTACTTCATAGCAATTTCCATTTCATCTCTTCCTACCAACGAGATATGGTTTCTAATACTGGGTCAAGCCCCATCTCAATTTCCTGCAATGCTTTTTATTTTGGCCAACTGAGAAAAGCCGTCGGGAGGTTTCAATGTATACACAGATTTGATTGGGGTCATCACAAAGAGTGTTGTTTTCTTTTTTTCACTTGGGGGGTGCAGATAGTGATGACTGTTAGACAACATAATACATTTGTTTTCAGATATAACATACTGACATATGGGCCCATATTTATACTTTTTGACGCTAAACTGCGCTAACGCAGTTTAGCGTCAAAAAGTTTTGCGCCGGCTAACGCCATTCTGCAGCGCCATGCGGGCGCCGTATTTATTGAATGGCGTTAGCCGGCGCAAGCAGACCGGCGCTGCCTGGTGTGCGCGAGAAAAACCACGTACACCAGGCAGCGCCGGCGTAGGGGGAAAATGGCGCATGGGCGTCTTAAAATGGGGCAAGTCAGGTTACGTCGAAAAAATCGTCGTAACCCGACTTGCGCCATTTATTTTCGACGCCCATCCCCCATCAACATGACTCCTATCATTGTAAAGATAGGAGTCATGCCCCCTTGCCCAATGGCCATGCCCAGGGGACTTCTGTCCCCTGGGCATGGTCATTGGGCATAGTGGCATGTAGGGGGGCACAAATCAGGCCCCCCTATGCCAAAAAAAATTATTAAAAAAAAATAAAAAAATACTTACCTGAATGTCCCTGGGGTGGGTCCGTCCAGCCTTGGGTGTCCTCCTGGGGTGGGCAAGGGTGGCAGGGGGGGTCCCTGGGGGCAGGGGAGGGCACTCTGGGCTCATTTTGAGCCCACTTGTCCCTTAACGCCATGCCTGACCCAGGCGTTAAAAAGCGGCGCAAATGCGCCGTTTTTAGCAACGCCCACTCCCGGGCGTCTCTTTTGCCCGGGAGTATAAATACCACGTAAAGGCCTGGGAGTCATTTTTTAGACGGGAACGCCTCCCTTGCATATCATTAACGCAAGGAAGGGGTTCACGCTAAAAAATGACGCACATTCCGGGAACTTTGGCGCTATTCGCCTCTAACGCCATAGTATAAATATGGCGTTAGTTGGCGTTAGTTTAGCGTCGAATTTGCGTCGAAAAAAACGACGCAAATTCGGCTCAACCAGAGTATAAATACGGCCCATGATTTTTATTCCTAATTGCTGGTGCTTTAATTACATGGAAATAACAGGTATGGAGCCTTAAGCCTCAGTAATAAACAATTAGTCAGGGACTGTTTGAGCTCTAAAGAAAGACAGAGACTCGTGGGGTCTATTACAAATGGCTGACACATGTGGGCAATTTACACTGGAGGTATGAAACATTATTTTCATTACACATCAATATCGTCTTTTGTATTAACCATAGCTATGGTACTCATTCAGTAAAAGAGGTATCTGGGGTATACTCTTAAGCTTTTTTAAATCTGCAAACTGGAGCTCCTCAAACGTGGTTGAGCCCATTGGAGTGGTATATACCTACTTGGGTGAGGAGAAGTCACCTATGGTAAAGCGTGCCAAAATGTAATGTTGGTGAGGTGTGTCCTTGGGTGCCAATTCACCAAAATGCCTGGGGTAGCGGAAGTGACATCATGTGCCCTTTGACCTCCACTTTAGTTCAAAGACACATACACACAAATTCACACTTACACACACACTCTCACATAAACACACTCAGACCCGCAGGCACGCACACAACATATATTTAAAAGCATTTTTACTTACCTCAGGTGCCATGGAAGGGCATATTCACATTTTTATTACACTAATAGTAAATAATATTTTATTTTTCACTATTAGTGTAATAAACAATTGACAGACAACAAAGAGAGTGGAGCCCCAAATGACGTCCATAAGGACGTGCTGCCACTGTGTTCCTGCCACTGTATTTGCCACCTCTGAAGCCAGGGGTCGCAAAGGTAGTACCAAGGGTTGCAAGGAGCAAGCCAGGGATCGCAGAAGCGACCACTAGTGGCCCCTAAATGGCACCCATGATATTATCCCCACCAGCACTCTTTTATTTAAAAAAAAAAAATCTCTCTCAGTATTTTAACGAAAATTGAGTTTAGGGATTGAGGGTGGTAAAGAATCACACCACCAAACTCAGGCGCATTTGTATTTTAAAAATCTCACAAATATTTTTTAATTTAAAAAAATATGCATTAGTAAAAGACAAGAGGCCCTTCTTACATTTTTCCTTACAAGCTAGACTTATCAATTTTGCCAGTGGTACAGGTTAGATGGCACAGAGAGGGACCTTCAGTGCAGAACTTCGCACAACTTATATCATAAGCCCACACATTCATCATCAAATGCCAACACAACCAAGGTCATAGAGCAACACATCCGTCATCATTCAGTTACCTTACATGCCAATATTTTGAACATTGTAAGAGGGAGACTTTAAACAAAAAGAAATCAGGGGAATTGTTTTTCCTCGTTGAGTTACATTGAAGCAGAGGAGATTTTCGGGAGGAGACAGATCAAATAAAAGCATCCGGAGCTTAAACAAACCGTGAATCTCCTGCCTGAGTCGAGTCTGTTAGCATGTATGATCTACACAAGCAAATAATACGCCAACACAATTATCATCATAAAACAGCAGCTCAAATAATACGCCAATACACCAGCCAACATACCCACAGTCATGCACCAACTCAGCCTCTATCACATGCCAACACCACCACCACTATACACCCACACAACCACCATCATGTGATAAGACTCCCACCACCACACAATACAAACAAGTTACTTACCTTCAGTAACATATTATCTGGTAGAGACATATTCTAGTTGCAAATTCCTTACCTTAGAATTTCCTTCAGGTGTCAGACCAGATCTGGAGATTTTTTTTCAAGCACTACCCTTGTGCGCCTTCAGGTGGCGTTGGTTGTCTCCATGTTTGTCGTTGGCATTGTGGTCCCAGTGATGATGTTGCAGTCGTATAAAGATGCCACCTCGGTACATTGATGTCACTTTCTGTTCACAACTTTCTACACCAGAAGCGCGGAGCCATGAAGCAAACTGAGACTGGTGTGCCAAAACTAGGGCCCTGAAAGGGAAGTCCCTGTCCCTAGAAACCAGTTTGCAGAGCGGGGAGAATTGGTGGGTCAGTAAGGAATCTCCAACTAGAATATATCTCAACCAGATAATTTGTTACAGAAGGTGAGTAACTTGCTCATCTAATAGAGACTTCTAGTTGCAGTTTTCTTACCTTAGAATAGATACCCAGGCAATACCATCCCCGGAGGTGGGTCTGCGAACCAAAATCATACTAGAAGTCCTGCAGGACCAAACGGCCAAAGTAGCTGTCCCTGCGGATCTGACTGTCCAGGCAGTAGTGTTTCGGGAACGTGTGCAGGGACGCACACGTTGCTGGCTGGCAGATATCCAGGACTGGAACTCCACATGCCAATGCAGTGGCTGCAGCAGTTGCTCTGCTGGAGTGAGCAGGCAAACCATCAGGGGGTTGATTCTTAGCCAAACAGTAGCATATTTTGATGCAGAGAACAACTCATTATTCTGCACCGCCTTTCCTTTCTTCGCACCCATATAACCAAAAAAGAGTTGAACATCCACCCCGGACATCTTTGGTATGATTGAGGTAGAACGCCAATGCTCTTTTTGGATCCAGACGGTGGAGTCTCTCCTCTTCATGAGAAGGGTGTGGGGGTGCGTAAAAAGTAGGCAAGGTGATAGATTGACCTACATGAAAGGCTGTGACCACTTTAGGGCGGAAAGAGGCCCTGGTAAGAAGCACCACTTTGTCAGGATGGGCAGAGAGAAAGGGTGGCTACAAAGAAAAAGGTTGCAGCTCCCTAACTCTGTGTGTAGAGATGATGGTAATAATAAAGTCTGTCTTTAAAGTGAGAAGCCGCAGAGGACAATTGTGAAGGGGCTCAAAGCGAGCACACATAAGGTAAGTGAGTACCGAGCTCAAGTCGCACTGGGACATTATGTACGGGGTAGGTGGAAACATGTGGATAAGACCCTTGAGAAACCTCCCAACAATGGCATATTTAAACAGGGAGGGTTGATCTGGTAATCTGAAAAAAGCAGAGATGGCAGGCAGTTAACCTTTAAGGGTGCCCAAAGCAGACCCATGCTGGGCAAGTGAGAATACAAACAAAACCCCAGGCACAGGTGCAGAAAGGGGAGCAACAAACGTGTTGGTACACCATGCCACAAATTTGTACTTACAACACGAGTATACCGTTTTGGTGGAGGGACCCCTGGCTGCCAAGATAACATTACAATCTTTGTGTGGAAGGTCGAAAGCTGTCAATTGCCACCACTCAATTTCCATGCAAGGAGGCGGAGAATGGACAGTTTCGGAAGGCAAACCATTCCCTGCAGCTGTGACTGAAGATCCTCCTGAAAAGGCAGTCTGAGTGGAGGATCGATGGCCATGCTCAGAAGCTCCGGATACCAAACTCTCCGTGCCCAATCTGGAGCCACAAGGATTACTTGGGCCCGGTTGTTCTTGATCTTCTTGAGAACTCTGGGCAGAAGTGGTATTGGTGGAAAGGTATATAGGAGGCCTGAGTTCCACTCGAGATGAAAAACGTCGCTGAGCGAGTGCCGCTTGGAAACTTCAGTGCACAAAACAGCAGATATTGCCCGTTCTCTGCGGAGGTGAACAGATCTAACCAAGGCTCTGCCCACTGCTGATAGAGATCTTGCGCCACCTCCGGATGGAGACTCCATTTGTGATCGACCGTGCATCAATGGCTGAGTTCGTCTGCTCTGGCATGCAGAGAGCCCAACAGATGTTGAACCACCAAGGGTATGCCCTGGCATTTGTGCCATGTCCAGAGGCATAGAGCCTTCTAGCAAAGGGTCCAAAACCCCACCCGCTCTGCTAGTTGCAGTACCGCATGGCAATGGTGTTGTCCGTGAACACTTGCACCACTTTCCCTTTGGGAGAAAGAAGGAATGCTGTCAATGCAAGCCTGATCGCCCTGAACTCCAGAAGGTTAATGTGGATTCCGGACTCCGCTGGAGACAAGACACCTCTGATCTCCGCCTCCTCCATGTGGCCTCCCATCCCTGGAGTGACACATCTGTCCCTACTAACAGATCTGGATGGGAAAGGGAAAGGCATCTGCCTTTAATCCAATCATGGTTCAAAAGTCACCACTGCAGCTCCTGCTCAGTTCCCTTCAAGATCTGGACCATGTCGGAGAGATTCCCCTGATGCTGCACCCACTGGAAATTCAGGTTAGGCATTTGTGACCATTAGGATGCAGTAGGCCATGAGGCCAAGCAGCCTCAGGGTCATTCTCACCGAAACCCAGGACAGAGGCTGAAACATTGGTATCATAGCCTGAATATCCTGGACTCAGATCTCAGGAGGATAGGCCTGAAACTGCACTGTGTCCAGAACAGCTCCAACGAAAGGGAGAGTCTGAGAGAGAGTCAGGTTTAACTCTGCACGTTTATAGTGAACTCCAGTGAATGCAGGAGGTTTGTCAAAGTCTGGAGATGGGAGATGACTGCCTGGGGTGAGCCTGCCTTCAACAGCCAGTCGTCAAGGTAGAGAAAGACTGAAAACCCGAGCCTGCGCAGATGAGCTGCAACCACTGCTGTCCCTTTCATGAACACCGAGGGGCACTGGTAAGGCCAAAGGGGAGCACAGTAAACTGAAAGTGCTCATGACCTACCACGAAGTGCACGTAACAGCTGCAGGCAGGCAGAATGAGAATGTGGAAGTAGGCATCCTGCAAGTCCATTGATACCATTCATTCTCCAGGGTCAACGACAGATAGTGAGCATTTTGAACTTCTTCTTTTTGAGAAAGAGATTGAGGGACTGGAGGTAAAGGTTAAGGACAAGGCTGTAGTCCTTCTGGGAACCAGAAAGTAGTGGGAATAACAAGCACAATCTACTTCTGGTACAGGGACTTTCTCTATGGTTCCCTTGGCCAAGAGACCTGTAATTCCTTCGCGGAGAAGCGCCAAATGATCCGCCATCATCCAATCATAGGGGAGTGGCATGGCTGGCGGAGTAATTTTGAAGGGGAGGAAGTAGCCCCTTCAGACAATTTGAAAACCCACCTGTCCCTCGTGGTGGATTCCCAGTGGGGCAGGTCATGGCGAATTCTACCTCCAACTGGTCTTGGATGGAGCTACAGACTAGGAAGGTTTTGACGCTGCAGCAGGGGTGGCGGTGGACTGGGCCAACGCTGGCTCCATGATTCCCGGGTATGTTGGATCCTGGATCCGCGGCCACGCAGAGACTAGGCAGCATGCGCGTCATGTTGGCTAGAGGGAAATGGATGCAGTTGGGTGACCCCTCCGTAGCCATGAAAGGGGTGAAAAGCAGGCTGATGGGGGTGAGGAGCAGCTGCGAGGCTAAGGGACCAAGCCATAGCCCGTGACTCCTTAATGCGCTCGAGAGCTGAGCCTGCTGTGTCTCCACAGAGACTGGTGCAATCAAAGGGCATATCCATAAGTGATTGCTGTACATCTCCCGAAAACCCAGACGTCCGCAACCAAGCATGGCACCTCAAGGCCACCATCGACACTACCGATCTGCCTAGTGAATCAGTTGTGTCCAGCCCACAACGTATTGTGAACTTTACTGCATCACTTCTGTCAGCAAAGGCTTGGGAGAGGATGGCCCAGGCCTCCTCCAGGACCTGTGGCAGCACCTGCGCAACCGTATCCCATAAAGTATGGGAATAGCAGCCCAATAGGCAAGCGATGTTCAAGGACCGCAATGCCAGACTGGAGGAAGAGAACAACGTCTTCCCAAGTTGGTCCACTCGTTTTAATTCCGTATTCATGGGACACAGATGGGAATGTGCCAGTAGAGAAAGAAGCCTGGATGACTAAACTCTGAGGCGTAGGGTGTTGGGTCAGGAATTTAGTGTTGTTAGGTGCAGGCCTATAGTGGTGGGTGATTGTCCTGTTGACCAGAGCTCTTGTGCTGGATTTAGACCACGTCCCCAGCAGGACATCAGCGAGGGCTTCATTAAAGGGTAAAAGGGGTTCTGACGTAGAAGCCCTAGGCTGAAGCACATCAATCAGGAAGTTAGCCCTGACATCCACAGAAGGCAGCTCGAGGCCCATGACCTCAGCTGCTCTTCTAACCACCATGGAATAGGAGCCTTCCTCCTCCGTAGCCACGGCAGGGGGTGAAAGCAAGCCAGCATCAGGAGACGTATCTGGACTACTGGCTGCGCCCAATTCCTGAGCCCAGTCCATTTCAGGGTCTTCTAGCTGGAGTTCTATAGGGTCCAGAGACCCTTCCACACTCTCACCACACCCGGAACCATGAGCATAAGGCAAAGGCCCCGTCGAAGACGGAATTGCTGTCGAGCAACATTGGTCTGGCTCTGGGTGGGGAATGAGTATGGGGCCGACATCAATCGTGGGCCCAACCGGCGTCAGAAGCGTCAACGCACCTACCGATGCCGGGGGAGGTGAAGGTGGCATGGCCGTTGTTAGAACAGATCCGATAATGGATTCTGAGGTGCCCCTAGAGCTAAGACCAAACACGAGGTGGTCCCCTCTGACCCTACTGGGCCCGAAGGCATCACAGGAGGGTCGGTTTGTCCAAAAACAAGGCGCATGGCCTTGTAAAACTCCCTGAGTTGGGTAGGGTGGCTCCTGCTTCAGGAAACTCAGGGAGGCGTGGAGCCAACACAGACGCAGGCTCCGAGGACAGAGGCCTAGAGCATTGATGCATCTTCCACGTCGGATTGTCCGAGCAACGAGATGAATTCGAAAAACATTTGTTCTTGTTCAATGTTGTTATCTTGTGACTCGCATTTACCAGGGGCCTGGAATGGGACGAAGATGAGTGGTGGTGGCTCCGTGAGCAGTCTTGTGACCTTCCTCTTGAAGGAGCCTGGAAGTGATGCGGACCGAGTGCCGGCTACCATGAGCTTTAGAGACCGCTCCCTCAAAGCCTTTGCAGTTATGGCTCGGCACACAGAGAACGATTTGAGCTCCAGGCACCACAAGCACACGAGGTGCAAATCAGTCACCGACATCATGTGGTGACAGGAGTGACACTGCTTGAAACCGGTCTTACGAGGAAGAGAAGACATCTTGACGTTCCAAGAGAGTCAAAACTTTGACAAAAAGGTTGAAAAGTCAGTCAAAAAGTGACTGAGTGTAGCTCTTCTCTGGATCTGCATGTAGGCTGACATGGAAGGAAAAGAACTGATGTCAGCATGCCAGGCTGGTGCCTATTCATGACCGCGACTTCATCACGGTGACCACAATGACAAAAACGACGCACAGTCGATCAACACCACCTCACGGCGCGCAAGGGAACTGCTTGGTAAAAAAGCACCAGATCCAGTCTGATGTCTGGGGGAAATTCTAAGGTAAGTAATCTGCAACTAGAAGTCTCTAACAGATACCTGCAATTATACGTCCACAAAATCAACTTTCAATGTCAAAACAGTCACATCATACACTAACAAGCCACCATTATCATCCACCACACCAAACATCAAATGTTTACACAACCAGCATTATACACCAATACATCTTCCATGGTATGTCCACACAACCAATATCATAGGCCAACACAAACACCATAATATGCCTAGACCCCAACTATCATGCATCCACACAATGTGAGAAGCTATAATATTTTATTTATTTACCATCACTGGGATAAAGGGACCTAGGGCCATATGTACGAACACATTTTCCCATAGACACAGAATGGGCAAAACTGCTTGCTACATCTGGCCCCTAGTTCCACCAAAAGAATTTAAGGGCCTCAAATGCATTCAAAATAGTTATCAGTGTGACGATTTTAAGCAAATGGGTGAGTCATGGCCATATTCTTTGGTATATTTGCCAGAGGTTCTGAATACATAAGAAGTGTGTTTCACTATTTACATATGGGATGACCTACTAACTTAGAAGACAAGCTTTGGCAGTGGATGGCCTCTATGCAATATGCAACTACAGTTCATGTGGCTTGCACTTTTTGAACTTTGTCTACTACATTTCCGTCAGCTTTTCAGATATGTCAACACTATTCAACCTCTCTCGGTATCTTTTACATCTCATGGTGTTTTTTTTTTAAGACATATTGGTTTCTGCTTTGAATTTTACCACAATTTTTAATCATGCCTACCTTGTTGTGAAGCACCTTTTTGTTGTAATAAGATATCCTGAAAACACACTTATGGGTTGTACAGCCTGTGTTTACCACACAATTTAGGAGTGTTTCATTTGCCACCAAATGTCCAAGAAGGAACTAAAAGACTGATATGGGATTAGCCTTGGAGGTAGAAAAGAACACTACGGAGGACTGTGAGACTATTAGAACATGTAGCCTCCTCCAAATATCAAACCTTCCTTTGTCCCCCAACTCCATGGAGTTTGAGAAGACCAAAGTCAGAGCTTTGGCAGTTGAAGAAACCAAAATAACCACCAAGGATAATGCGGGTACAATCAAAGGCAAGGCAGGGGGTACTCATTCCCATTCATCAAGACATACACCAGTGGAAATAAGCCACCAAGACCAACTGAATAAAGGAGGCTAAATTGCAGCTATCCTAGACCAGAGAACACCTGGAATAGGAAGAAGAGGTTACTATATAGTTTAGTCATTGTTACAGTTATAATTTGCACATGAATCTCTCGCATACTTTCACTGAATTACAGTGGCATATTGAACACCCAACTCTAGAAGCTACAGTGGGGCTGCCATAGAGCCCTACAGGATGAATCACAGTGAAAGTACATTTATTGCTTTATAGTCCACCTTCTTCCTATAATTAATGAGATAGCTCATACATAAACGTTTACCTAAATGCCTTGAAAATCTATGGTGTGGGTGGAGAGCTGATAATGCAGCCTCAGAGGGGATTTATAAAAACGAAAATGGTGAAAACTAGGAAGAAAAGTAAGAGCGAGGAAAGAGAGAAAACAAAATATTTGGTGATGAGACAAAGAAAGGTAGAAAGAGGTTGAATGAAGGAAGGAATCCCCCAACAGCCTCGGTGTAGGTCAGCTTCAGAACACCGGTAGTAATTTTTTTTATGGATTATTTCATGGGAGCCCCATCAGAACCACCTGGAAGACATTTTGCTTTTTGCAGAAATTCTTCAAAAACGTATGCAGTGAAATGCGCTATTTGGCTTATTTCATTTTTCTTTTTTTATGTTTAAAAAAAAAGCTTTTATGAACATAACACTGCCTCAGCAACAATGCCCGCCCATGAAAATTTGTAGAGACTGTAGGACTTGCTCGCTTTGTTTGCCCGGTGCCTTAGAGGTGTGGTAAATGGGGGTACTTTAATTCTCTGGCTAGTCCCTTGCCAATTCACACTTCCTGGAGCTGCGTTCTATAACATGATAATCGCAACTTGGAGGTCATTATGTACCACATGAAAAATGTCCCACATAGGGTCAAAACAAAAACAACAGCTTTCCAACCACACACCTTACACAGTGTAGCTTTGTATCCATGTGGGTAAGCACTTCAACTCCCCATGTACGGATAGTAATTACTATATAAAAGCTACAAAGCAATATAACAAACCCAGTGTCATATGCCAATGCACCCACCTTCATACGTTCATATTCGCAACAACGTACACAAATCACATACACCGTCATTCATCAACATAATCAACCTCATACGTCCGTACAACCATCATAAGCCAACACAACCATCATCCACCAACATAGTCATCATACAGCAACACACCCACCATTAGAAGTACACCCAACTAACATCAGATGCCAGTACACTGTCCAGCATATGTCCACACAACACACATCAAGACATTCATCACTATACAATAACATTACCACCATCATATGTCCACACAGACACCGTCATGAGTCTACACAACCAAAATTATAAGATAAAACCAGAGCCAATGGAATTATGCAACAAGAAAATGCAAATTATGAGGAAGAATGCAGCAGTGGGTGTGGCCAACTCAGTCAAGTTGGTGGACGCTAGATAGAGCCGCTCTTGGCCCATTCCTATTCACCCGACACTGCCCCTCTCTCATCTGCTTTCATATGAGCAGAGAGAACTGCTTCCAATTGCGAGAGTGCATCAAGATGGCCTGGGTGCTTTGAGAACCTTCCAGAGCTAGCCCCTGAAGATGATCTGAGCTATTGAGATCTACCTGCATTGTTGGCTCTGCGGCTAGATATGAGACTCCCTCCACAAAACTGTCCAAGCATTGGCCCAGGTGGTGCGACTGTTCCCTAGCATGATGAACAGTTTGGAATTCAGCCCTGTCAATCCACCTATGGGAGGCCTGCACTTAGATGTCAAAAGTAGACCCCGACCCACCCCACTACTTGCAAGACATGTGGACCTCTCGTTGGCCGCCATGAACAACTGAGTTGGGTGCCCTGTCTGCTTCTACTTGTGTGGGCCTATCTCTTGTGACAGTGGGACTTAATATCTCAATTTCTGGTTCTTCCTTAAGTGTAGATTCAACCAGTGTCAATGTCACTTGTCACAACAGGTAGGCCTCTCTTGTTTCCTGGTTCATCTATGATTAAAGGAGCCCTCCCACCCCCACCAATAGCAAATGCAAAGGTTTGCTGGTAGCTCAGCTTGGTCCTTCACCCCCTCCCTTGGTTTTCTTCCCTTGGCCTAATACCTTACCAGTGGACCGAACTTCCTCTGCTACCACACACTACATGCAGCAGGGCACTAACAGACCAGTTTGCACAAGTACACATCATTGTGTGCGAAAGCCTCATCTTCACACCTACCATGCCTCACACAAGCAATGCACACCATATTACCATCTTGGAACGTTCGATGAATGCACCCTGCTAGTTGGCCCTGCAATAAACACTCCGTCCACAAATGTAAGGTTGACACTTGGCATTCCTTCAGGAGACACACATTACAGCCCCTGATGAGTCTTGGCTCCAGAAAAGATGGCAAGGACATATTGTCTCTGTTACTTACTCTGCTTGCACTAGAAGGACACTGATCTGGGTTCAGGCTGGGTTCCTCTTCTCTGCTAGGTCCACTGACATCGACCCAGAGGGCATGTTTGTCCTGATGGAGAGCTCCTAGCATGGAATTCCAATAGTATTGGGTAGTGTATAAGACCCAAATATTGAACAATCTAAATTCCCAGCTCGCCTTTCAAATAACATTGCCACGTGGGGTCAACTCTCCTGGGTTTTCAGCAATTCTAGGACACTGACTACCTGGCTTCAGTATTGGATGCTGACAGATGTCTGGTGACACGACAATCCAGGGTTCAGGTATACTCATATTCCTCCCTTTCACATGACTTATGTGTGCTTGGATTGTAGTGTGTGTTCGGCACACCTTTGTCCACAATTCACCGAATCAGAACACCTGGATCGTTACACCTCTGACTATAGCCCATTCAGTACATCCCTTACATGGTCGACACCGCCCCTCCCATCTCTACCTGACATGTACAGTGGCCCAAATTTCAAAGTTTATGTGTGTCTCACATCAAGGATTACTTCAAAATCAATTAGGGCTTTACAACATGCAGGGCGGCAGGTAGTTGTGCTTGGCCACTTCATTCCTAAGGTTTCATGAGCTGGTAAGATTGTCAAAAAAGATCTTACTAGAGCAGATGGCATTTCTGACTTCATTGAGCGGAGGTCGCCACCAACCCCGATCTGCATGAAGCGCTTTCCACTGCTAGGGCTCAAGAGGATTTCTTAACAGACAGACTCAGGAGTCTCCACCACCTTGCATACATAACACACATGCACAGGAGGGATATAAGACCAGTAGGTTTCCAGTCTGGCTTCCCCATCCCTTTTAACTAGTAATTATTCCCTCCAGTTTAATGCAATGGTAATATTGCTGCAGGTCCTTTTGGCATGATAATTGTCAACAATCCAGATGTCACATTTTTGTGCTGTAACATGTTGGATGATGGTTTTTCCATTATATTGAACGTATTGATATGTGGAACAAAAAGCAGAAAACCTTAATAAGGTTTATTTAAGGGGAAAAGTATGGGGCTCAATGTGGAACATATTGTCACAGTATTACTGCATTATTTTGTCTTTTTAGGTCTCACCAAAGACAGAGCATGAGCTACTTGCTGAAAAACATCTCGTTTACAAAGAGCTTAGAGGCCACCCACTATTTACCATTGGTTGGTTTTGTTTTCACTCTTGTTTGTTTGCTTCTTAATTGATGGCCTGCCTGGCTTTCCTTCCCCATTGTGGGTTTTTCGTTTCTCTGGAGCTTAGATGCAATACCGTGTCCTTAGAGTGCTTGTTTTTTTTTAACACTTCTTAGTTTCTTTTAGTTAAGCACTCTGTAAGAGTGCATGTTTTTTCCAGCTGCCTCCCTTGTGTGCTTTTCTGCCCACCGTCTCTGTACTCTGTCTCGTCAGGTGATTCCCTGCACCCCATGAACTTGTTGCTCTGTATCGCTTCTGTGCTCCCCAAATTAATCATCTTGTTTTAGCTCTGTCTGGCCATGTGTCTCTCTGCCCCCACCACCAGTCTCTATTTTGTTCTGTTTCACTGTGTGCTTTTATGATTCAGTCTCCGGGTTGCTCTGTCTCACCTTGTGCTTCTTTGCCCTCTCATGCTGTTTCCATCCACCGTTTTGCTTTGCCACCATCTGTGTTGCTCTGTCTTGTCGTGTGCAGATGTTCCCCCATGCCCATGTTGTTCTGCCTCGCTGTGTGCTTCTATGCCCCTCCCGTGTTGTTTGCAACCCATGTTTTGCCTACCCATGTCACAGTTTTCCTTCTGTGCCCATCACTTTTTTCTTTTTAGTTACTGATCCAACCCAGATTGGTAACTACATTTTTTTTAAGTGCTTTATCATTTTGTAGATGTATGTATGTGTGGTGTGTGTGTGTGCCTATAAAATGATGTGGCCGTCTGCATAAAAAGTTTTTAATTTTTTTTATTTTTAGCCATGTTACACAGCACAGCATCAGGGGTTGCACTGTATTTTTATAACTTTCAATCTGGGATTTTACTGCATCTTTGTGTTCCAGATCGGCTACAATACTGGATATCCACACTCACTTATGTGGATAATGGGGCTTGCATGTGTGTGTTCATTATATGTCACGTGTATCACCTTCTTGTTGACTTATTTGTTTGTTCACTGACAAGTGTGATTCCACCTATGGCATGGACTTTCTACGGTTGCCTAATGCATTGCTATGTGACAATGGGGCATGACCTACTGTATACCCTCCTTGTTTTTAACTCTCACTCTCTATATGTCTCTTTTCCATTGCAGATCGGATTTTAGATACCATAAGGTATACCCTACACTTTGAGGGTCACTTTGTTAGATTGGATATTGTTGCTAATTACCTCTAGTATAACCCTAATCATTGGTAGATGAGGTTACACGGTCCTGACTAAGTGCCCAGATACACAAGGACTTTACATGGCATGAAACATGCTGACAGACGTTCTCACTTTCCTGTGAGTTGTACTGGATCACCCTTTGTTTTTATTTATAACTAGAAGACCCACATTTTAAAACTTTCAGGGTCTCTTTTAGTTTTTTTTATACCACAATTTCACCAATCTACACACAGCACCTCCACTTACATTTCATTACGGCGTCCTATTTTACAAGACCTTTGGCAAAGAGCCCCCTCAAGGGGCCCATTGGCCATTGCAGCGCCGGCCCAACTAGGAGCTTTCCAATGATGAAGCATGACACCCACCTGGGTGTATGAGGGCTCTTGCTTCTGGGTAGTCAGATCCCCCTGATCTGCTTTGTCAGTCCCAACCTGACCTCCTGACTGTCGTGTTTCCTTTTCTGATTCATTTAGTAACTGCATACTCCATTTATATACATGTGCATTTAGCGAGCTTGGACCTAGACATGCTCCCAGTCCCCCAATTATTGTCTTCTGACCAACTGCATGCCACCATCATATCTCCTCATAAACAACGTCATAAACTAACACACCCACCATCATATGTCAATATACCCACAAACAACATTGTATGCCAACACAAAACAAAATATTTCAAAAAATGACATTTTCTAAAAACTAAAGTTAGAAAGTAGTTAACTTTAAATAAACAGGTGAACAGTGCATTCGCTATACAAACTATAAAATTATCAAATTCACAAATTATGGTGTGACTTTCTGTTTGTATGACAACAACCCCACCAGCTTTACTCAGCCTTAGCTCCCACCCCTTGCATGGGTCAGCCAGAATGGGGTTTGGAAGACCTGAGTATCCCGCAGCCAGTATGAAAACTAGGCTATAGCTGGAGCACCGGTGACTGTAGGGGCTCTTGCAACACACAAGTTTCCCGCTATAGAACATGAGTGCCTAGAACTGCAAGGCACTAAACGCATTGTTGAACACATTCAGTAGTCCACACCGATAAATCTGAATGCTGGAGGAAGTGTTGTGCCAAGAAGACCAAACATCCTCCCAGTCAGAGAAAACATCCATCAGTGCTGCCTTTGTGTGGGTAGTGAGTTTTTGCCCAAGCCTGAGAAAGATCCAAGACAGAAGTTATCTACAGGACCTCGAGCCATGTGACCTAAGTGTGGCCTCTCCAGTACAAGTACTAGAGCTATTGATGCCCACCCAATCGGGTAGGCAGATGCATACTTGAGGCACTTAGTGAAGATAGCTGGGTGATGGAAAGTCAAGGCAATCACCACTCAGTGAGCGGTGCAAGGATGCACACTACACAAAGTAGTGCTTCCCCACAGCGCATTGGCAACTGCAGGCATTGTCTACCCCCACACCAACAGCCAGTAAGGATAAAAAGGTACTGTGCAGGTTAGACATCTAGAAGGAGGGGGAACCAAAGCTTTTGGGACTATGAATTTAAAAACTAATTGAAAGGGGTCTATTAAGTAGTGCTCCCCTCTGCACACAGAAAACTACCCATGAACTAATTTAGAAGGGCTAATGTATGGTCTGCACTACCACTTATTAGTTCCTAGAGAACGACCTGGGCTGTCCTTTAAGTCACCTTAATTTTTAGTTAACATATTGGTGTACCAACTGAAGTGCTCTTTATTGATTGTGTACAATATTGGGTGTTAGAAATATAGTGCTTTTTCTTTTCTAAGGAAAAGCACTGCCTGCACGTTTTTTTAGAGACTGGTATTGGATGTTCTGTTTGATTCCAAGGGGTATGTTTACAAAGAACTAGCACAGTGCGGCCCTGCTCCACAATTGCTAGAGCCACGCTACGTCTATTCTGAAACACAGGAATGCCATGTGCTTACAAAAATAAGGCGCATCCCTGTGTTTCCCCCTGCACCGGCACTAAATGGGCTGCCTATCACCAACGCAGACACCCTTGCGCCATGGTGCAAGGACGGCTGCGTTGCGGGGAGATCTTTTTAGTGCAGGAAGGGATATCTTTCTGCACAAAAACAATATTTAATGGTGATTTGCTCTTTCTATGTGTGCTGCAGAATGCAGCACACATAGAAAGAGCAAAAAATGAGGAGAAATTAAAGCATTTCTTCTTGTTGTGCCATGCTAACACCACCCCTGGCGTGTTAGATTTTTGCGCTGGGGCGGCGTCAAAATGCAATGGGTGTTGCTGTGGAGCACTCACAGCAACATCCATTGCACGCCCCTTCCAAGCAAAGTGCTGCGTGTGAAGGGGCCATATTTACTAGGTGGCATTGAGCCACAAAAAGTGGCCTAACGCTGCCTTGTCAATACAGCGCAGGGCTTGTAAATATGCTCCCAAGTTTTTACACCTACACTAAATCCCTGAGTAAGCCTTGCGCAGTTCAACTTTGCTACCCAGAAGTTCAAGTGCTGAAGGTGTAAACCGTTTCCTCAGTTTAGGACTCAATATTCAGGTGAAGTCCTAGAATACCAGGGGCAAAATGCTTTCACGCTGGAAGACAACTAACCCCGTTCTCTCTGAGTCCTGAAAAAAGTCCCAACACCCACCATCAAATGCCTATATCAACCACAATCACTGAGCACGTACAATTATATATCGCTGCATCCACCAGTGCATGTGTGCTCTCCCAGATCACACACCACATTAACACGGCTACACCTAATGACATATATCCATATTCCCAGTGTCAACTGTTCACTGGGCCACCACCACATACCCTCTTAGCCATCAATATACTCCAATCACCCCCGCCTTTGTACACGCATACTTCCAACATCATATATGCATCATTAGCCAACACAGTGACATCATACACCACACAGGCACAATATACCTGTGTTCTACAGTGTCACTGGGAGAAATTAATCATGTCGTCATATATCCTTTTACAAACCTATAAACATAATCAGCAGCTCTCTCAAGCACAGCTCATGTTAAACTGCATTACGTTATTAAACCATTGGAAATTACGACTGACAACATACAGCGGGTTTGTGACATGAGGTAAAGTCAGCACTTTAACTTTTACATTTCAGGATTATTTTTTTTTAAGGTGACCTCTCTGTTAACATACTAGTCAACCGTAACTCACTTTCAACTTAGTTTTTTTAGCTGCTATATTTACAAGAATAACAGTAACTGAGTCTTTCCAAAATGTATGAGGGTTGGAAGCTTGTGCCTGTAAATCGATCAATCCTGTGCCTCATTATGGAGGCAAATTGGATTATAATCCTGCTGCCTTTGTGTCAAAATGGAGGAAGGCGGCCGGCACCAGAGTTCTTCTCAAAACTGGACACAGATTTCAGTCAGTGTTTCCTTCGCCGCCAGAAATATATTTTCTCACTAATAACATTAAAATCAATTTTGGGGCACACGATGCTTCAAAACTGAGGACGACAGACAACCTTGTGAAATGTAGACGTCATGGTACTTCCCCAAGTTTAACATCGTCTAGTATTTCTGAATTTTTGTGCAGCTATTGTGAAAGAGCCGAACAACAGTATGTTGCACAAACCTATTCATTACGCAGAGGAAGCTCGGGAGACGACGAAGAAGGCTCTGCGTTTGATGCGCACTAGTTACCGGTGACGCCGTAGGCCTTACACGACTTTCACCGTGGAGCACAGGAAGGATGCTGAAAAGATGGGTTTCCCCGCCAGAACAGGTACTGTAATAACGTATAAAAGATGATTCGCTGTGGAAGCAACCACATGGACGGTTAACTTTACAAATAGAGTGACACGCGACCTAAACACGAAGCAATACACCTAGGGCTGCGTTAAGGCCCTGGTAAAATAGGACGTTAACACCGGGTTTGGTATTACAACCCCGTTTACCAACCATTATATAGTTGAGGGGCGGAGTCGGTAATAATGATCCAGAAAAACAGAGACGTTTTTCGCATGTTTTCTCCGAAGTTTGGGCCTTTTCTACTCACCTGTATGCAGTAATTTGTGCTTGTTGTTGTAAGTGCACCGGCATTTATATTTGAGGGCCGGGGCTTAGTCTTCTGCCTCAAGCATATCCTGCGAGCAAAAGACGCATATGGGAAAGACGGAGGAAAGGAAAAAACGAAAAAGCGTCACAAAATGGGCTAAAGTAGAAATCTGCAAGAGTGAGATGAAGGGGCAGGGAGGGGCTTTACATGGATTGAAGAGGCCCGAGATGGCTTCAGGATTACGGCGCTTCAGGATTCCGTGTTCACACATTTAATCGCAGCAGCTGCGTATTTAAAAGGAGGACTTTGGGCACCGCACCTTTTTCTTTACAAAATAAGCACTGCCTGTGTGTGAGTTTACGCATAGGTGATATTATCTTCGGGTTAGAAGGAAGACAATGAATGAGTGATCTCTTCCAACGTACAAACGAGGACCGTGGTGTGGTTTTTCAAGTCGACCACTTAATTTTATGTCAAGACCGGAGTCTCTTATGCTTCTTTAATCTTGCTTTAATTGAATAGCAGCAGTCAAGAAAACTACAATTCCTATGAGTCTAGCGAACAGATAGCCAATGGGAATGCAAAACGTATGGTAAGGAACACTAATCATAATAGGCACAGTATAATCACCATACTTGACTGCAACAAGCCCCCTTTTCTTGCTGCTTGCAGTCAAGATAAGTACTTATTCATATTGTTACTCGCTTGTTAAAATTACCATATTTGTTTGCCTGTTTATATATATTTGCGCTTGGTTGTATGCCGCTCTGTTTTATTTACCGTCACTTTTAACGTTCTTTCCTGTGCGCATCTTTTCAGTTCGCTCACGCGCACCTTTCATTTTTCATTCTTTCTCCATCTTAATGGTCGTTTCACGTTACGTTTTGTAACTACCCCCAGACCGTTTTCTACCAACTGCCTCTCAATTTCTCACGGCCCTCCGCTCTTTCACAAGAAGATCATGTTGTTGTTCTTGGTCCTTCGCTCCGTTCTTTCATCAGAAGAACGGCTTGAGACGCCACCTCCCAGCCTTCTGTTTTTAACTCACAGGACTGTTCATGCCCTTTGGGGTGTGTTCTATCTCTCTGTTCTTTTCCAACAAGGGTTTAACCCTTTGCATACCAGATAAAATTGTTTTTTCATATTCTCAATATGGAATTGGATAGCTCCCCACTTCTTCAAGCCACAAATAACGAGGATGACCGTTTTGATCAGGACTTTAGTTCCTACATTCATAATTCTGTGGAAAAGGCCAATACAGCCTCTATGGAAAAGATGACAAGAAACCTAGAAACCTCTGTAAAGAGTATGGTATCAAAATCTTTACTGGCACATTCTGTGGGGGATAGCAGAAAACGTACGTTCAAAGCTATGTCATCTTTCAAATCCCTTATTAAGGTCACCCGTACTGGCGCTGCTTTGACTGGTGAAGCTTCATCACTCCAGATTGAAGATATAAATCCTCCCAGGCCTCCTTCTAAGGAGAGGAATTCTACTTCTACCCACGCAAAATGCAAATCTAAGACTAAACATGTATTAAACGCACCTAAAAAGATTGCAATTTCACACATCCCTGATACCGTTGATGATATGGGTGACATTGGCGATATTGATGACAATTTGGACATTTGGGGATCTCAAGATCCGTCTCCTCCCCCCCTAAGAAGTCCAATTTAGATTTTTTCCCTACTAATCCCTTTGCCACCAAAACCGTCCTAGACTCAGATGGTAACTCCATGCTTGCCCCTTCCCTACTTTACCATCCCAACTCGACTGAGTGATTTCCCTCTTCCCATGTGGTCGATTACAACGCTTCCAGGGTAAGATTTCCGTTAGACACACAGGCAAGGGCTAAACTAAAATCTGAATGTCCTAGACCCGCTCTATTTTCCAACATCACTTCCACTCCTTCGATTGACCAACCTCTACTTACTTTCTTTTCAAAATTCAGAAAAGATCCTCGTAAAGGGGTGGATAAGGCCTGGTCTAACTGCCAGGACAAATTACTGGATATGGTGGGTCCTTTGGCCCGTATTTTTGATATGGCAGAGTCAGCCAGAATAGACAATTCGGACATTGATGCTATAGACCTTTCTGTATGGATTCAAAGAGCCTTCGGTCTCCTGTGAAACGCGAATGCTGCCATAACTCACAAGAGGAGAAAAGGTCTTCTATTAAAGCTAGATCTCAAACTAGCTAACCTAGCGACCCTTGACCCCGGCATCAAGGCAGATGTACTCCTGTTTGGAGACTCTTTCATTAAGGATCTGGGCAAATACGTCTCTACGTTTGCTTCTATTGACAAAGCACAACAATCCCTCAAAAAAGTCTTCAACCAACGTGTTTTTGCAAGGAGCGGTACAGGCAGGAGCCGCTCTACTGGCCGTTCCTTTCTTTAACAAGGATTTAGTGGCTCCTTCAACTCAGCATATGGAGTGCAATCCTTCAAACCCCAATTCTACCCTCAGAGAGGTAGAGGTTACCGGGGTCGAGGACGACGTGGCTTCAGGAACAACAATTTGCAATGTAAGTCCTGCTTCTGGTGTTCCTCCAGGAAGGGGTCGTCTTCAATTGTTTTCAGGAAAATGGCACACAATAACAGCAGACCTGTGGGTTCTGAACACAATACAAGGTTATTTGATAGAATTCTACTCAGCTCCGTTTCAGAGGTGTTTTTCTCCTCCTCCTCGCTTTGCAACAGAGATATCCACACTCATTTTGGAAGAGATCCATTCACTGCTTTCGAAAAACACCATCCAACCCACTCTTTCAGATCCTTTGGGTTTTTTAAGTTCTCTCTTTCTAGTACAGAAGAAGAACAAACAAATGAGACACATGATCAAACTCAGAGCTTTCAACCAGTTCGTAGCCTAGACACATTTCAAAATGGAAACCATAGTGCATCTAAGAGACATTCTTCTCCGATTCTATTTCATCTTTCGCCTGGTCTTGCAGGACGCATACCTTTCCGTCTCTATTCATACAGACCACAGAACATTTTTCCAACTTCAGTGGCCCAGAAAAAGTTACCAGTTTTCTTCCCTTCCATTCGGCCTTTCGTCAGCACCTTGGTGCTTCACAAAGGTAATGCAGCCAGTGGTAGGTCATCTCAGATCCTTGGGCATCAGGTTAATAATATATCTGGATGATATTCTTTTAATGCACCAGAATCACCTTTCTCTGCTGTCTCAAATCCAGATTACATGTTCCCTCCTATCCCAACTGGGTTTCATAGTCAACAAAGACAAATCTATTGAAATCCCTACTCAAAGAATAGAGTTTTTAGGTTTTGTGGTGTAGTCCTCTTCCACTACTCTTCATCTGCCCCAGCTTAAGGTAAAATGTATCATGGCAGAAATTTTACAAACTCTCCAGCAGCTCACAGATTTTGCTCAGATCCCTAGCCAGAATCGTAGGGCTCCCCTCTTCTTCCATTCAAGCTATCTTTCCCGGTTCACTTCAATGTCGAGCCCTCCAACACTTAAAAATTCATAATCTCTGGAAAGGCATTGTATATTTAGATATGATCAGTTTAGACCAAGAATCCCGTTCTGACCTTCAATGGTGGATAGACCATTTGGACGCCTGGACCAGCAGAACTATCTTTGCATCAGCCCCAGATCTTGTGTTAGAATCAGATGCAAGCCTAACAGGTTGGGGGGCCCGTTGTGGTCCAATCTCGACTGGAGGCTCCTGGCCTTTAGAGGAGTCCAAATTGCATATCAATTATTTAGAGATGCTTGCGAGCTCCTTTGCAATCAAAAGCTTGGTAAAAGACAAGCTTCAGTGTACCATCCTCCTCCGCATGGACAATGTATCGGCTGTTCGTTACATAAACTTTTTAGGAAGGCACCAGATCAAAACCCTTAGCGGGTCTCGCAAAAAGCCTATGGGAATTTTGTCTGCTCAACAAGATTTCGCTCACAGCAGAATATCTGCCAGGCAGTCTAAACGCGACTGCAGATTGGCACTCCCATTTCTTAAGGGATTTCAGCAACTGAAAACTCCATTCCTGGATGTTCCAATCTCTCCTCCACAAATGGGGTCTGTAGGTAGCTGGCTCTGTATATACTATCCCAAAGTGGGAGATAGTGTGTACAGAGTCCAAGGGTCCCCCAAGAGGCTTGACAGAGGCAATAATAGATAATACTAATGCTCTATTTGTGGTAGTGTGGTCGAGCAGTTAGGCTGGTCAGAGGGTAGAGTTAAGCATTTGTTTTACACACACAGGAAATAAATGAGAACACACACTCAATGACTTAACTCCAGGCCAATAGGTTTTTATATAGAAAAATATTATTTTCTTAATTTATTTTAGAACCACAAGATTCAAATTGCAGGTAAGTACATTAAACATAAGGTACTTTGCTTAGGTATAGTTAGGACTTTGAACCAAAACAGTAATGTACACAGTTTTTCATAAAATGTCAATAAGCTATTTTAAAAGCGGACACTGCAAAATTCAACAGTTCCTGGGGGAGGTAAGTACAGTTAGGTTAATGTGGTAAGTAAAGCACTTACAAGTTCAGTCCCTGGGGCATAGGCAGCCCACCGTTGGGGGTTCAAGTCAACCCCAAACACTCAGCACCAGCAACACAGGGCCGGTCAGGTGCAGAGGTCAAATAGGGGCCCAAATAACATAGGTGCCTATGGAGACTAGGGGTGCTCCGGTCCCAGTCTGCTAGCAGGTAAGTACCTATGTCCTCGGGGAGCAGACCAGGGGGAGTTTGTAGAGCATTGGTGGGGGGGGGCCCAGACGGGCACACAAAATACACCCTCAGTGGCACAGGGGCATCCGGGTGCAGTGTAAAAACAAGGCATTAGGTTTTGTATGGGAATCAACAGAGGGACCTGGGGGTCACTCTGACGATGCAAGCAGGGCACAAGGGGGCTTCTCGGGCCATCCACCTACTGGGCAAAGGTGAGGGCCGCCTGCTGGTCACTTTTGCACCGGTAGTTGGTTCCTCTCGGGCCTGGGGACTCTGGAAGCAGTGCTTCTTCCAGGCACCAGGTTCTTTGTTACCGGGCAGTCACGGTCAGGGCGGTCCTCTGGATTCTCTCTGCAGGTGGCGTTGTGAGGGTGCAGGGAGGTCATCTCGGCGTGGACACGTGGTTGGAGTCACCTGGGGTGCTCTCTGCGGTGTTGGTTTCTCTGGACACAGTCCGGGGGCGTCGGGTGCAGAGTGGTGGGGACTCACGCTTCAGGGGTGAGGTGAGAGTCCCTTTAAAGATGGTTTCTTCTTCTTGCTTTGTACAGAGCCGCTATCCATAGGAGTTTCTTGGTCCTCTTGAATTGCAGGGCAGTCCTCTGAGTCGGCAGAGGGCGCTGGGCCCGCAGGATGAGTCACTGTTGCAGGTTCTTTGAATCTGGAGACAGGCTGGTAGGGCTGGGGCCAAAGGAGTTGTCTTCTCCTTCTTCTCTGCAGGGTTTTCAGGTCAGCAGTCCTTCTTGTTGTTAGATCGTCAGGAATATGATTTCCTGGGTTCAGGGTCACTCCTAAATACTGAATTTAGGGGTGTGCTAGGCTGGAGGGCAGTAGCCAATGGCTACTGTCCTTGAGAGTGGCTACACCTCCTTGTGCCTCCTCCCTTTGGGGAGGGGGGCACATCCCTATTCCTATTGGGCTAAATCCTCCAAAACAAGAAGGAGGATTTTCCAAGGAGGGGGTCACTTTAGCTCTGGTCACCTTAGGGGTGGACCTGGTTGAGGGGGTGACTCCTCCTTGTTTTTCTAATTATCTCCCCTGGACTTGCTGCCAAAAGTGGGGGCTTGTCTGGGGGGCGGGCATCTCCACTAGCTGGAGTGCCTTGGGACATTGTAACAGGAAACCTGAGCCTTTGAGGCTCACTGCTAGGTGTTACAGTTCCTGCAGGGGGGAGGTGTGAAGCACCTTCACCCAGTGCAGGCTTTGTTTCTGGCCTCAGAGAGCACAAAGGCTCTCACCCTAGGAGGTCAGAAACTCGTCTCTCAGTGGCAGGCACAGACCAGTCAGTCCTGCACTGAAGGATTGGGTTAAATACAGGGGGCATCTTTAAGATGCCCTCTGTGTGCATTTTTTAAATAAATCCGCCCGCTGGTCACTTCTGCAGCAGTAGTTGGTTCCTCTTGGGCCTGGGGGCTGCGGGTGCAGTGCTTCTTCCAGGCGTCGGGTTCATTGTTACTGGGCAGTCGCGGTCAGGGGTGTCCTCTGGATTCTCTCTGCAGGCGTCACTGTGGGGTGCAGCAGGGAGGTCGTCTCAGGGTAGACATGTCATTGGAGTTGCCTGGGGGTCCTCTCTGAGGTGTTGGTTTCTCTGGACACGGGCCGGGGGCGTCAGGTGCAGAGTGTTGGAGACTCATGCTTCAGGAGCGAGGTCAGAGTCCCTTTAAAGATGGTTTCTTCTTGTTGCTTTGGACAGAGCCGCTGTCCACAGGAGTTTCTTGGTCCTTTGGAATTGCAGGGAAGTCCTCTGAGTCAGCAGAGGTCGCTGGGCCTGCAGGATGGGTCGCTGTTGCGGGGTCTTTGAATTTGGAGACAGGTCGGTAGGGCTGGGACCAAAGCAGTTGTCACCTCCTTCTTCTCTGCGGGGTTTTCAGGTCAGAAGTCCTTCTTCTTGTTAGGTCGTCAGGAATCTGATTTCCTGGGTTCAGGGTCGACCCTAAATACTGAATTTAGGGGTTTGTTAGGATTGGAAGGCAGTAGCCAATGGCTACTGTCCCTGAGGGTGGCTACACCCTCCTTGTGCCTCCTCCCTTTGGGGAGGGGGGCACATCCCTATTCCTATTGGGCTAAATCCTCCAAAACAGGATGGAGGATTTTCCAAGGAGGGGGCCAATTCAGCTCTGGTCACCTTAGGGGTCCTTGTTTTTCTCACTATTCCCCCGGGACTTTCTGCCAAAAGTGGGGGCTTGTATGGGGGGCAGGCATCTCCACTAGCTGGAGTGCCCTGGGACATTGTAACAGGAAGCCTTAGCCTTTGAGGCTCACTGCTAGGTGTTACAGTTCCTTCAGGGGGGGAGGTGTGATGCACCTCCACCCAGTGCAGGCTTTGTTTCTGGCCTCAGAGAGCACAAAGGCTCTCACCCCAGGGGGTCAGAAACTTCTCTCTCAGTGGCAGGCTGGCACAGACAATCAGTCCTGCACTGAAGGATTGGGTTAAATACAGGGGGAATCTCTAAGATGCCCTCTGTGTGCATTTTTTATTAAATCCAACACTGGCATCAGTGTGGGTTTATTATTCTGAGAAGTTTGATACCAAACTTCCCAGTATTCAGTGTAGCCATTAAGGAACTGTGGAGTTCGATTTGACATACTCACAGACCATATACTTAATATGGCCACACTGTACATACAATCTCTAAGAATGGACTTAGAAACTGTAGGGGCATATTGCTCATGCATCTATGCCCTCACCTGTGGTGTAGTGCACCCTCCCTTAGGGCTTTAAGGCCTACTAGAGGGGTGACTTACCTATGCCACAGGCAGTATTTTGTGTACATGGCATCCTGAGGGGGATGCCATGTTGACTTTGCCTTTTTCTCCCCACCAACACACACAATTTGCAATGGCAGTGTGCATGTGTTAGGTGAGGGGTCCCTTAGGGTGGCACAACACATGCTGCAGCCATTAGGGATCTTCCCTGGTCACAGGGCCCTTGGTACCACTGGTACCTTTTACAAGGGACTTATCTGTGTGCCAGGGGTGTGCCAATTGTGGAAACAATGGTAAATTTTTAGTGAAAGAACACTGGTGCTGGGGCCTGGTTAGTAGGGTCCTAGCACACTCTCAGTCAAGTCAGCATCAATATCACACAAAAAGTAGGGGGTAACTGCAACAAGGAGCCATTTTCCTACGGGGTCCCTTCGGTATAGACCTCTTTGCCTACCGCCTGAACACACAATTATTCCAGTTTTTCAGCAGGCGGTGGGATCCTTTGGCTTTGGCTTCAGATGCTTTTCTTTAGGATTGGTCAACTTCGGTCAATTACGCTTTCCCTCCTTTCCCTGTGATCACCGGAGCTCTCTCCCAAGTGAGATGTCAGAAAGCGACGTTGGTAATAGTAGTTCCTTTCTGGCAATCACAAGTGTGGTTCCCCCTCTCCTGGAGCTTGCAGTCGACTTCCCAGCCCTCCTTCCGTCTTTTCATTCCCTCCTTCTGGATCCCTTAGGTCACTCTCATTCCCTAGTGCTCAACAATGCTCTCACACACTCAGCTTAGAAGGTATCGGGTCATCCTAACCTGCCATTCCTATTTCGACAGAGGCTTCAGACTTCATTAACAAATCCTGGGCCTCAAGTACCAGAAAGGCGTATAGTTCCGCCTGGTGTCTTTGATCAAGCTGGTGTATGGGAAGGAATATCGATCCCATTTCAGCCGATATAACTTACGTTATCAATTTTCTAGCTGCTCAAGCCAGTGCCGGTAAGTTTTACAGAACAATCAACCTTTACAGATCAGCTATTTCCATGCAACACATTTACATCAAAGGAAAACCAGCAGGAGAACATCCCCTTCTCTGTCGTCCATTAAAGGAAGGAACATTTTCCATTCCTCCTTTACCCAAATATTCAAAATGAAGAGATGTTAATGTTGTTTTGAATTTATTTTTATTTGGCAAGATAATACACATTTATCATTGAAAATTATTTCCGCTCAACTCACTATGTTGTTATGCCTAGTTGCCATTAAATGGTTTCAGATGTTAAAGCTTTAGATATTTCCTCTCGCCAATTTACTCCTACTGGTGTATTATTTTCTATCAATAAGCGTACTAAGACCAATCTATGTTCTGTGTTTTATCCATATTTTCCTAATCAACCTAAACTTTGTGCAGGACAATGTCTTAAGAGTTACGAAGACAGCACAGCCAATCTCAGAACATCCTCCCATTCTCAACTCCTCATCTCTTTTTGTAAACCTCACAAGCCCGTAGCCTCTGCTATCCTCGCCAGATAGGTGCCTTGGGTCATGTCATTAGCTGGAATGGACACTTCAGTTTTTGGGACTCATTCTTCTAGAGGGGCCATGGCCTCCAAGGCATTCTGGGTGGGTTCCAGACTCAAAGACATTTTGAGATCGGCTGATTGGTCCAACTATAATCTTTTCAGCCCTTTTTATTGCAAACCAGTTCATACAGCAACTTTAGTGGTAATTAACATGCTTTAAAAAAGCATAATGAGAGCCTCCGGTCTTGACATAAAATGTAGATTTTCCTAGTAAACTGTGACGAAAGTCTTGATTTTATTAGAGACACAGAGGCGAGTATTATCCCTCCTCAACTCTTCATAACTGTTGTTATTTGTTTTTTTTTCCCTCCTTCACAGCACCAGCGACTCAACCTCCTCCTTCCTCCTAAGAGTCGGAATGGATTTCCATAATCTTTTGCTTCTTCAGAGGATCCATCCGGCCGGACTCACTCCCAGATTCTGGATTTCTTCTTCCTTCCAGTCATTGTTGAACTTGATTCAAGAACTTTTTTCATTTCTGTTGACAGTTGCCATTGTTCTAGCTATATTTCCTCTGTTCTCTCATACTGCCTAGCCTTCTCGCATCAAGAAAAGAGGGCTGGTCGCAGTCAAGTATGGTAACTATACTGTACTGTGCCTATTGTTATGATTGGTGTTCCTTACGATATGTTTTGCATTCCCATTGGCTATCTGTTCTCTAGCCTCATGGGAATTGTAGTTTTCTTGACTGCTGCTATTCAATTAAAGCAAGATTAGAGAAGCATAATACTCGCCTCTGTCTTTAATAAAAATTAAGACGTTCCAACACAGTTTACTAGGAAAATCTACATTTTACTTGTGTCAACCATTGAAAGGCTTAAAAGCCCAAGAAGCTTACAAAAAATTTAAGTCCCAGGCAGGAGCGGACCTTCGAACAAGATAACGGATGCATTTGCATCAATTAATCAGCTATGCATTTTCTAATTTTCTACCCCTACTACAGATCCTCTGTTGAAAGTATGCCTCTTTCCTGTGTTTAGACACCTTTAAAACTCTGATATTGATCTACTCAAACCGCATTCCCTATTCATTCTTGGTTGCTAAGGATTGAAATTTGAGCCTGGTTAACCTGCTCGAAATAATAAAAAAAGACTTTAGTGAAATATTAGGTAATGCATTTTGAACCCAAAATCAACTTGAACGGATTGAATGATAACAGCAGAACTGTCACTTCAGTGTTTGTTGAACAGTCTATTACCACCATGCCCTGGACTGAAGGGAGAAAGACCACCACCAACAATATTCCTTTCGACTGAAGATTAAACAGGTGTGGAAGCCCTGCCCCTGAGAAGTAATAGACATAGCTTTTGATTGGAGGATGCCAGATAAGTAACATTTAGGATTTTTAATTTAATTTTTAATTTAATTCACTAGAGCTAGTGCAGTAATTTATCTTCAGGGGAAATGTGGTCCCTGTGATGGGTACTTGGCATCACACTGATGATGACATACTTACATCTTTACAGGCTTCATATCTGATACTAAGATCAGCCCAGGTACGACTCGTTTGAGTAATCATTTTTAAACAAGGGAAACATCTGCACATATCTGTTGTGGGAAAGTCAGATGATTAAAAAGTGTCCTTAAATACTGCAGATGAAAGCAGTCTGCTTTTACCCAGTGCTTAATTTGAGTCGTAGGTTTCCGGTGCTCAGCACCGGGACTCAATTGTCAACACCAACACAGCTGCCACGTGGTAGCATTGTTTGTGTAATTTAGAAGTGAGCAGAACAAAAGTTGTTTATTAATTCAATATACATTTAAACCAATTACTACCTGCCACATACGCCATTCTTATTGCCTTGGGGGCCTCAAATAGTCTGAATTATCACACATAGCAGTGTTAGGGGTAGTAGTTTTGCAGGTACTGTCATGACAGCAATGGCAAGGACAGTGGATAGTGCAAACTGCAGTGGCCTCCTGACAAGGGCCCCAGGACTTACTTTTTGTAAACAAATTAAGCACTGCTTTTACCATAGCTGGTATCTGAAGTTCCTTAGACACCACCTGGTTGATTAGGACAGTCCACATTTTTCACTATTGGGCCTTCTTGGTGGTAGAAATAGCCAAATGTTGTAAGACCAGAATTGGTGCTGATGTTACACCACTAATACCTCAGTCTGAGAACATAAAGTAGTACTACTTAAAGTTCTCCAAAATGCAATTCACAAACGTCCAGTCAGAGATCTCCAGCTCTGCCTCTCCTATCTCTTCTGAATTGAGACCTCAGTCCTGGTAAGGAGGAGATCTCTGCACATGTAGGCAGATAATTTTCTATTAAACGTAGGAAGGATAATGGGGAATAGTTGGAAAATGGGGAATAATTACTACAAAATGAATGGGGTTACGGTAAATTGAAGGCAGGGTTTAGGGTGGACATGCCAATACAAAACACACTCACATAAAAAGTAGGACGATAGTAATTTACAAAATACACATTACAACCTACCATGGCATACTATGGCATGCTACTGGCAAAACAGGCTCAAATGTACTAGCCTAGCCTTGCAGTAAGTATAGCACTACATGTAGATAACCATTGATACAGCAACACACTTTAATATAAATCAGGGGCGGCAGGTAATAAAATCAACAAATATGGAAACATATAAAATAAATTAAACACAATTTTAAATTAAACTTAAATTATTTTTAAGGTTATTAAATATTTTTAAAATGAAAATATAAGAAGGTAGTATTAAGAATTTAATAAAATATAAAGTAAATGGTTTTAGCTTATCTAATATTAAACCAAAATCACAAATATAATAACATTTAATTTTCATGTAAGACTGCAACATATTCAACACAAATGAAAGAGTAGGGGGTGGAGGAGAGAAAGTTAACTCTGATCAGTTTAAATAACAATATTTACAATGTGATAGTTTTAGTGCAGGTATGTTGTCCCTTGCAACTGTGGTAGTCGTAGAGGAATAGGAGTTAGGAAAATATTTCTAAATATGTTTATTTTTATTTTTAATAAAAAGTCATTTTTAATTTAAAATTATTTTTTCGAAGATTTCCTTTTTGGATCCAGAAGATTTAAAACAGCATTGCTTCAGCGAGATGGCACATGGTGGCATGTAACTCAGTGTTGACTTTGTTCAGCTCCAGAAGTGATGAACCGAGCCATATATAACTGACACCTTTGCATGCCAATATTAGTTTCTTTCTTGGCTATTTGACGCTTTGTGCCCTTGTGCAGAGTCCAAAACTAATAACAGGTACCAGTATGCATACTAAATTGGGACCTTTTTAGAAAAAGAGACTATTCCACAAAATTGGGAGGTAGGAGAGCAGTGAGAAATATGCAATTAAATAGATTACCCACCACAAACAGCAGCAACCAGAAGTGTTAGCAAACATAAGTTACTTGTTCTTCTTTTCTGGATACTTCTAACTGCAAATTCCTCATCTTTATAATAGATACCAAATCAGCACCTCTGAAAGCGATGTGTCTGTGAAGTGGATCACATCAAAAAGTCATGCAGGACCAGAAAGGAGAAATGCGCTTCCTGTCGGACCTGGTTGTCAAGGCAAAAGTACTTTGTGAATATGTGCACCGATGCCCATGTTGCAGCCTGACAGAGATCAGGAACAGGCACTCCATCTGCCAGTGCAGTGGGTCGAATGGGTCGAATGGGCCCTCAGTCCTTTGAGAGGCTGCTTCTTGGCTAATGAATAGCTGTTTTTAATGCAGAAGACTAGCTGCTTTTTCTGCACTGCCTTGTTTTCTTTGCCTGAGAAAACCCCGCAAAAAGCTGATCTTTCACTCCAAATTTATATGTGCAATCACGGCGAAAGCTCAAGGCTCTCTTGGATTCCATCTAACTGCATCACTCCTCCTCTTTTGGTGAGTGAGGCAAAGCAAAGAACCTTGAAAAGGTGATGACTTGTACAATGTGAAAAGGAGATATGACATTTGGCTAAAAGGCTGCCCTCCTCCAACACCAGTAAGGAAGATGGAATGCAGTCAAATGCTGCAGTTTAATCTCCACGTATAGAGAGATAGATTGCACAGGTTTGGGTGCAGGAGATCCTCCCAAAGCGGTAGCTTGATGTTCATTTCTGGAAGTTCTGTGTACCACACTCTCCTGGCTCAATCCGTAGCTAGGATGGCTTGCGTTAAGTTGTTCCTGATCTTCTTCAGAAAGCAGGACAGGAGAGGCATAGGGGGAAAGGCATACAGAAGTCCCATGCTCCAGTCAAGCTCGAATACATCTCGGAGTGCCTTCTTGGAAAACTCTATCGCACAAATGTTTTGACACTGTGCATATTAGGTGGTGGCGAAAGGATCTTGCCAGAGTACTCTCCATTATTGGAAGATGCTATGTGCCACCTTGGAATCTAAAAACGATTCATGATCCACCAGGCACCACCAGCTGAGTTTGTTCAGCCTGCCAATCAAAAATACAGCCGGGTGGTTCATGACCATGGAAATGCCTTGATGCTCCAGACAACTCCAGAGACAAAGAACCTTTTGGCACAGGATCCAAGCTTCACACTGCCGTGCTTGTTGTAGTACCACATGGTAGTGGTGTTGTCCATGAAAAGCTTAGCCAGCCTTCCTTTGAAGACCAAGGACTGAGGCTGAAGCATCAGGATCAAAGCCCAAATGTCCTGGGCTCATTGTGACAGAGAGAAGTCCTGGAATTGCACTGTATCCAAAATGACTCAGATGAAAGGGAGCCACCGTGAAGGAGTAAGGTGTGACTTTGGCACTTTGATAGTGAACCAGGTGTGTTGTGGTTGAGAGATGGTTTATGACTGACGTTAGTGAGTCAACAGTCTTTCGTTGAGGTAGGGGAAAACTGGAATCTCCAACCTCTGAAAGTGCTCTACAACCACTACCATCAGTTCTGTGAACACTGATAATCACTGTTGGGGCCAAAGGGGAGCTGGTAAACTGAAATTGCTCCGCACCTACAGTGATTGGGAAGTATTGTCTGTGGAACTACATGAAAGGTACATAAAAGTAAGCATCTTGCAGGTCCAAGACCACCATCCATTCACCTGGATCCAATGGCAGACAGGACCTGAGTCAATGTGAGAATCTTGAATTTGTTCTTCTGCGAAAAGGCATTCAGACGGCAGAGATCTAAAATAGGACAAATCCCTCTGTCCTTTCTAGGCATGTGGAAATCGAGGAAATAAAAGCCCATCCCTGTTTCCAAGCCTGAAACTCTCTCTATGGCTCCTTTGGCCAAAAGAGCCTTGACCTCATGAAGCAAGATAGACAGGTGCACCTCTGAAACTTCATTGATGGGAGCAGAAGATGTGGCGGGTTAGAAAGGAATGGCAGGGCATAACCACATTGAACAATCTATAGGACCCATGTGTATGATGTTATATTTTGGCACGCTTGGAAGAAATGTCTGATCTTGCTTACCACAGAGTGATCTTGTGCAACTAAGAGCAATATAAAGTGGTTTAGGAGGCTGTTCCTGTAAGGGTAGGAGACTGTGGAGAACTCTGCCACTCCTGGCATGGGTGTTCACTGCCTGATCCATGTTCCCGTTCCAAAAGCACTAGGGTGCCTGTTGTATGGGCAGTGGGCCTTGGCACTGCGGTTTGCAAAACATCTGGAGTAGCCCTGAAAAGGATGAAACTGCTGAGAGTTATATCCATTGTGCAGGACAATTATATATCCACACTTAAGAACTAAGGTGTGAAATTCTCACTTGGTGCCATTCTACTCCCCTTGCTGGGTATCTAGGGGAACTGAAAACTCATCAGAATTGTGCACATTGCCTTTGGTGGGAACAGATGGCCAAGGATGAATCCACATTTGTGCAAAGTTGTCCCACAGGTGCTAGAAATAAATCTAACCATTCTCACCACCATACTTATTAGACCCCAGTGCCCATTCCTCCAATGGCGTGGTATACTCTCAGCATGGACTTCATCACTAACATGCCACCTGATAGTGGGTTCACTACAAATTGGTAGTTGTTTACACACTAACGAAACAGGTCCATTTCATCTCATTAAACAAGTTACCTACAGCCTCAGCAGATCTTTTTGTACAACAGACCATAAGGTTACATGCCATTCCATCCATTATTGTGTAAAACCGAGGCCCCCAATTTATTGTTACATTTTGGAAAGGGTTGTGTAGCTCTTTAGGCATAGACCTCCTTTTGTCTTCTGCTTACCACCCCCAGACTGATGGACAGATGCAAAGAGTTAATCAATCGTTGGAACAACGGTTATGCTGTCTTTAATCTACCTCAGATTGGGTGCATACTCTAAGTCTAGTGGAAGGTGCATGTAATAACAGTACCCATGCAACTACCGGAATCTCCTCCTATTGTAATTTAGGCTCCTATCCACGATCTTTACCCCTTGATCTATGCCAGCCATCAGTTTAATTCCTGCAGTTGGTAAACATCACGCCCAGGTACAGCATAGTTGGTCTCTAGCTATGGATCATTGTGTACCTTACCAAGCCCATATGAAAAGACAGACATACACTAAGCATAGATATGCCCCTCGATTGGTCCATCGCTTTCATGCCATTTTCCTGATAAGAATTTAGGGGGGCGAGCTGTTGTAAAAAGCACTGCTTGAACCATTTGTACCTCTCTCTGCGGTCCATAAGACTGCCACATTGTACATCAACCATGCTACACAAATTAGGTGTAGTCCATATACCATAATGCACTAGTTAGGAGGCAACTAGTTCTCCTGGGGTACTCAGGCTGCCAACCCACATATATTAAACATGCTAGACAAATTAAGTGTACTCCATATACCATAATGCACCAACTAGACAGTATTTAGCTCTCCCAAGATCCTTAGGGCCCCTATATTGTATGTATACCTTGTGGACCTCCCTTCTGAGTCTTACCTGGAGAATACACCTTTCCCTGAACTCTCGCAAGAATCCGAGAATGGTGGTCGTCCTGGGCTTGGGGTTATTTATCCCAAGGCCCAGCACTTTGCTTGCCTTATTCTCTTTGGGAATGGAAATGTTCCTGCAAGTGCTTCAAGATCTTCATTGTTACCTACTCTATGGTGGTTTGGCACTTTTTGGATCCTCTTCGCCACCCTCAGCCTGGAACCCACTAAAGACCTTTGACCCACCACAAAACTTTGGCCCTGCAAGGAAAGAAAAGCTAATATTTACTTTTTGCGGCAAGCAGGATTATCGTCTATTTACCAGTGGGCAAGACAAAGGCTTATTAAGGTTCCAAGTAATGATTTGGTCATGCCTCACTGAATGGCAGTAAAAGTTTGGAAAAGGTTTGTCCATGCAATAAAACTTATATAGTACAGTGAGATCGTTTGCACTGACGTACAAGTTACTTACCTTCGGTAACAAAATATCTGGTAGAGACATATTCTAGTTGCAGATTCCTTACCTTATTCCTTACCCTATCATTTCCCCCAGGCGTCAGACTGGATCCGGAGATTTTTTTTCGAGCAATACCCTTGCGCGTCGGCAGATGGCGTTGGTCAACTCCGCGGGCATCGTTGTTGCCGTGATGACATCAGTAGTAGTATAAAGACACCCTAGTATATAGACGCCCCCCCTCGCGCAGTGACGTCAGTTTCTTTTAACGACTTTCCACGCCAAAGCGCATAACCGCTAAGAACACTGAGATTGGTGCACCAGAGATAAGGACCTGAAATCGAGAATCCCTGTCCCTAGAAATCAGTTTGCAAGCGGGGAGGATGGGTGGGCGGTAAGGAATCTGCAACTAGAATATGTCTCTACCAGATATTTCGTTACCAAAGGTAAGTAATTTGTACATCTGATAGAGACTTCTAGTTGCAGATTCCTAACCTTAGAATAGATACCCAAGCAATGCCATCCTCGGTGGTGGGGTGCGAACCAAGATCATACTAGGAAGTCCTGCAGGACTGAATGACCAAAATAGCCGTCCCGACGGACCTGACTGTCCAGGCAGTAGTGCTTAGCAAACGTGTGCAGGGACGACACGTAGCTGCCTGGCAGATATCCTGGACAGGAACTCGACGTGCTAACGCAGTGGAAGCAGCAATTGTTCTGGTAGAATGAGCACGCAAGCCCTCAGGGGGGTGCTTCTTGGCCAAGGCGTAGCACATTTTGATGCAAAGAAGCACCCATCGAGAGTTGATCGTCCACCCGGAAATCTTTAGTACGATTGAGGTAGAACTCCAACGCTCTTTTTGGGTCCAGATGGTGGAGTCTTTCCTCCTCATGGGAAGGATGTGGTTGTGCATAGAAAGTAGGCAGAGTGATGGACTGGCCTACATGAAAGGATGTAACCACCTTAGGAAGGAAGGAAGCCCTAGTGCACAACACTACTTTGTCAGGGCGCACAGATAAGTATGGAGGTTTTGAGAAAAGGGCCTGAAGCTCACTCACCCTGCGAGCAGAGGTGATAGCTACCAGAAAGACAGCTTTAAAGGTGAGGAGCCACAAGGGACAATTATGCATTGGCTTAAAGGGGGTACACATCAAATAAGTAAGCACAAGATTAAGGTCCCACTGAGGCATTTTAAATGGAGTTGGAGGAAATAAATGGGTGAGCCCTTTTAGGAATCTACTCACAATAGGAGAGTTAAAGAGTGAAGGCTGATCAGGTAGCCTAAGAAATGCCGAAATGGCAGATAAATACCCTTTTACGGGTGCCCAAAGCAGAGCCCTGATGGGCCAAAGAAAGAATTAACAGAAGAATCTCGGATAAAGGGGCGGAAAGGGGATCAACTGATTTGTTGGTACACCATGCCACAAATTTATTCCGACAGGCGTATTCAGTTTTGGTTGATGGACACCTGGCTGCCAAGATAACATTGCAGACTTTGGGTGGAAGGGAAAAAGCCGTCTACTGGCGCCGCTCAATCTCCATGCATGAAGGCGGAGGTTGGACAGGTTCGGGTGAAGAACAGTCCCCTGTTGTGCAACAGAAGGTCCGCCCGAAGAGGCAGTCTGAGTGGAGGATCGATGGACATGTTCAATAGCTCTGAATACCATACTCTCCGTGCCCAATCCAGAGCCACCAGGATGACTTGGGCCCGGTCGTTCCTGATTTTCTTGAGAACTCTGGGCAGAAGAGGTATAGGCGGAAAGGCAGAAAGGAGGCCAGAGTTCCACTCGAGATGAAAAGCGTCTCCGAGCGAGTGCCACCTTGGAAACTCCAACACAAAAAACAGGTGACATTGCGCGTTCTGTGCAGAGGCAAACAGATCTAACCAAGGCTCTCCCCACTGCTTGCATCACCTCTGGATGGAGATGCCATTCGTGATCGGCTGTGCATCGACTGCTGAGTTCGTCCGTTCTGGCGTTGAGGGAGCCCGCCAGATGTTGAACCATCAGGGTAATGCCCTGATGTTCCAGCCATTGCCAGAGGCATAGGGGGTCATTCTGACCCTGGCGGTCGGTGATAAAGCAGCGGCCAACCCGCCAACAGGCAGGCGGTCCAAAAAATGGAATTCTGACCCTGGCGGGAACCGCCAACACAGGCCGCCACATTAACACTCCGACCGCCACGGCGGGACCGACAAACAGCGCGGCGGTCTCCCCCAACAGGCAGGCGGCAGACAATGTACCGCCCACCCTATCACAACTCACCAATCCGCCACCTTTTCCGGGGCGGGAGCCCCGCCGATAAAAACACGTCGGAAACAGACTACGAACGGGAAAACGCTCACCTATACACACTCCACGAGGAAGGAGGACAGCATGGAGCCCGAATTACACATCCTACCGGCTATTGTCTACCTGCTCATCTACCAGGAGTACGAACGCCGGCGCAGACGAAAACGGTGAGTACTGCACCTATGACACAGGGGAGGGGGGAGGAGGAAAGCTTACGGGCACACACATACGTGATACACCCACCCCCCCAACCCACCCCCCAATACCTACACACCAATGCAGAGCAACAAGTCAGAGTGACACCCCCCAAACCCCCCGGAAGAATGCAAAGACATAATTCAAATGAAGTTTACAATTTATGTATAAAATAGGTTCATTTAAGTCATGGTAAATATGCCATATGAAATATACAAAAGAAATAATGAACATAGTGCAAAGTATAAACATAGTCAATAAGTCCTGCACAGTCCTTTCAATATCCATAGTCCGTGGGCCAATGTGTACAAACACATGGGCAAAGCCCACACAGGAGACCGGAAACCATTGGAGAGAACACTGCTGGGGCATCAGATGAGAAAACAACAGGCACCTCAGGGGGAAGGGAAAGGGGGGCACCTCAGCCACATGAGTCCACAACGCCAGATCCACGAGGGGCCTCCATGCCCACTGTACCATCCTGGGGAGTGCAAAGCCACAGTCCATCACATGGATAACCGACTCCACTGGTATTGGAGGAGGCATGGTGCCCAGAGTGCTTTGTGAACACCTGCTCGACACAGAACCGGCACTGTCAAAGGACCACCGGTGCTTGAGACGGCGGTGCCCAGCGGAGCGGTGCTTGAGATGAAGGGCCCAGCGGAGCGGTGCTTGAGATGAAGGGCCCAGCGGAGCGGTGCTTGAGATGAAGGGCCCAGCGGAGCGGTGCTTGACAGGAAGGGCCCAGCGGAGCGGTGCTTGACAGCAAGGGCCCAGCGGAGCGGTGCTTGAGATGAAGGGCCCAGCGGAGCGGTGCTTGAGATGAAGGTCCCAGCGGAGCGGTGCTTGACAGGAAGGGCCTATCGGAGCGGTGCTTGACAGGAAGGGCCCAGCGGAGCAGTGCTTGAGATGAAGGGCCCAGCGGAGCGGCGCGGCGCTTGACAGGAAGGGCCCAGCGGAGCGGTGCTTGAGATGAAGGGCCCAGCGGAGCGGTGCTTGAGATGAAGGGCCCAGCGGAGCGGTGCTTGACAGGAAGGGCGAAGCGGTGCTTGAGATGAAGGGCCCAGCGGAGCGGTGCTTGACAGGAAGGGCCCAGCGGAGCGGTGCTTGACAGACAGGAAGGGCCCAGCGGAGCGGTGCTTGAGATGAAGGGCCCAGCGGAGCGGTGCTTGACAGGAAGGGCCCAGCGGAGCGGTGCTTGAGATGAAGGGCCCAGCGGAGCGGTGCTTGAGATGAAGGGCCCAGCGGAGCGGTGCTTGAGATGAAGGGCCCAGCGGAGCGGTGCTTGAGATGAAGGGCCCAGCGGAGCGGTGCCTGTCTTGGCGGGGCCCTCTTCAGCGGTGCTCCTCACGGCGGGGCCCTGTTCAGCGGTGCCTGTCTTGGCGGGGCCCTCTTCAGCGGTGCTCCTCACGGCGGGGCCCTGTTCAGCGGTGGCTGTCTTGGCGGGGCCCTCTTCAGCGGTGCTCCTCACGGCGGGGCCCTGTTCAGCGGTGGCTGTCTTGGCGGGGCCCTCTTCAGCGGTGCTCCTCACGGCGGGGCCCTGTTCAGCGGTGGCTGTCTTGGCGGGGCCCTCTTCAGCGGTGCTCCTCACGGCAGGGCCCTGTTCAGTGGTGCCTGTCTTGGCGGGGGCCCTCTTCAGCGGTGCTCCTCACTGCGGGCCCTGTTCAGCGGTGCCTGTCTTGGCGGGGCCCTCTTCAGCGGTGCTTGTCCTGTCTTTCAAGGGACCCAGACCTGGCCAAGACTCCCCGCTTAGTCGCCCTCCGACCTTGCAGTAGCGGGCCCTCCTGTGATGGAGTCTTGTGCCCGTGGGTGTCGTCCGTCACACCCGGTATGGGGCTGGTGGGGCCCTCCTGGTGCGCTCGGCTGCTGCATGTCTTCTCCGCCCTGCTGCCCTTGCCCTCCTTCGCTGCAGCTCTGGGGCCCTTGCCTCCCTTAGATGATGTGGCAGGTGACGTGGCAAGGCCACTCTCCGTGGTGGCAGCCGTCTCAGGCTTTTCGCGCCGGCCCTTAAGTTTTCTTGTCCTCTTCCCAGGGGGTGGGCTGGCTGTCCCCTTGCTGCTGGCCGATGTTCCTTCCCTAGGAGCTGGTGGACTCCAGTAGCCCGGCACTATGGTGATACTAGATGCAGGGCTGGTGGTGGCTGAGGTGCTCTTTGGACTCTTACGAGATGGAGGGGGTGGGTCAGGTGATGCAAAGAGGTTAATTTTGGAGAGGAAAAGTTTTTTAGGAGCAATGGGAACGGTAGGTGCAGTGGGTATGGGAGTGGAGGAAGAGGATGTGGTTGTAGGAGAGTCAAGTGTGCTGTCTTTGGGTGCAGGTGCTTGGGCTGGAGGCTGTCGTGAGGTGGATGGCTGTTGGGTGGGTGGCTGCCTGCGTTTGTGTGGTTTGGAAGAGGGGGTGACAGACACACTGGGAGAGGACCAGGGGACGTGTAAATGGCAGTGGGGGTGGTGACTGCACGTGTGCTGACTGTAATGGAGGGTGTGCTGGTGATGGAAGTACTGGCTGATGGTGGAGTGCAAGCAGGTGTGAGTGGAGACGTCACAGGGAGGGAGGAGGGAGACGAGGAGGAGGGGGACACAGAGGTGGTAGTGACTGTTGGCATGTCTGCATCTGGATGTTGTTTGTGTGAATGCTTGTGGGATCTGTGGTGCTTATGTCTGGATGAGCTGCCCTTGGGTGTTGAGGTGTGTGCAGGCTGGTCTGATGGTGTGGATGGGATAGGCTGAGGAACAGGAGACTGGGACTGGGTGGAGGGAGTTAGAAGAGGGAGGCTGGAGACAGGGACAATGGCTGCCGTCAGTGCTGAGGCCAGAGCGTTGAACGATCGCTGATGAGCAGCCTGACCCGAATGAATGCCCTCCAGGTATGCATTGCTCAGATGCACCTCCCTTTCCACCCCCTGGATGGCATTCAAAAGGGTAGACTGCCCAACAATGAGCGTCCGGAGGAGGTCAATGACCTCCTCACTGAGGGCAGCAGGGGTAACTGGGGCAGGGCCTGAGGTGCCTGGGGCGAAGGAGATGCCCGCCTTGGTGTGCGAGCGGGCACGGGGCGAACGCTGAGGGGCTGCTTGGAGGGCGGAGCTGGTGCGCTGGGTGGCGGCTGTACCTGTAGTTGCGGTGGGCACGGATGTTGCCGCCACCGCAAGGGAGCTCCTTTCCGAGGACGTGTCGGTGTCGCTGACGTCTCCACGGGTCCCCGTTGTGGAGCTCCCCTCGCCCTCCGTCTCACTGCTGAACTCGGAGTCCGTTGCATGGCCCTCCGGGTCCATGTGAGATGCAGCTCCCTCGTGCGCCGATGCCACTTCTCCTCCGCCTGATGATGCTAATGCACACATGCACAGGAAGAAAAAGAAAATGGGTGGGGGGGAAAAATGAAGACAGGTTGAGTGCATGCATTGGCAACACCGTTGGCGGAGAGGACAGACACATAAGCCCCCTGAACTACGCTGCGCATTCGGGGTACACTACTCAGTTCTTGTGACTAGGCCTACAGGTCTATGGACGACAAATGTACACATGGGTGATGCAGGACCATGGATAGCTGTACTTGGCACCCTACAGAGGTGGGGGGCGGGGGCACAGGGCCATGGCTAATGGAGGGGACTAGCCTAAAGAAAGCGCCCTGGCCTTGAGTTACCCACAGCCCTCCTCCCCCACCCAGACACCTCCACTGCGCGCAAAGATAGCAGAATGTGCTGATACTCACCCCCTTGTGTCTGCTGTGATGTCCTCACGCGCCCATCCAAATCGGGGTAGGTCACCGCCAGGATCCGGGACATCAGGGGGGTCAATTGGCGGCTGGAACCCCTCCTACGTTGGGAGGCCATCCCCAGCAGAGACTCGGCGGTCTTTCTGGTCCAGCGGCGGATGTCCTCCCTCCTCTTTCAGCAGTGGGTGCCCCGTCTGTCGTGGACCCCCAGGGCACGGACGTCCTTGGCGATGGCACGCCAAATGTCGACCTTCTGATGGGCGCTGACCTATTTGACAGGTACAGGGTAGGAAAGGAAATATCATCACTTTTCAGCATGGTAGATGTGAGTGGCCCCCCCTCCCCAACCTTGCCATGTGGCACATGTTCCCATCTGTCGTGCGTTGCACTCCTCATTCGCTCCCCTCTCCACCATCTAACATACACCCCACTCAACACAGGCATAGCCCATTCAGCGTGCACCCTGTGTACTAACCTGTTGGTCTGGAGGACCGTAGAGTAGCGCATACTGGGGGAGGACCCCATCAACAAGTTTCTCCAATTCTTCGGAAGTGAAGGCAGGGGCCCTATCCCCAGTCGCAGCAGCCATTGTATCTCCCAGACCGAGGTCACAGCAGCACTTGCAGTATAGGTCCTCTCCTGTGGATGATCAGGTCTCGAGTGATTAATCAGATAGAAAATGGCGGTCACGCCCGCGGCGGTGCGTACCGCGGCGGTTTGTACCGCGCCCGCCAGCGCACATCGTCATTGGCTCCTGAGACCCATAGGGTTCAATGTTAACCAATGCTGCTTTGCGCCGCGGTCTTCGACCGCCTACCGCCACGGTGTGCCACGCCAGCGCAGTGACCTCACATCCCACTGTCACACTTCACAGGTCAGGCAGCCGCCATTTCAAGGGCCCACATGGCATGATTTCTACTGCGTCACACAGGCCTAGGCCTTGCATTGCCACTCATACAAGCCGTTCCATGCATAGCGATTCGTGTACTGTGCAAGCTGTGTGAACGAACCTGTGGGTTGCTTGACTCTGTGCTCCATGTTGTCCTTCCTAGGCACCGTCCGCTGGGACTTGCGAGGAGAAGGATGAATCCTCCTGTGTACCGACCGCTGGTGGACCTGTCGACAATGGAAGAACAACACATCATACTTACATACCGGCTTGACAGAGCAACTATACATGAACTATGTGCCCAACTGGAGCCAGACCTGATGTCCCCCATCCGCCAACCCACAGGAATTCCCCCTCTGGTGCAGGTTCTGTCAGTACTCCATTTTTTGGCAAGTGGGTCGTTTCAGACAACAGTGGCCATATCATCTGGGATGTCTCAGCCTATGTTTTCAAAGGTTTTGTCCAGAGTGTTGTCTGCCCTGATGAAATACATGCGGAGATACATTATTTTCCCTGAGGTGGGCGAATTGGCTACAGTGAAGGGTGATTTCTATGCCCTTGGACATATCCCCAACATCATTGGGGCCACTGATGGGACCCATGTGGCTTTGGTTCCCCCCAGTGGAAGTGAGCAGGTGTACCGAAACAGAAAAAGTTATCATTCGATGAATGTCCAGGTGGTCTGTTTGGCTGACCAGTACATCTCCCATGTAAATGCCAAGTTCCCTGGGTCAGTGCATGACGCGTATGTCATGCGAAATAGCAGCATCCCTTATGTGATGGAACAGCTACAGAGACACCGTGTGTGGCTAATTGGTGACTCTGGTTACCCCAACCTGTCGTGGCTACTGACCCCAGTGAGGAATCCCAGGACAAGGGCAGAGGAACGCTACAATGAGGCCCATGGGCGGACTAGGAGGATCATAGAAAGGACCTTCGGGGTCCTGAAGGCCAGGTTTAGGTGCCTGCATATGTCAGGGGGATCCCTCATGTACTCACCAAAGAAGGTGTGCCAGATCATCGTGGCCTGCTGTATGCTTCACAATCTTGCATTGCGACGCCAGGTGCCTTTTCTGCAGGAGGATGGTCCAGATGGTGGTGTTGTTGCAGCTGTGGAGCCTGTGGAGAGTGAAGAAGAGGAGGACGACGGGGACGACAAGGACAACAGGGATACAGTCATACAACAATACTTTCAGTAGCACACAGGTAAGGAACAGCCACCCCAATTTACATTTACTTGAGGCCTCATGCGTCTCCACTGTCTGTGTTTCCCCTCAGTTCCTGTTAACTGATTTGTGACTTTCCCTTCCCTTTTCAGAGCTGTATGACCCACTGCCTGACTTCAGCTTTGTTTGCCCATGGACTAAAGCTTATTGAAATTGGTATGTTGTCATCACAAAGTAACTGGACATTATTGAACCGTTATGTGTAATACATTTGTTAAGAATACAAGCAGACTCCTGTTTATTTAAGTGGAATAAGTGATTTATTTAAAGTGCTAGATATAGGTAAATGATTGGGAAGCGGGGATGGGTGGGGGTGGAGTAATGTCCATGGCAGAGTCCAGTTCTCAGTCGCACAGGTGCATTGTCCATATGCCTGTGGAAGGATGGAGCAGGGGCAGTTCAAGGTTGTACAGGGTGACAATGTGGGACAGTGGGATGACATCAGGGGGTATCTTAGGCTGGCGGGGGTCTTGCAATCCTACTCTGTCTTCTTGTGAGATCTCAGGTTCCGCTTGCGGGGTGGTTCTTCTTCTGCAGGAGGTGGGGTTCTGGTGGCCTGTCGTTGTGTGGGGGCCACCTGTCCACTGGCGCCGGCGGAGGTGGTAGGCTGTTCCTGGCCTGGGCTAGTGACAGGGGCCCTTTGGGGTGCCACATGGTCCCGCAATGTGGTGATGATCTGGGTAAGGGCCAGGACGATGGTCCCCATTGCGGAACCGATGTTCCTCAGTTCCTCCCTGAACCCCATGTACTGTTCCTCCTGCAGTTCCAGGATCTCCTGGAACCGGGCCAGTACCGTCGCCATCGTCTCCTGGGAGCGGTGGTATGCTCCCATGATGGTGGAGAGGGCCTCTTGGAGAGTCGGTTCCCTGGGCCTGTCCCCCCCCTGTCGCACAGCAGCCCTCCCAGTTCCCCTGTGTCCCTGGGCCTCTGTCCCCTGGCCGGTGTGCCCACTACCACTGCCCCCAGGTCCCTATTGTTGTTGGGGTGGTGGGTCAACCTGGGTGCCCTGTAGTGGTGGACACACCGCTGATTGACGTGCCCTGGAGACAGAGGCATGGGCCCGCTGGGTGGGAGCTGTGCTGGTGTTCCCAGAGGGGGTTGGGTCTGGTGTAGCCTGTGGCTGTCTGTGGGGAACCGACTGTCCAGAGGTCCCCGATGGGCCGGGCTGGTCGTCTGGCTCCAGGGAGACAGAGCTGCTGTCATCGCTGGGGGCCTCTTCGGGGGGTGGGATGGACATCTCTGGACCCTCCGTGGCGGTGTGGTGGCGTTCGGGTCCTGCAGGGGTATAAAGGTATGGTTATTGCTTCTGTGTGTGGGATTTCGTGTGATGGGTGGGTGTCCGTGTACCCATGTGCAGGCATTTCCTTGTGGGGGCTTTTGTGAGGGTGGCTTGTGGGGGTGATGTGTGTGTGCAGTGGGCATGCTTTGGTGATGGGTGTCCATGCTTTGGGGTCGCATGCAGGGCTTGGTGTTGGGATGGGTGGGTTGTGATGGTGAGGCTTTTGCTAGGGGTTGGTGTGATGGGGGAGGGGGTGAGGGTGGGGGTATGATTTGGCATTCAGGTGGGGTGGGGGTGGGAAGCAGTAGTGAAGATTTGTCTTAACAGAGTCCATTCCTCCGCCTACTCCAGCGAGGCCCTCAGGATGCAGGATGTGCAAGACTTCCTCCTCCCACGCAGTAAATTCTGGGGGAGTAGGTGGGGGTCCGCCGCCAGTCTTCTGCACCGCTATGTTGTGCCTTGATACCATGGAACGCACCTTCCCCCGTAGGTCGTTCCATCTCTTCCTGATGTCCTCCCGATTGTGTGGATGCTGTCCCACCGCGTTGACCCTGTCCACTATCCTTTGCCATAGCTCCATCTTCCTGGCAATTGTGGTGTGCTGCGCCTGTGCCCCAAAGAGCTGGGGCTCTACACGGACTATTTCCTCCACCATGACCCTGAGTTCGGCGTCACTGAACCTGGGGTGTCTTTGGGGTGCCATGGGGTGGTGTGGTTGAGGTGTGGGGTGGCGTTTGTGGTGATGAGTGTGGTGCGTGTGGTGGTGTGTGGTGTTTGGTGCGTGGATTCTGTGTGGGTGATGGTGTTGTGCGCCTCTGTGTTGTGGGATTCTCTATTCTGTGCTCTGTCTCTTGCCTTCGTCAATGATTTCGGGTCGTAGGGGCTTGTGGGTGATGTGGGTGTGTGTTTTATATTGTGTTGGTGTAGGAAGTTGGCTCTGTATGTGCTATTTCAAAGTAAGGAATAGCATGCACAGAGTCCAAGGGTTCCCCTTAGAGGTAAAATAGTGGTAAAAAGAGATAATACTAATGCTCTATTTTGTGGTAGTGTGGTCGAGCAGTAGGCTTATCCAAGGAGTAGTGTTAAGCATTTGTTGTACATACACATAGACAATAAATGAGGTACACACACTCAGAGACAAATCCAGCCAATAGGTTTTTGTATAGAAAAATATCTTTTCTTAGTTTATTTTAAGAACCACAGGTTCAAATTCTACATGTAATATCTCATTCGAAAGGTATTGCAGGTAAGTACTTTAGGAACTTCAAATCATCAAAATTGCATGTATACTTTTCAAGTTATTCACAAATAGCTGTTTTAAAAGTGGACACTTAGTGCAATTTTCACGGTTCCTAGGGGAGGTAAGTATTTGTTAGGTTAACCAGGTAAGTAAGACACTTACAGGGCTTAGTTCTTGGTCCAAGGTAGCCCACCGTTGGGGGTTCAGAGCAACCCCAAAGTCACCACACCAGCAGCTCAGGGCCGGTCAGGTGCAGAGTTCAAAGTGGTGCCCAAAACACATAGGCTAGAATGGAGAGAAGGGGGTGCCCCGGTTCCGGTCTGCTTGCAGGTAAGTACCCGCGTCTTCGGAGGGCAGACCAGGGGGGTTTTGTAGGGCACCGGGGGGGACACAAGTCCACACAGAAATTTCACCCTCAGCAGCGCGGGGGCGGCCGGGTGCAGTGTAGGAACAGGCGTCGGGTTCGCAATGTTAGTCTATGAGAGATCTCGGGATCTCTTCAGCGCTGCAGGCAGGCAAGGGGGGGATTCCTCGGGGAAACCTCCACTTGGGTAAGGGAGAGGGACTCCTGGGGGCCACTTCTCCAGTGAAAGTCCGGTCCTTCAGGTCCTGGGGGCTGCGGGTGCAGGGTCTCTCCCAGGCGTCGGGACTTTAGGTTCAAAGAGTCGCGGTCAGGGGAAGCCTCGGGATTCCCTCTGCAGGCGGCGCTGTGGGGGCTCAGGGGGGACAGGTTTTGGTACTCACAGTATCAGAGTAGTCCTGGGGTCCCTCCTGAGGTGTTGGATCGCCACCAGCCGAGTCGGGGTCGCCGGGTGCAGTGTTGCAAGTCTCACGCTTCTTGCGGGGAGCTTGCAGGGTTCTTTAAAGCTGCTGGAAACAAAGTTGCAGCTTTTCTTGGAGCAGGTCCGCTGTCCTCGGGAGTTTCTTGTCTTTTCGAAGCAGGGGCAGTCCTCAGAGGATGTCGAGGTCGCTGGTCCCTTTGGAAGGCGTCGCTGGAGCAGGATCTTTGGAAGGCAGGAGACAGGCCGGTGAGTTTCTGGAGCCAAGGCAGTTGTCGTCTTCTGGTCTTCCTCTGCAGGGGTTTTTCAGCTAGGCAGTCCTTCTTCTTGTAGTTGCAGGAATCTAATTTTCTAGGGTTCAGGGTAGCCCTTAAATACTAAATTTAAGGGCGTGTTTAGGTCTGGGGGGTTAGTAGCCAATGGCTACTAGCCCTGAGGGTGGGTACACCCTCTTTGTGCCTCCTCCCAAGGGGAGGGGGTCACAATCCTAACCCTATTGGGGGAATCCTCCATCTGCAAGATGGAGGATTTCTAAAAGTTAGAGTCACTTCAGCTCAGGACACCTTAGGGGCTGTCCTGACTGGCCAGTGACTCCTCCTTGTTTTTCTCATTATTTTCTCCGGCCTTGCCGCCAAAAGTGGGGCCTGGCCGGAGGGGGCGGGCAACTCCACTAGCTGGAGTGTCCTGCTGGGTTGGCACAAAGGAGGTGAGCCTTTGAGGCTCACCGCCAGGTGTGACAATTCCTGCCTGGGGGAGGTGTTAGCATCTCCACCCAGTGCAGGCTTTGTTACTGGCCTCAGAGTGACAAAGGCACTCTCCCCATGGGGCCAGCAACATGTCTTGGTTCGTGGCAGGCTGCTAAAACTAGTCAGCCTACACAGATAGTCGGTTAAGTTTCAGGGGGCACCTCTAAGGTGCCCTCTGTGGTGTATTTTACAATAAAATGTACACTGGCATCAGTGTGCATTTATTGTGCTGAGAAGTTTGATACCAAACTTCCCAGTTTTCAGTGTAGCCATTATGGTGCTGTGGAGTTCGTGTTTGACAGACTCCCAGACCATATACTCTTATGGCTACCCTGCACTTACAATGTCTAAGGTTTTGTTTAGACACTGTAGGGGTACCATGCTCATGCACTGGTACCCTCACCTATGGTATAGTGCACCCTGCCTTAGGGCTGTAAGGCCTGCTAGAGGGGTGTCTTACCTATACTGCATAGGCAGTGAGAGGCTGGCATGGCACCCTGAGGGGAGTGCCATGTCGACTTACTCGTTTTGTCCTCACTAGCACACACAAGCTGGTAAGCAGTGTGTCTGTGCTGAGTGAGAGGTCTCCAGGGTGGCATAAGACATGCTGCAGCCCTTAGAGACCTTCCTTGGCATCAGGGCCCTTGGTACTAGAAGTACCAGTTACAAGGGACTTATCTGGATGCCAGGGTCTGCCAATTGTGGATACAAAAGTACAGGTTAGGGAAAGAACACTGGTGCTGGGGCCTGGTTAGCAGGCCTCAGCACACTTTCAATTGTAAACATAGCATCAGCAAAGGCAAAAAGTCAGGGGGCAACCATGCCAAGGAGGCATTTCCTTACACAACCCCCCCCCAAACGAAAGAGGATGAGACTAACCTTTCCCAAGAGAGTCTTCATTTTCTAAGTGGAAGAACCTGGAAAGGCCATCTGCATTGGCATGGGCAGTCCCAGGTCTGTGTTCCACTATAAAGTCCATTCCCTGTAGGGAGATGGACCACCTCAACAGTTTAGGATTTTCACCTTTCATTTGCATCAGCCATTTGAGAGGTCTGTGGTCAGTTTGAACTAGGAAGTGAGTCCCAAAGAGGTATGGTCTCAGCTTCTTCAGGGACCAAACCACAGCAAAGGCCTCCCTCTCAATGGCACTCCAACGCTGCTCCCTGGGGAGTAACCTCCTGCTAATGAAAGCAACAGGCTGGTCAAGGCATCATCATTTGTTTGGGACAAAACTGCCCCTATCCCATGTTCAGAGGCATCAGTCTGCACAATGAACTGCTTAGAATAATCTGGAGCTTTTAGAACTGGTGCTGAGCACATTGCCTGTTTCAGGGTGTCAAAGGCCTGTTGGCATTCCACAGTCCAGTTCACTTTCTTGGGCATTTTCTTGGAGGTGAGTTCAGTGAGGGCTGTCACAATGGATCCATATCCCTTCACAAACCTCCTGTAATACCCAGTCAAGCCAAGGAATGCCCTGACTTGAGTCTGGGTTTTTGGAGCTACCCAGTCCAGAATAGTCTGGATCTTGGGTTGGAGTGGCTGAACTTGGCCTCCACCTACAAGGTGTCCCAAGTAAACCACAGTTCCCTGCCCTATCTGGCATTTGGATGCCTTGATAGAGAGGCCTGCAGATTGCAGAGCCTTCAAAACCTTCCTCAGGTGGACCAGGTGATCCTGCCAGGTGGAGCTAAAGACAGCAATATCATCAAGATAAGCTGTGCTAAAGGACTCCAAGCCAGCAAGGACTTGATTCACCAACCTTTGGAAGGTGGCAGGGGCATTCTTTAAACCAAAGGGCATAACAGTAAACTGATAATGCCCATCAGGTGTGGAGAATGCTGTTTTCTCTTTTGCTCCAGGTGCCATTTTTATTTGCCAGTACCCTGCTGTCAAGTCAAAGGTACTTAGGAATTTGGCAGCACCTAATTTGTCTATGAGCTCATCAGCTCTTGGAATTGGATGAGCATCTGTCTTGGTGACAGAATTGAGCCCTCTGTAGTCCACACAAAACCTCATCTCTTTCTTTCCATCTTTGGTGTGAGGTTTGGGGACTAAGACCACTGGGCTAGCCCAGGGGCTGTCAGAGCGCTCAATTACTCCCAATTCCAGCATCTTGTGGACTTCCACCTTGATGCTTTCCTTAACATGGTCAGACTGTCTAAAGATTTTGTTTTTGACAGGCATGCTGTCTCCTGTGTCCACATCATGGGTACACAGGTGTGTCTGACCAGGGGTTAAGGAGAAGAGTTCAGGAAACTGTTGTAGGACTCTCCTACAATCAGCTTGCTGTTGGCCAGAGAGGGTGTCTGAGTAGATCACTCCATCTACTGTGCCATCTTTTGGGTCTGATGACAGAAGATCAGGGAGAGGTTCACTCTCTGCCTCCTGATCCTCATCTGTTACCATCAACAGATTCACATCAGCCCTGTCATGGAAGAGCTTAAGGCGGTTCACATGGATCACCCTCTTGGGGCTCCTGCTTGTGCCCAGGTCCACCAGGTAGGTGACCTGACTCTTCCTTTCTAGCACTGGGTAAGGGCCACTCCATTTGTCCTGGAGTGCCCTGGGAGCCACAGGCTCCAGAACCCAGACTTTCTGCCCTGGTTGGAACTCAACCAGTGCAGCCTTTTGGTCATACCAAAACTTCTGGAGCTGTTGGCTGGCCTCAAGGTTTTTGGTTGCCTTTTCCATGTACTCTGCCATTCTAGAGCGAAGGCCAAGTACATAGTCCACTATGTCCTGTTTAGGCTCATGGAGAGGTCTCTCCCAGCCTTCTTTAACAAGGGCAAGTGGTCCCCTTACAGGATGACCAAACAGAAGTTCAAAGGGTGAGAATCCTACTCCCTTCTGTGGCACCTCTCTGTAAGCGAAAAGCAGACATGGCAAGAGGACATCCCATCTCCTTTTGAGTTTTTCTGGGAGCCCCATGATCATGCCTTTTAATGTCTTGTTGAATCTCTCAACCAAGCCATTAGTTTGTGGATGGTATGGTGTAGTGAATTTATAAGTCACTCCACACTCATTCCACATGTGCTTTAGGTATGCTGACATGAAGTTGGTACCTCTGTCAGACACCACCTCCTTAGGGAAACCCACTCTGGTAAAGATACCAATGAGGGCCTTGGCTACTGCAGGGGCAGTAGTCGACCTAAGGGGAATAGCTTCAGGATACCTGGTAGCATGATCCACCTCTACCAGGATATACATATTTCCTGAGGCTGTGGGAGGTTCTAGTGGACCAACTATGTCCACACCCACTCTTTCAAAGGGCACCCCCACCACTGGAAGTGGAATGAGGGGGGCCTTTGGATGCCCACCTGTCTTACCACTGGCTTGACAGGTGGGGCAGGAGAGGCAAAACTCCTTAACCATGTTGGACATATTGGGCCAGTAGAAGTGGTTGACTAACCTCTCCCACGTCTTGGTTTGTCCCAAATGTCCAGCAAGGGGAATGTCATGGGCCAATGTTAGGATGAACTTCCTGAACAGCTGAGGCACTACCACTCTCCTAGTGGCACCAGGTTTGGGGTCTCTGGCTTCAGTGTACAGGAGTCCATCTTCCCAATAGACCCTATGCGTTCCATTTTTCTTGCCTTTGGACTCTTCAGCAGCTTGCTGCCTAAGGCCTTCAAGAGAGTGACAGGTTTCTTGTCCCTTACACAGCTCCTCCCTTGAGGGTCCCCCTGGGCCTAAGAGCTCAACCTGATAAGGTTCAAGCTCCAAAGGCTCAGTTCCCTCAGAGGGCAGAACTTCTTCCTGAGAAGAGAGGTTCCCTTTCTTTTGCTGTGTTGCAGTTGGTTTCCCAGCTGACTTTCCTGTTCTCTTGGTAGGCTGGGCCATTCTTCCAGACTCCAGCTCTACTTGTTCACCCTGTGCCTTGCACTGTGCTCTTGTTTTCACACACACCAGTTCAGGGATACCCAGCATTGCTGCATGGGTTTTTAGTTCTACCTCAGCCCATGCTGAGGACTCCAGGTCATTTCCAAGCAGACAGTCCACTGGGATATTTGAGGAGACCACCACCTGTTTCAGGCCATTGACCCCTCCCCATTCTAAAGTAACCATTGCCATGGGATGTACTTTTCTCTGATTGTCAGCGTTGGTGACTGTGTAAGTTTTTCCAGTCAGGTATTGGCCAGGGGAAACCAGTTTCTCTGTCACCATGGTGACACTGGCACCTGTATCCCTCAGGCCCTCTATTCTAGTCCCATTAATTAAGAGTTGCTGTCTGTATTTTTGCATGTTAGGCGGCCAGACAGCTAGTGTGGCTAAATCCACCCCACCCTCAGAAACTAGAGTAGCTTCAGTGTGGACCCTGATTTGCTCTGGGCACACTGTTGATCCCACTTGGAGACTAGCCATACCAGTGTTACCTGGATGGGAGTTTGGAGTGGAACCTTTCTTGGGACAGGCCTTGTCTCCAGTTTGGTGTCCATGCTGTTTACAGCTATGACACCAGGCCTTTTTGGGATCAAAGTTTTTACCCTTGTACCCATTGTTTTGTGAAGAGGCTCTGGGCCCACCCTCCTGTGCAGGTTTTTGGGGGCCTGTAGAAGACTCTTTACTATTTTTAGTTTTGGTTGTCTCATCACCCTTCCCCTGGGGAGTCTTTGTGACCCCTTTCTTTTGGTCACCCCCTGTTGAAGTCTTGGACACCCTTGTCTTGACCCAATGGTCCGCCTTCTTTCCCAATTCTTGGGGAGAAATTGGTCCTAGGTCTACCAGATGCTGATGCAGTTTATCATTGAAACAATTACTTAACAGGTGTTCTTTCACAAATAAATTGTACAGCCCATCATAATTACTTACACCACTGCCTTGAATCCAACCATCTAGTGTTTTTACAGAGTAGTCTACAAAGTCAACCCAGGTCTGGCTCGAGGATTTTTGAGCCCCCCTGAATCTAATCCTATACTCCTCAGTGGAGAATCCAAAGCCCTCAATCAGGGTACCCTTCATGAGGTCATAAGATTCTGCATCTGGTCCAGAGAGTGTGAGGAGTCTATCCCTACACTTTCCTGTGAACATTTCCCAAAGGAGAGCACCCCAGTGAGATCTGTTCACTTTTCTGGTTACACAAGCCCTCTCAAAAGCTGTGAACCATTTGGTGATGTCATCACCATCTTCATATTTAGTTACAATCCCTTTAGGGATTTTCAACATGTCAGGAGAATCTCTGACCCTATTTATGTTGCTGCCACCATTGATGGGTCCTAGGCCCATCTCTTGTCTTTCCCTCTCTATGGCTAGGATCTGTCTTTCCAAAGCCAACCTTTTGGCCATCCTGGCTAACTGGATGTCCTCTTCACTGGGGCTATCCTCAGTGATTTCAGAGGTGTTGGTCTCTCCTGTGAGGGAACCAGCATCTCTGACTATTATTTTTGGAGTCAGGGTTTGAGGGACCCTGTTCTCCTTAGATAGGACTGGTAGGGGGGAATTGTCCTCCAAGTCACTATCCTCTTCCTCTGAGTTGCCACCCTCAGAGGGGTTGGCCTTTTCAAACTCTGCCAAAAGCTCCTGGAGCTGTATTTTGGTAGGTTTGGGGCCCATTGTTATTTTCTTTATTTTACAGAGTGACCTTAGCTCCCTCATCTTAAGATGGAGGTAAGGTGTGGTGTCGAGTTCCACCACAGTCACATCTGTGCTAGACATTTTGCTTCTAAAAGTTGGAATACTTTTTAAGAATCTATAACTGGTTCTAGAATCTAATTCAAACTTTTACAAACTTTTAAACTCTAAAAGAAATGCTAAACAGGGACTTAACACACAAGGCCCTAGCAGGACTTTTAAGAATTTAGAAAAATTTCAAATTGCAAAAAATGAATTTCTAATGACAATTTTGGAATTTGTCGTGTGATCAGGTATTGGCTGAGTAGTCCAGCAAATGCAAAGTCTTGTACCCCACCGCTGATCCACCAATGTAGGAAGTTGGCTCTGTATGTGCTATTTCAAAGTAAGGAATAGCATGCACAGAGTCCAAGGGTTCCCCTTAGAGGTAAAATAGTGGTAAAAAGAGATAATACTAATGCTCTATTTTGTGGTAGTGTGGTCGAGCAGTAGGCTTATCCAAGGAGTAGTGTTAAGCATTTGTTGTACATACACATAGACAATAAATGAGGTACACACACTCAGAGACAAATCCAGCCAATAGGTTTTTGTATAGAAAAATATCTTTTCTTAGTTTATTTTAAGAACCACAGGTTCAAATTCTACATGTAATATCTCATTCGAAAGGTATTGCAGGTAAGTACTTTAGGAACTTCAAATCATCAAAATTGCATGTATACTTTTCAAGTTATTCACAAATAGCTGTTTTAAAAGTGGACACTTAGTGCAATTTTCACGGTTCCTAGGGGAGGTAAGTATTTGTTAGGTTAACCAGGTAAGTAAGACACTTACAGGGCTTAGTTCTTGGTCCAAGGTAGCCCACCGTTGGGGGTTCAGAGCAACCCCAAAGTCACCACACCAGCAGCTCAGGGCCGGTCAGGTGCAGAGTTCAAAGTGGTGCCCAAAACACATAGGCTAGAATGGAGAGAAGGGGGTGCCCCGGTTCCGGTCTGCTTGCAGGTAAGTACCCGCGTCTTCGGAGGGCAGACCAGGGGGGTTTTGTAGGGCACCGGGGGGGACACAAGTCCACACAGAAATTTCACCCTCAGCAGCGCGGGGGCGGCCGGGTGCAGTGTAGGAACAGGCGTCGGGTTCGCAATGTTAGTCTATGAGAGATCTCGGGATCTCTTCAGCGCTGCAGGCAGGCAAGGGGGGGATTCCTCGGGGAAACCTCCACTTGGGTAAGGGAGAGGGACTCCTGGGGGCCACTTCTCCAGTGAAAGTCCGGTCCTTCAGGTCCTGGGGGCTGCGGGTGCAGGGTCTCTCCCAGGCGTCGGGACTTTAGGTTCAAAGAGTCGCGGTCAGGGGAAGCCTCGGGATTCCCTCTGCAGGCGGCGCTGTGGGGGCTCAGGGGGGACAGGTTTTGGTACTCACAGTATCAGAGTAGTCCTGGGGTCCCTCCTGAGGTGTTGGATCGCCACCAGCCGAGTCGGGGTCGCCGGGTGCAGTGTTGCAAGTCTCACGCTTCTTGCGGGGAGCTTGCAGGGTTCTTTAAAGCTGCTGGAAACAAAGTTGCAGCTTTTCTTGGAGCAGGTCCGCTGTCCTCGGGAGTTTCTTGTCTTTTCGAAGCAGGGGCAGTCCTCAGAGGATGTCGAGGTCGCTGGTCCCTTTGGAAGGCGTCGCTGGAGCAGGATCTTTGGAAGGCAGGAGACAGGCCGGTGAGTTTCTGGAGCCAAGGCAGTTGTCGTCTTCTGGTCTTCCTCTGCAGGGGTTTTTCAGCTAGGCAGTCCTTCTTCTTGTAGTTGCAGGAATCTAATTTTCTAGGGTTCAGGGTAGCCCTTAAATACTAAATTTAAGGGCGTGTTTAGGTCTGGGGGGTTAGTAGCCAATGGCTACTAGCCCTGAGGGTGGGTACACCCTCTTTGTGCCTCCTCCCAAGGGGAGGGGGTCACAATCCTAACCCTATTGGGGGAATCCTCCATCTGCAAGATGGAGGATTTCTAAAAGTTAGAGTCACTTCAGCTCAGGACACCTTAGGGGCTGTCCTGACTGGCCAGTGACTCCTCCTTGTTTTTCTCATTATTTTCTCCGGCCTTGCCGCCAAAAGTGGGGCCTGGCCGGAGGGGGCGGGCAACTCCACTAGCTGGAGTGTCCTGCTGGGTTGGCACAAAGGAGGTGAGCCTTTGAGGTTCACCGCCAGGTGTGACAATTCCTGCCTGGGGGAGGTGTTAGCATCTCCACCCAGTGCAGGCTTTGTTACTGGCCTCAGAGTGACAAAGGCACTCTCCCCATGGGGCCAGCAACATGTCTTGGTTCGTGGCAGGCTGCTAAAACTAGTCAGCCTACACAGATAGTCGGTTAAGTTTCAGGGGGCACCTCTAAGGTGCCCTCTGTGGTGTATTTTACAATAAAACGTACACTGGCATCAGTGTGCATTTATTGTGCTGAGAAGTTTGATACCAAACTTCCCAGTTTTCAGTGTAGCCATTATGGTGCTGTGGAGTTCGTGTTTGACAGACTCCCAGACCATATACTCTTATGGCTACCCTGCACTTACAATGTCTAAGGTTTTGTTTAGACACTGTAGGGGTACCATGCTCATGCACTGGTACCCTCACCTATGGTATAGTGCACCCTGCCTTAGGGCTGTAAGGCCTGCTAGAGGGGTGTCTTACCTATACTGCATAGGCAGTGAGAGGCTGGCATGGCACCCTGAGGGGAGTGCCATGTCGACTTACTCGTTTTGTCCTCACTAGCACACACAAGCTGGTAAGCAGTGTGTCTGTGCTGAGTGAGAGGTCTCCAGGGTGGCATAAGACATGCTGCAGCCCTTAGAGACCTTCCTTGGCATCAGGGCCCTTGGTACTAGAAGTACCAGTTACAAGGGACTTATCTGGATGCCAGGGTCTGCCAATTGTGGATACAAAAGTACAGGTTAGGGAAAGAACACTGGTGCTGGGGCCTGGTTAGCAGGCCTCAGCACACTTTCAATTGTAAACATAGCATCAGCAAAGGCAAAAAGTCAGGGGGCAACCATGCCAAGGAGGCATTTCCTTACAGTTGGGTGTGTGGGAGTGGTGTTAGTATGTGTATCAGGTGTGTGTATTTCGAAGTGACCAATGTGGCTGAGTTTTCTATGGGTGTGTGTATTTTGACCGCGGCGGTGTGTACCGCCAATGGAATACCGCGTTTGAAAGACCGCCGCGTGGATTTGTGGGTCGGAATGGTATGGGCGTATTTCTGTTGGCGTGACGGTGGAGGTTTGGTCAGCGCCATTTTTTCGCTGACCTTTGGTGTGGCGGATTATTGAGGGTGTCGGGTTTTCGGCGGTCTGGCAGTTGCGTGTCAGAATGACCGTGGCGGTTTACCGCGGCCGCGGCGGTGTTATGGCGGTCTTCTGACCGGCGGTAAGCGCCTTTTACTGCTGAGGTCAGAATGACCCCCATAGTGCCTCCTGACAAAGGAGGCACTATGGCTACTACTCCGCCCTGTTTGTTGGAGTAACACCTGCACCACTTTCCCTTTGAGAGAAGGAAAGAATGCTTTCAACGCAAGCCTGATCGCCCGGAGCTCCAGCAGATTGATATGGAGCCCAGACTCCGCCGGAGACCAGAGTCCTCTGATCTCTGCCTCTCCCATGTGGCCGCCCCAACCCAGAAGTGACGCATCTGTCACTATAGATAGATCTGGCTGGGGAAGGGCGAGGGATCTGCCGTGGACCCAATGCGGATTCGAAAGCCACCACTGCAGGTCTTTCACAGTCCCCTCCGAGATCTGGACCAGGTCGGAGAGATTCCCCTGATGCTGGGCCCACTGGAACTTCAGGTCCCACTGCAGAGCCCGCATATGCCATCTGGCATGTGTCACTAGCAGGATGCAGGATCCCATGAGGCCCACCACCCTCAGAGTCAGTCTGACCAAAACCCAAGACCGAGGACAAAAGATTGGAACCATAACCTGAATGTCTTGGACTCACTTTTCGGGAGGATAAGCCTGAAACTGCACTGTGTCCAGAACCGCTTCGATGAAAAGGAGCGACTGAGAGGGAGTCAGGTGTGACTTCAGCACGTTTATAGTGAACCCCAGCGTGTGCAGGAGTTTTGCCGTAGTCTGAAGGTGGGAGACGACTTTCTGGGGTGAATCCACCTTCAACAGCCAGTCGTAGAGGTAGGGGAAGACTGAGACCCCTAACCTGTGCAGATGAGCTGCAACCACCACCATCACTTCCGTGAACACCCTTGGGGTGCTGGTAAGGCTGAAGCGGAGCACAGTAAACTGAAAGTGCTCTTGACCTACCACGAATCGTAGGTAATGTCTGTGGGCAGGCAGGATGAGGATGTGGAAATAAGCGTCCTGCAAGTCCAACCCTACCATCCAGTCTCCTGGGTCCAAGGCAGACAGAACCTGAGCCAGGGTGAGCACTTTGAATTTGTCCTTCTTGAGGAAGTAGTTAAGGTCCCAAAGGTCTAGGATAGGACGTAAGCCCTTGTCCTTTTTTGGTATCAGAAAGTAGCGGGAATAACAACCACAACCTACTTCTGGCACAGGGACCTTTTCTATAGCTCCCTTGGCCAAGAGAGCTGCAACTTCCTGGTGGAGAAGTGCCAAATGATCCTCTGGAAGGTGATTGAAGGATGGTGGCATGGGTGGTGGAGCTGTAAAACTCACCTGTCCGTGGTGATGTTTTCCCAGTGGGGCAGGTGATGGAGAATCCTGCCATCAACTGGACAGGAGTGTGGGGACGGACTAGGAGGGTTTGGATCCTGCAGCGGGGGCCGAGGTGAACTGGGCAGACCTCTAGTTCCCTGTCCCACGGCCACGTGGGATTCTGCGTCCCCGGCCACGCAGAGGCTGAACAGTGTGGAAGACGCAACAGGGAGCCCCTTCTGTGGCCACAAAAGGAGCAAAAAGCAGACTGTGGTGGGCGAGGGGCAGAGGAAACACCGAGGGACCGAGCCGTAGCCCGGGAATCCTTGAATCTCTCCAAGGCCCAGTCCGCTCTGTCTCCGAAGAGACGGGAGTCATCAAAGGGCATGTCCTGGAGTGAATGTTGGACATCCCCAGAAAAAACAGAAGTACGTAACTAGACGTGGTGTCGTAAGGCCACCGTCGTAGCAACCGATCTGCCCAGAGAGTCGGTCTTGTTCAGCCCACATCAGATTGCGAACTTTGCTGCATCTCTCCCATCGTTCACAGCTTGGGAGACGATAGCACGGGCCTCCTCCGGTATCTGCGGCAGGACTTGCACAACCTTATCACACAAAGAGTGGGTAAAGCGGCCCAAAAGGCATGCGTTGTTCGCAGCGCAAGACTGGAGGAAGAAAACAACTTCTTGCCAAACTGTTCCAGTCTTTTGGATTCCCTCTCCGGGGGTGCGGAAGGGAATGCGCCTGAAGAAGAGGAAGCCTGGATAATAAGACTCTCAGGTGTGGGGTGTTGGCACAGGAATTTAGGGTCGCTCGAAGCGGGCCGATGGCAGCGTGTGATTGTCCTATTCACAGGAGCCCCTGTATTGGGTTTGGACCATGTACCCAAAAGGACATCGGTGAGGGCTTCATTAAACGGCAAAAGGGGTTCTGAAGTAGAAGGCCCAGGCTGAAGCATCTCCATCAGGAGATTAGACCTGACCTCAACAGTGGGAAGCTCGAGACCAAGGACCTCTGCTGCCCTACTGCCCACCATACCGTAAGTTGCTCCCTCCGCTATGGGGCGGTAGGAGGAGACAGCATGCCAGCATCAGGAAAAGTATCCAGACCACTGGCTTCGCCAAATTCCTGAGCCCAGTCCATAGAAGGATAATCCTGGTATTCATAAGAGTCCAGGGACCCCTCCAATCCTCCCCATATTCGTAACCATAAGAAAAAGGGTCCAAATCCGACCTGGGGCAAATAGGTCCCATCGAGCCGAAGGTGGCATCAGCGTACGCCGCTCCGACTCCGATTCGTCGGGGATAAGAATTGGGTAGTGGCACTACTGACATCGGGAGCGTCGCTGATCGACCCGGCGCCAGGGAAGGTCTCAAGGGTGCGACCAGTGCGGATCTGCGCACAGATCCAGACGTGACCTCGGTGGCCGAAGCCGCCGGCGCTAAACCCGAAGGCCCCTCAGCCGAACCCATTGGGCCCGAAGGCACCGTATCGAGGTCGGACTGCCCAAATATGAGGCTCCTGGCCTCATAAAACTCTTCAAGTTGGGCGGGGGTCGCTCCGGCTCCGGGAAACTCGGAGAAGCGCGGAGCTGACCCAGACGCAGGCTCCGAGAACGGAGGCCTTGTGTGTGGACACTCTTCCAGTGTCGGAGAGCGATGGGACTTCTTCGACTTCTTCTTTTTCTTACCTTGACCCGAGGATTTGGAAGAAGACGAGTGGTGATGACTCCGTGACCGATCTCGAGACCTTCCTCTCAAGCGAGACCAGGACCTACGTGGAGTCGAGTGCCAGGCCGCCATAAGCTTTAGGGACCGCTCCCTCAAAGCCTTCGGGTGCATGGCCCGGCACTCGGAGCACGACTTGGGGTCGTGGTCGCGCTCAAGACACCACAGACAAACCTGATGAGGATTAATCACCGACTTCGTACGATGACAGTCCTCGCATGGCTTGAACCTGGTCTTCGGGACATCCTCAATGCACCAAAGTTTCACAGAAAAACTCGACAAAATGGTTGAATTCGGCCAAAAAATAGCCAAGGTAGCTCTTCCCTGGATCAGCGCGTGGCGCAGAAAGAAAAGAACTGACGTCACTGCGTGAGGGCAGCGTCTATATACTACTCCCGACATCATCACGGCGACCATGACGCCCTTGGAGTCGACCGACGCCACCTGCCGAAGCACAAGGGTATTGCTCGAAGAAAAATCTCCGGATCCAGTCTGATGCCTGGGAGAAATTCTAAGGTAAGGAATAGGGTAAGGAATCTGCAACTAGAAGCCTCTATCAGATATCCATAGCAGGACGTTTTAAGCCTCATACCTATCATCACAGCAAAGTAAGCACTGTCCTCCATCAATGTCCCAAGAGAAGAAACTAACCCAGTATTAGGCCTTGGCAAAATTTAATTTATGGCAGCCTAATTTGTGTAATTCCTGGAATTTTGCATTACGCTTCTTACACAGAATTCCAGAAATTACACCATTATGCCACTTTTCACAACTAGGCTCCATTTGCGGTAATAATTTACAATGAATGGAGCCTTTCACAATAACATTTATCTGCGAACAAACAGGAAGAACAGAACACAAGTTGCTGTTGTTTGCAGTGCTGTTAAAATGCGTAATTGCACTATATATTTATGCAAGGACTCATGTCTTGCTAAAATATGCCAAAAAATGATGGATTGTGTTTCACATAATCACGTACACTTTCATGTAATTTTTCAGTATTTTGTGCATATTAAGCGGAAGCAAATTATGCAAATTTTGCACACCTTTACTCAGAATCGATGGAAAAGTTCAATCCACTGGCTTCCTGTAAATCCACGTAAAGGTTGTCCTCATCATTGTGTGGGAACAGATCAGCCACATAATCTCCTTTACCATCTCCATAGGCAGGATATTATAACTAAAAGGTTGTTACCGCAATGGAGGGCACCTCCGAGGTGTAAGAAATTGGATTTTATTTGAGGGTGGTAAGTACCCAGCTCAAGTGCTAGTCACAATCTTTGGCACAAACCAGAGAGGGTTAAATTAGAGGAAATGTGTAAAGTTTTAATGCAGTACTGAAACATTAATAAACCTGAAATGCAAAAGAATAAAAATCCCATGATTAATTTAGAAAAACAGAGTAGAGTTTAATAAACAAAATGACACCAAAATCCAACAAGGGGGAAAAGGAGGTATGTTTTCTTAAATGTTTAAGTAGAAATAGTGCTAAGAAGCACTTATTTGCAATGCTAATAAATAGCTGTGCTAGAATACGACCTGGGAACAATCTGACGCTGACTGCAATGCAACTCAGGTCAGATACACTAGCTATGCTGGTCCTGCTCAAACATTTCACCTTCCGACATTAGTCCTTTAAGCCACAACCCATGATAGTACATTTCTAAAGCACCCCAGACTTACAGAGTGGCAGGCAGAGGCCAACAAGAGTGTCAAGTTCCAATTGTCACTGGGCAGATGGACAGTTGCACAAAAACGACTATTGTAGGTTGTTGTAGCCCTGTAGCTTCAATAAGAGGCCAGGTCAGTGACCTTTGGCGCCCACTTCTTTGTCCTGATACAAAAGTGAGAAAAGGTCCAGTTCTCAAGTCCATCTCAGGTCTCACACAGCAGGTTCAGTTCTCTTATCTTCCACATCTCCAGGAGAGTTCTGACGTGGGTGCCTTTAGATGCCACATTTCTGCCTGGTGCAAGTTTGTGGGTCCAAATGATCCCTTGGGATCTCCTAACCCGAAGGGTATACTTCCAGGGGTTAACCCTACCCACTTTGGGCATTTACAAAGATGACCAAAGTCTTTGAACACACTAAATATTGGTCTGAGGGCCCATGGTGTGTTTGGGGAATGTGCATTGGCAGTGGTTCCTAATGTGTGGTCCGAGGACCCCTGGAAGTCCATGACACCTACCCAGTGGGTCTGCGGTTGCTTACAACGTTAAATATTATTAGCAGATTAATAAAATATATAAATTAGAAATAAAAACAGAAAAATGCAAAACACTCTGAAATTGGAGGATAAAAGGTAAGTTGGTTTCTTTATCTTGATTCTTGGGAGCAGCACAAGTATAGAAAATGGAATTTAGTATGGACAATTGTTGGCACTGGTATGCACAGACAAAAAGAGAGCATGTTTTAGAGCAAAAAAGACAAAGGGCCTGATTTAGATATTGGTGAACGAGTTACTCCATCACAATAATGAAGAATTTCCCGTCCTCCAAAATATAAATCCCATTATATCCTATGTAACGGAGTACCTTGTCTGCCATTATCTAAATCAGGCACAAAGTTATTTGTCAGAGTGTAGTAGTATATCACTTCATCTTTTAGAAATAAAAGTGCATTTTGAAAAGCTGTATCCTGCCCATTAAAAATACAATTGACACTTGTATTTTTTTGTTTGTGAACAAATAAAGTATATCATGCATATAGTTAATTTTGTATTTTTGTGTACTGTTTGAGGTGCAAGGTATGGAATTTGTTTAGGTGGGGCTCCCCAGCGTTCTATAGGGATTTGGTGGAGGTCTACAGTAGTCAAAAAGTTAAGAGCCACTGTACTATAGTAATCCTTGAGTCTTCCCACATCTAACACTAAAATCCAGTTTTAGGCAGTGCCTGGACAACCATCAAACTCAGAAGAGCACCAGGTAGAACAAAGCTGAACTTTCAGCAATCATACAGAGGACTGCCCCAAATATCATATGGAAAACCCCAGCAGGCCTGTCAAGCAGGTCTTGACACTCCAGAAGGATCTGACACTATCATGTGAACAAAAAGGTTGACTGTGATGGAGACCGGACTAGCTGGGGCACAATATAAGAGTGCAGGACGGAGTGTTAGCTACATCTACGTATGTCAGGTAGGCCTCTTTGAATTGAATCAAGACCCTGGGCCTGGACTTGTAATAAACATTGCAAAATGTCCAAAAATAAATTTGCAGCTTTTTCCTAAGTGGAGATAGCATTAATTAAACTCAATACTTTCCTATAGCATATCCAATTATGCTATAGCAAAAATAGCCTTAAGTTCATTTTCTCTGAAAGGACGCGGTTAACATTAAACGTTTGCATGTCTTACTTTTAAAAATCATGCAGTCTGCCTTATTGGCAATACGGCATCCTTGCAGTTCCTTATAAATATTTAAAAGGAAAAAATAGGGACCACAATGCTAGTCAGGGTAAGTCATACACCCAACTTAAATTAACCTGTGCTCACCCTCTGGTAGCTTGGTACAGAGCACGCAGGCTTAGTTTAGAAGGCAATGTGTAAAGTATTTGTGCAACAGACCTATAGTAATCACATAGAGAACACCACAAAAGACTCCACGCAGTGTTAGGAAAAAAGACAATCTTTACCTATTAATAAGTGACAAAAAAGCTAATTAAGATATTACCCTTTCCAAAATTATCAAAACAGTGTTTGCAGCAAGTTACGTGGTTTAAGATGATATGGGGAATTCTGCGATGTGAATGCACTATGTTTAAGTAAATTACTGTAATACTGTGGTTGCGCTCTTTCCCAAGGAGCAGCTGGTGTCCTCGATTAAACCCTCCCCGGCACTGTGGAAAGAAAAACTATCAAGGTGCAGGGGACCAACGGCACCAGGGGATCAGGAAGTGGGTGCCAAACAGGTATAGTTTAAACTTCTTCAGGGCCCAAACTACAGTAAAAGCTTCCCTTTCTAAAGCACTCTACCTATCTTCTCTTGGAATTTACCTCCTAGAGATTAAGGCTACAGGTTGATCCAGGCCCTGTTGATTGAGCTGTGACAATTCTCCCCTTATGCCATGCTCTGGGGCATCTATTTGTACAATGAAGTCCTTAGAGAAGTCAGGGGCCTTGAACACAGGAGCTGTGCACATGGCTTGCTTCAGGGAGTCAAATGTGTTTGGCATGCCTCCATCCAGTCACATTTCTGGGCTCCTTCTTATAAGTCAGCTCAGTCAAGGGTGCAACAAAGGTGCCATATCCCTTGACAAACCTTCTATGGTACCCAGTCAGACACAAGAATGCTTTGACCTGTCTGTCTGTATTTTGGGGGGGTTTCCAGGCCGTGATTGTCTCAATCTTGGCCTGGAGGGGCTGCACGTCCCCCCTGCCGTCCAGGTCTCCCAAGTACACCACTGACCCTCTGCCCCATCTGAACCTTACTGGCCTTGATAGTCAGGCCTGCTGTTGCAGGGCCGGAAGCAATTAACAGTGGTGACACAGGTAGTCATCCGAGCTGCAACTACTATGTCATCCAAGTGGGCAGCAGAGAAGGCCTCCAACATAGCAAGTAACTGCTTCACCAGCCTCTGGAAGGTGGCAGGAGCATTTTATTAAACCAAAGGGTATCACTCTGAATTGGCAATGGCTCTCTGAAGTGGAGAAGGCTTGCTTCTCCTTGGCCCCTTCAGTTAGGGTGATCTGCCAGTACTCTGATGTAAGATCAAATGTACTTAAAGACATGGCAGCCCCAAACCTGTGAATCAGCTCATCAGCCCATGGGATGGGATGAGCATCAGTTTTGGTCACAGAATTTAGGGGGTCATTCTAACCCCCGCGGGCGGCGGGAGCCGCCCGCCTGGAGGGAGCCGCCAAATGGCCGCTCCGCGGTCGAAAGACCGCGGAGGCCATTCTGGCTTTCCCGCTGGGCTGGCGGGCGACCGCCAGCCCAGCGGGAAACCCCTCCCCACGAGGAAGCCGGCTCCAAATGGAGCCGGCGCAGTGGGTATGTGTGACGGGTGCAGTGGCTCCCGTCGCGTATTTCAGTGTCTGCAAAGCAGACACTGAAATACAAAGTGGGGCCCTCTTACGGGGGCCCCTGCAGTGCCCATGCCATTGGCATGGGCACTGCAGGGGCCCCCAGGGGCCCCACAACACCCTTCACCGCCATCCTGTTCCTGGCGGTCGGAGCCGCCAGGAACAGGATGGCGGTGAGGGGGTCGGAATCCCCCATGGCGGCGCAGCAAGCTGCGCCGCCATGGGGGATTCCCAGGGCAGCGGAAAACCGGCGGGAGACCGACGGTTTTCCTTGTCTGACCGCGGCCAAACCGCCGCGGTCAGAATGCCCTGCGGGGCACCGCCAGCCTGTTGGCGGTGCTCCCGCATCCCCGACCGCCGGGGTCGGAATGACCCCCTTAGTCCTCTGTAATCCACACAGAACCTCAGTTCAGGTGTGGTGGCTTTTGGTACCAGAACCACAGGACTGGACCAGGGGCTACTGGATGGTTCTCTCACCCCCAAATCCAGCATCTTAGTGACCTTGCTCTTGATTCTGGCCCTCACCCTATCTACCAATCTGTAAGACTTGTTCTTGACATCGATATTGTCACCTGTGTCAACATCATGGGTACACAGGTGGGTAATCCAAGGAGTAAGGGAGAAAAATGAAGAGAACCATCACAATACTTGGCAACAGTGCCTCTGCTGTTCTGGAGTCAAAGTGGGGAAAAAGGATCACTTCTTCCACCTACCCGTTCTTTTCCTTGGAGGTTAGGTCGGCAGAGGTTCACTCTCCTCCTCATCAGCTCCATCAGTCACCAGCAGCATGGAGTCCTCAGACCTCTCAAAGTGAGGTTTGCGGTAATTGATTTGAAGCACATGGTATGGTTGCCTGGGGGTCCTAAGATCTACCACATAGGTGCCCTTACCTTTCTTCCTAATCACCTCATAAGGCCCCGTCCAGTTATCCTGGAGGGCTCTAAGTTCCACAGGTTCCTTCACCTATACTTTCTCTGCCCAGGCTGGAATTCCACAGTGGTAGAATTCTGGTCGTACCACTCCTTCATTACAGCATGACTGGCTTCTAAGTTGTCAGAAGCTTGCTTCCACAACTTAGCCATATGGCTACAGATGGCCAGCACATCCTGGGATACATTTCTTGGGAGCTTGCTTCCAACCCTCCTTCAGCAAACCAAAAGGCCTTCTGATAGGATGTCCTTTACAGAAGCTCAAAGGGACTGAGGGGGTGATTCCGAACGCAGCGGTCGGCGGTCGCCGCCCGCCAAGCGGTTCCCGCCGAAAGACCGCGGCGGTCATTCTGGCTTTCCCGCGGGGCCGGCGGGCGACCGCCAGAAGACCGCCGGCCGGCCCAGCGGGAAAGCCCCATCAACAAGGAAGCTGGCTCAGAATTGAGCCGGCGGAGTTGAAGGGGTGCGACAGGTGCAGTGGCACCCGTCGCTATTTTCACTGTCTGCACAGCAGACAGGGAAAATCTTTGTGGGGCCCTCTTACGGGGGCCCCTCGACACCCCATACCGCCATCCTGTTCCTGGCGGGCGAACCGCCAGGAACAGGATGGCGGTATGGGGTGTCAGAATCCCCATGGCGGCGCAGCAAGCTGCGCCGGCATGGCGGATTCCCATGGGCAGCGGAAAGTCGGCGGTACACCGCCGGCTTTCCGCTTCTGGCCGCGGCTGTACCACCGCGGTCAGAATGCCCGGCGGAGCACCGCCAGCCTGTTGGCGGTGCTACCGCCAACCTCCGCCCTGGCGGTAATTACCGCCAGGGTCAGAATGACCCCCTGAAGCCCTCTCCCTTCTGCGGTCCATCTCTGTAGGCAGACAGGCTGGGCAAGAAGACATCCCACATTTTCCTCAGGTAGACTTCTAATCATGCCTTTCAGGGTCTTATTGAACCTTTCAACAAGCCCATTAGTTTGGGGATAGTAAGGGGTGGAGAACTTGTAAGTCACTCCACACATCTTCTACAGTGAATGCATGTATGCAGACATGAAGCTGGTGCCCCTGTAAGACTCCACTTCCTTGGGGAATCCCATCTGGGTAAAAATCTCCACTAGGGCCCTTGCCACTACAAGTGCAGTGGTGGTCATCAGCGGCATTTCCTCTGGGTACCGTGTGGTATGATCCACCTGAACTAGGATAAACCTGTGACCAGAAGTGGTCGGGAGATCCATGGGTCCAACAATGTTGATACCCACTATCTCAAAGGACAGTGGTTCCAGGGGAGCTTTCAGCTTCTGTCCTTTCTTCACTCTGGCCTGGCAGGGCCCTTGTTATCCCCTGCACAGGATTCTTAGGCTCACTGAAAAGGAGGATGTCCTCCAAGTAAATGCTATAGCTCCCAGAGACATTACCTGCTGCTTGGACTTCTGCCTGTCACTTCATGCCCTCAAAGGTTGGTCACTCCCTCTGGACCCTACAGAACTCCTCATTGGTGGATCCTCCTTTCACATACCAGTCAGCAGGTATAGGCAGGTCACTAAGGGAAGCAGCACTCTCCTCCGTGGACTCTAGGGCGGCCACCGCAGATGCCCCATCCATCTCATTAGGGGTACAGTCGGGGTTGGTTTACCACACCCTCTGCCTTTCCCCTTTTTAGCATCTGGCTGGGCCATTGTTCCAGGCTCCAGCCCTTCTCGAATTCCCTCTCCGGCAGCCATGGATCTTGTGGTAGCACAGATTCAATCAGGTAACCTCCAGCATCTCCACAGGAGACTTGAGCTCCACCTTCATCCAGGTAGTGACTCTAGATCATTACCTAACAAGTAGATCACAGGTCTCACAGCAACCTTCAGACGTCCTAAAACCCCCACTAGACTCAAATGGAACAAGGACCACTAGATAGTGACCCTCCCTGTTGTCAGCCACTACAACCTGGTGGAATGCATTGGGAATCTCCTGCTTGGGGACACCGGATGACTCCTCACCATAGTCATACTGGCAGCTGTGTGCCTCAGAGCCTCAAACCCTCGCCCACTGATGGTAACCCATTGCCTTTACTTGGTAGTATTTGATGGCAGATCAATCTTAGGGACCATCTCACTGTCACCCGGGACAATAGGGTAATCCCACTATTTCTTCCCCCCATTAACTAGGACAAACCCCTCCCCCAGCATTATGCTAGCCACCCCTGGGTTCGTACCTCCAGTGGGAGACTGTGCTTTTTTTGGATACTTGAGGTCTCTCTTGTAGTGTCCATATTCACAGCACTCATAGAAGCTGTGTATTTTGGGCTGCTGACTTGTGAGGTTAGTTTTGTTCCTGGTGGCCAGAATTGGAATGAGAAGTAGTCCCTTTCCCCTGTGAGTTGTTTTGGGGGCTTTTAGAGAACTTCTTTTTATATCCCTCTCTTTCTTCTGGTGGGAATCCTGAGCATACCTTTAGGAGTCCACCTCAGATACCTTTGTGGACACTCTGGTGCTGACCCAGATGTGTGCCTCCTCAGCAAGCTTTCTGGGTTCAGTCAGCTTGCTATCCACCAGGTGTTGGCACAACTCTGTAAAACAACTATCAAGTATGTGCTCCTTCAAACATAAGTTGTAGAGCCTGTCAAAATCATTAGCATTGCTACCCTTCACTCAACCCTTCAGTGCCTCACTAGTATAATCTAGAAAATGTAGTCATGGTTGTATGTTGAGCTTGCGACTGGCCCTGAATTTTTGTCTGCACTTTTCCAGTGTCAACCCAAACGTCTTAACTAAGATGGCCTTCATAGCAGGGCAGTTGGTCTGGTCCACCACCTCTAAGGTAAGGAGGGTGTTCCTTGCCTCAGGGAGCATGTACCACCAAAGGCTACCTCCCCAGAACTCTTCTGGGACGCTATGAACTCTTAAAGCCAATTCATAGGCTACCAACCATGCCTCCATGTCATACCCCACACTGAAACTGGACACTACATCTTTTGGGATGTGGGCTTTATACTCACTTCAAGACACTGAAGGTATGCTACTTCCAGGGTTTTTACATCCAGCTCTCTCAAACTGAGGTCACAGGCCAACATCTTCTCCTCAAGAGCCAGTTTATTTACCTCATGAGCCTGCTCCAATCTAGCAAGCTCCAGCCTGAGTTTAATTTCCTCCCTCCTGTCTGTTAGCTCCCCTGCTGACAGGTTCCTGCAAGAGACACTGCTGTCTGGTCAGGAACCCAGTCTTGCTCCTGGCAAACTGTTGGCCTTTTCCGCAGGTAGTTCCACTTCCTCATAGCAATCCAGAATTAGGTCATCCTCTTCCGCCTCAAGAATTTCCTGCTCCTCCTTTGGGATTGCTTCCCCTGCAACCTGAGCCTCTGCCCAGGCCCTCAAAGCCTTCTGCAGTTTCACCTTCCTGGTGAAACCCCGTCTAAACACTTGAAAGTCCTTGCAGAATTTCTTCAGCTGTTGCACAGTGTAAGACTCCAACCTGGTCAGCTCAAATTCGGTAACTGCAGGTCTGGCTTCTCCAGAGCGAGATATAATTTAGCAGAAAAATTCAAAAAGGCCAATTAGAGAGAATTGAACAATCAAAAATACCAACTGGTATAGTTCAGGCAAAGATGTCGCCAATCTGGAGGAATAGATTTGAATTGGTCTAAGTATAGAGTTACAATGAACACTGGCATAAACACAAGTCCTATCCCACTGCTGCCACTAATGTTAGAAATTGGGTCTCTAGTTGGCAGCTGGATGCACCCTGACCAAATAGGGACCACAACCCTAGTCAGGGTAAGTCATATGCACAGCTTAAATTAACCTGTGCTCACCCTCTGGTAGCTTGGCAGAGGGCATGCAGGCTTAATTTAGAAGGCAATGTGTAAAGTATTTGTGCAACTCACATATAGTAATCACAGTGAGAACACCACAAAAAAGACTCCAGACAGCATTAAAAAAATAAACAATCTGTATCCATCAAAAATAAGATCAAAGTGAGAAAAAATCCAATTAAGATATTCCACTTTGCAAAGTTATCAAACAGTACTTCTAGCAAGCTATATGGTTTAAGAAGATGATGCGGGGAAGTTTGCTATATGAATGCTCCAAGTAAATTACGGTAATACTGTGGTCACGCTCTTTCACAGGGAGATGCCAAATGTTGTGTCCTTGATTAAGTCTCTCCCCAGTGAGGAGGAAGGAAAAACTATCAAGACTGCAAGGGGAGTTGTTAGGGGACCAGAGGTACCAGAGGAATCACTGACGCAGCCACTGGTTGAGAAGTAAGGAGTAAGTGAGGCTGCTGGTTGAGCAGAAGCCGCTCTCCTTGCCAAAAGTGGGCAGCAGGATGCAGGGAAGCTGCTCTGTGATCCTTGACAAAAGCGGGTGGCAAGCTGCAGGGAAGCCGCTCTGCAATCCATGAAAGAAACAGGTGGCAAGCTTCAGGGAGGCTGCACTGCAATCCTCGGAAAAAGCAAGCGGCAAGCTGCAGGGAAGACGCTCTGCAATCCTTGACAAAAGCAGGCGGAAAGCTGTAGGGAAGCTGTGCTGTGATCCTTGCCAGAAGTAGGCAGCAAGCCCCAGGGAAGCCACTCTGAGGGTCTTTGATGTCGCAGAGACTCTTAGTAGAACCTGAGGCAAGTCAGCAAGCCCTTGGAGTCAATCTGGGTGTTGTTGCTGGTACTTGGGTTGCAGGGCAAAGATCAGCAGGCATCACAACAAGGCAGAGCAGCAGCTCTTACTAACAGTCAATCCTGGCAAGGTGACAATCCTGGCACACAGCAGTCTTTACTCCAGCAGAGTTTAATTGAGTCCAAAAGTGTACTGTTTTTATGGGTCAGAGACCCAGTACTTACACCAAAACGTGCCTTTGAAGTTGGTGATGACCTCAAAATAATTATCTGAAGTGCACAGGTCTCCCTTTCAGCCCAGCTTGGCTCCAGTGCGAGGTAATCAGCCCCTTTGTGTATGCTCTGGTCACTACCCTTTGAGGTGGAAGTGTGAGCCATTCCCACCCTCCTCCCAAGGAAGACACATCAGTATGTAGATGAACGCAGATGAGTATCCTGTGTTGTGGATGTCTGGAGGGAATGCACAAGTGTAGCTGTCACCTAGCAAGGTCAGACATGTTTTGGAGACAGGCTGTCGGCATACAGGGCAAGGAGAGCATAGAAATGCCCACTTTCTAAAAGCATTTATAACACAGTAATAATAAATCCGACTTTACCAGTAAAGAGGATTCATCATTGCCATTCCAATGATACTAAACATGATGCAATTACTCCTCTCTGGTCATGAATTACAAGTGAAAAGTATTTTAAGGAATTCCCAATGCTGTCCTGTGAGAGGGGCAGGCCACACATTAATGAAAAACTATTTCGGAGACTTTTTATTACCAGGACATGTAAATCTCAAAAGTATATGTCCTCACTTTTACTTATCTAGTACCCAGGGCCTACTTTAGGGGTGATGAAGATGTAAGAAGAGGAGAGTTTAAGCCTTGACAAGAGGTTTTAAGTGGCAAGAATAGGTGAAACTGACTCACAAGGTCTGCAGTGGCAGGCCTGTGGTACGTTTATAGGGCTACTTAAGTGGGTGGCACAATCAGTTCTTCAGGCCCACTAATAGCATTTAATTTCCAGGCACATGGGTACATGGTATAACACTTTACAAGGGACTTGCAGATACACTTGGGGACACACCAATGGTACCATAATCATGGAAGAAGCACATGCACTTTAGCATTGGTTAGCAGAGGTAAAGCGCTCAAGGTCCTAGGCCCAACAAAAGATATAGCAACAAAACAGGAGGTAAAAGGTACAAAGTCTGGGGTAATACCACCTTAAGATGCCAGGTCTAACAGGAAGGTTTAGGCATATACATTTTTTTTTTATTTTGACAGGTCGGATTTGTTCTTTAAAACTGCATAGCCGGCTACAATGGTAGGCCTGAAGACATGATTTACAATGCCACTGCAGTGAAAGGCACAATGGGAGCTGCAGTCCACTGGTAGCATTTAATTTACAGGCCCTGGGTACTCTTGGTACAATACACCAGGTACTTGTGGGCAAATTAAATAAACCAATCAGGTGTATACCAACTTTACCATGTTTAATGGAGAAGCACTAGCACTTCACTACTAGTTAGCAGGGGTAAAATGCAAAACGTTCTGTAGGCAGAAACAATAGAGTTTAGCATAAAGGGAAAGATCTGGGGTGACCCTGCAAAAGGGCATATTTCCAACACATTCTTAAGGCTTTTTGCTATCTGAATCAGACTGTACAGGGACCATATGCGTTGGGTGGACTCCGCAATCTCGGTAGAGACTAAGATGATTTTGGCTTGGAGTTGGTCACAACTATTGGAAAGTATTTCTCCTCTGGTGGCATTGGGGCTGGCATTGATGTGGAAGGGACTGGCTTGAATTTTGGTCCCTAAGCGAAAGTCGGCACTGAAGCCAGTACGGATCCTGTGACAGTTTCTGGGGGCACAGAAGATGCAAGGGACTGATCTGCCAGTATCAAACTGCTTGGTGGCCTCTGTGGACCTCTGAGGCCCAAGGGCATTCCAGAAGAGCTGGCAAAGTGCCTACATCTGTAAAATGGACACTCTAAAGGTCTTAATCGGTTTTGAAGTTGCCAATGGCCTTGATTGCATCAGCATCAGTTGCGAAATAGGCTTCTCGATTGGGGACCAGGGGTAGGGCCGAGAGGCACCCTGATGTCCTTGTAGCTTTTCTGCCAAAGGGTGGCTGGACTGAACAAATAAAGATTCGCGTTCTTGTGCTTCAGCTCCGACTTCAAATTACCAGAAGACTTTGACCACAATTAGGACTTGTCACAGAAACCGCCCAGAAACTTGAGCAGGAGTGGGACTTGCACAATTTCTTACAGTGTTTGGCGATGTACAGCTTCCCTTCACATTCCCAGATCACCTTCGGGTTCATGAGGGCACACTCTTCACATGACTTCAATGTCCTACCCTGAACCCAAACACCAGAGGCATACCTCATGCTTATCCATCAGAGATTTGCTTGTGAGAATCCAGATAAAGCCTAAACACTGTAGTTTTCAGAGGGGACATGATCCCTTGCACATGTAGTTGACAGATTATAGAGAAAAAACTTGCTAATCAACAAGAAAAACGTGTGAGAGAGCTCTGAATCCACACTCGATGATGCAGAAAGAATGGAACCGACGCTGGCGCACAGAGGTGGCACTTATATATGGCTCCATTGGTCACTTCCGGGTCGTCAACGAAAGCCGCATGACACGACCTATAGGCAAGATGAAGCAATGTTGTTTTAAATCTTTCTTATTAAGTCTGTCACCTGGGGATATTCTTTAGGTGAGATGCATCTATCAGAACATATGATATTGTCAGGGGCATTTGTGGTCAGTGATACATAGGAAAGAACAATAGCGAAAAGGCTGAGCCAGTGGGGATTCTAAACTCAATGCTGCTGCTCAAAAGATAATACAAAGAAAAGTACTAGCAGTCCATGCAATATAGAAACACTGGTTTAGGGCCTTTTCCCCAGATTCTCAATCTACCTTAAAATTAATTCATTACTACATAGTCCAAGAGGACCCAGGTAATGGTATTACTCTTGTTTGTTGGGCTTCACGTGCCATTTGCCTATGGCCAGAGTCTCCAAAGGGTTACTAGGATCACAGAACATATGTCTGTAATGTGGCAGGTCCAGAGGGTCGAGTGCACTGTTAAGAGGACAGAATGTATTAATGACGGTTTTAGATAAATAGGTGCCAAGAAAGAGTAATCATGCACATCACTGACTACTATGCATGTGGGTGATAATGTGCACAATGAACCACGGCCTGACTAGGGTACTGCTTCACTAGTCTAACCTGAGCACACAGGTGATTTAGTCCCAGGCCAATCACAGCATAATAATGTTGGGCCAGGCTGCCTAAACAGACCACATTTCTGCAGACCTACCATTAGCACAAACGGTGAGCTAAATCTTTTCTGACAGTGGATATGTGCTGAAGAAATTTTCCTTCCTTGATTACAACTACTATTTTACTTGGTTCAACAGGCACCAACATTACAAGTTTCATAGAGTATGCTGCACCCAATAATCACCGGGCGTGATAAAGTACACGCCCCAGATTAATTTTTATTAGGTCAAACCTGGCAACATTTAGCAGGAAAAAAAAGCTCTTAAATTCCAGAGAACGCATTTGGTGTGAAAAGCACCAAAATAAGAATGTTTTCCCTGTTTGAAGTTTTTAACTGGAGATAATTATCACAATCAGAAAATTCAGAGCCCTGTGCTATTGGTTTTTATTGAATTCAATAATTATTGCGTAACCTTTTGGGGCTACTTATAAACATTGCTTTTTTATGGTGTTTAAGACACACTTGAAGGAGGTAATGACCAAACTGTACTTATGTATATGTATGTATGTGGCACTTCTGGACTGAAAACCTAGACAGAAGCAAATGAAGCACTGTACATAGTCAAAATCATTATAATGTCAGCAGAGGTAGCTGCACCCCGCTAATCTTGCAGACCATATCAGCTCACCATATCTGGTGCTTCTCTGCACACCCACAGCCAGGACTCCATCACACTACAGACTAAGTATACAAAATAAAATTGAAAGCAGTAGGCCTTTTCGATCTATGCACCCAGAATCTAGAACCACATTCCTGTACCCATCAGGACTGCCTGAACACTGCTCGAATTTAGAAAAGATTCGAAGACTCACCTCTTTCAAGAGCATTACATCACAATGCATTAACAGTCCCCAACTAGCTAGCTCTCCTATGCTGGATTTTGACCGCTCTCCCTTGTCAGCTCACAGATGTTCAAAACCAGCTGCCTCATTTACAAAGTCATAATATATGTGAGCTGACAAGGGAGCACATGGAGAAAGGGGGGAAGGGTGACCATATTTCTTCAGGCCCTGGGTGAGAAGAGCTGCTGCATGTTAGATGCCCTTATGTGGTGTTAGTGTGGGGTCTGGGAGTCCATGCAGTAGGACATTACCACTATGCAGATGTAAGAGTACAAGGGATTGAACAACAGTTCTGAAGGCACTTTCTGATACGCAAGGTTTTACTTTCTTTAGATAGGAGTGTTGGTTGTCTTTTGGTAATATGTTCCTTGAGTTTGTGGTTGGTGTCCAGGGTGAATCCAAGTAGCTTGGCATTCATAGAAAGTTGGGGATCAAATCCATCAACAGCCATGTCATTGAGCCTGGTTAATCGTATTTCAAATAACAGCATGTCTTGGCTGGGTTGAGCATAAGGAAGGCGATGAACGTTTAGGTCTGGATGATGTGCAGGCACTCTTTGAACAGTTGGATGCCTGAAGCAGAGGAATCGTTCAGGAAGAGTTGTTTATCATCAACATACCGGTGAATCAATGCTGTCATATGTGAGGAGAGCTCCAAGTGGCTCCACTTAGAGGTTAAAGATGACAGTGGACAGTATGGAATCCTGGTGGACTTCTGGATGATAGAGATATTTTGAGACTTGGAAGTGCTCATGTGAATAAAATGGTGTCCCCTGGAAATGAAGTAGGAGAACCAGTGGAGGGCATTGCCAGTGAATCCCATTCTAGACTCTATGGCTCCTATGAGGATGGGATGGTTAACTGTGTCCAAGGCAAGTCTTACCTGTCGTAGCTTTACAACTCTGCAGTGCCCATTGTACCCATCACCACTTGCTCACTGATGATGGTGTACATCATCCAATGGATGTCCAGAAACCTAAAGGCAATAGTCAAGCAAAATTCCTTGCCCGAGCAGAAGTAAATACAATCTTGAATTATGGTACTAAAAGACAGCATTGAATTATGGCACCAGAAAATATAGCAAAACGACTCTAAAACTGCTTTGCAGGAGGGCAGAGTAGAGAAGGTGAAATGTTGGTACTTTGTTATGGTTATATCATAGCTTACCTGCCTTTTCAAAGAGGCTATCATTTACTGTGGATAAAGCTGTTCCCTCCTGAATGAAAATATAAATGGAATTATTCCAAGCCATCTCCCTGGTTTGCCTTAGTTGCCACCACTACTGCATCCGATGCACAAGGTACAAAAAAGATGACACGCAAGTTAAAATGATCTACAATGAAATTATACAAGGCTGCCTTTCGTGCTGCTCAAACATATTACTACACCAGTAGTATTTGGCTACTACTAAGGAGAAAAGGGAACATGTTAACAATAAATTACCTCCTTGTATGTCTTCCTCTCACAGTCCTTACTGATGAGTTTATCTCCATTCATGCAGAACAAAATTACCAAACTTGCCTTTTTCTTCCCAGTACAAGATGGCCCCCATGTAAAGGACCCCATAAACACATCACTGCCTGGGAAATACTTTGTGCATGAATGGAGATAAAGTTAAGACTGAAACGAGGAAGACATGGACTCAGAGTAATGAAAATTAGTGGCAAGTAGGGGTTTTCCTTTACAATTCTCCAGCTTTGAGGACATTTTGCCTGCTTCACAAGGCCCCTGGGACTACTATCCACTTTTTAGTGACCCAAAAATGGAGAAAATCTGAAACTGTATTATAGTTTCAAATTTGTCTGATGAAGTCTGAACTTACTGCTCCTTCTCATAGCCTCAATAATTAAGATTGATACATGAATATAACTACTCTACTGCCACCCCAAATCAAGCATCCACATTACCCTGCCTGGCTCAGATCAACAAAAGTCTTTCAAAGATGTACCAGTGTTAGTAGCATTTAAATACTGGATGGGATGCTCCTCCAAGTTAAAATTTGGAACAGTGGCAGCACTGGTAACTAGCCCTTCCTTGATTACACTGATATAAACAATTTAAGACAAAACCTTTTCAAGCTTGTTGCAGCACTGGTAGTGGAACCTATCTGAAGTAGTGAGATGGACCTGATGCTCTCCTCTAATGTTGTAAATGCAGCACCACGGTATTACTTCATCTTCAAGCAGCATTTCACACTGCTGATCACCATAGCAGCTAGGTTCACAACATTATTGGTGGTGCTCAGTTAGTATGGGCAGTTCCATGGTAGGCAAGATGACGAGTGTACCACTTAGGATACCTTTATTCACAAGCACGGTGGCCCATGAAAAGACCCTGGAATGAAAGAACTCAACCTAAATCCACAATAATAATAAAGCAACTAGTTTTGTGAAACACTAACATTATGCCCAGGCCTATCTTTTCATGAACCCTAAAAGCATGGACAAAGTCCTAATAAAAACAAGAGGACAAAATTAGCATAGGCAATATTCTTCAATGTCACTTCATCATAAGGACTGTCACAACCTTAATGCACCCTCCATTACAGTCATAGCTGAGGTAAAAACCTATCAATGTGTACTATAGGGAAAATGTCACGTACCCAGTATACATCTGCTCGTGGAATGCTCCGCTGAGACCATTGTTTTGCAAGGCACTGTTGTAAGGGCCGCATGTGTAACCGTGCATTTGGGACAATTGCGAAGCATGATGCCATCATGTGTAGGATTTCATCACAAATCGGACTGTGTAGTGCTGATTTGGTTGTATTTTGGCACCATGGTGTGGAATGATTGCACCCTTTGTGGGCTTGGACTTGCAATCGCCTTTTCAGTGTTGAGTGTAGCTCTCAAGTACTGTTGAATTTGGGATGGCTGCAAGTGTGATTTTTGATAATTTATCGAAAACCCTAGTGTGTGTAGGGTATCTATTACATAACGTGTGTGATGTTGACACTGTTTTTGAGTGTTGGCTTTTATTAGCCAATCGTCAAGATATGGGAATACATGCATGTGTTGTCTCCTTATGTATGCTGCTACTACGGCAAGGCATTTTGTAAATACTCAGGGAGCTGTTGTTATCTCAAATGGTAATACCTTGAATTGGTAATGTTTTCCTTGTATAACAAACCTGAGGTATTTCCTGTGAGCTGGATGGATGGGTATGTGAAAATACGCATCTTTTAAATCCAGTGTTGACATGTATTCTCCCTGCTTCAGTAATGGGACTACATCTTGCAGTGTCACCATGTAAAAGTGTTCTGATTGAATGTATAGGCTGAGAGTCCGGAGATCTAATATTGGCTTTAGTGTGTTGTCCTTTTTGGGAATGAGGAAGTACAGGGAATAAACCCCTGTTCCTTTTTGTTGATGAGGTACTAGTTCTATGGCTTGTTTTGTTAATAGTGCCTGCACCTCTGTTTGTAACAATGCTAGATGTTGCGACGATAGTTTGTGCGCTTTTGGGGGAATATCTGGAGGAAAATGTGTGAATTCTATGCAGTAACCATGTTGGATAATTGATAGTACCCATGAGTCTGTTGTAATGTGTGACCATTGATTGTGGAACATTTTCAATCTTCCTCCCACAGGGGATGTGTGTTGGGGGAAGGTGATGGCGAAGTCACTGCTTGTTGTTAGTGGCTTGCTTTGTTGATTGGAATTTTCCCCTGGATTTGGGAAATTGCCCTCTGAAGGATCCTCGAAATCCCCCTCTTTGATACTGTGTTTGGTATGAGGGCTTTGTTTGTGAGGTGGATGGTTCTGAGGGCTGGGGCCTGAAACTCCCCCTATACTGTGGCTTCCGAAATGTCCCTCTATACTGGGAGGAGTAAAGCGCTCCCATCGCTTTAGCTGTGTCGGTGTCCTTCTTCATCTTTTCTATGGCTGTGTCTACCTGTGTGCCAAATAACTGCTGTTGGTTAAAGGGCATTTTGAGGACAGCCTATTGGATCTCAGGTTTAAAACCTGATGATCTGAGCCATGCATGGCGTCTAATGGTTACTGCTGTATTTATGGTTCTTGCGGCAGTATCAGCTGAGTCTAATGCTGACCTTATCTGGTTATTTAGTTATTGCTTGTCCCTCCTCTACTACCTGCTGAGCTCTTTTTTGGTGTTCTTTGGGGAGATGTTGGATATTGTCCTTCATCTCATCCCAATGAGCCCTGTCGTATCTTGCGAGGAGGGCCTGTGAGTTTGCTATGCGCCACTGATTGGCCGCTTGTGACGCTACCCTCTTTCCTGCCGCATCAAACTTTGTACTTTCCTTATCTGGAGGGGGTGCACCTCCAGAGGACTGCGAGTTCGCTCTTTTCCTTGCCGCGCTGACCACTACCGAATCTGGGGGCAGCTGTTGCGTGATAAATACTGGGTCAGAAGGTGGTGGTTTATACTTCTTTTCAACCCTAGGGGTTATGGCCCTTCCTTTAACAGGCTCTTGGAAAATCTGTTGAGCATGTTTGAGCATACCTGGGAGCATGGGTAGGCTTTGGTATGTTGTGTGTGTTGAGGATAACGTATTAAAAAGAAAGTCGTCCTCTAGTGGTTCAGTATGCATGCTCACATTGTGGAAAGCTGCAGCCCTAGACAAAACCTGTGTGTAGGAGGTGCTATCTTCTGGTGGAGAGGGTTTAGACGGATAGCACCCTGACACAGGGTCATCATAAAGATCCCACGGATCTGTGTCCTGATGTGACTGCATAGTGTGTGTGGGTGACTGTGCAGAAGGTGTAGCAGGTGGAGATACATGTCTTTGATTAGAATGAGGAGGAGACTGTTCTGGAGAAAACTGGCGTGGCAGAGGTTGCTCTCTTGGCACTTTAGCCTTTGGCTGATTAGTGTCCATGTGTTCATGAAATGCCAGCTTCCTTTTAAATTTGAGGGGAGGTGCTGTTAGGATCTTTCCAGTATCCTTGTGGATCTGTATCCTGGCTTGTCTTTCATCAAATTCCTCCATTTGTTGAAGTTCTTCCTCAAATCTATGGCTTTCTTTAAGCTGCTTAGAAAGTCCATGTTCCTCAGTATATGATGTTCTTTTCAGCTCTGAAGCCGTTTTTTTCGGTACCGAAATGCCCATGGTGATAGTAGGCCTCGGTTCCGAAAGAGTCTTTCAGGGTCTCGACTCGACGATTCGGTGTAAAATTTTTTGGTAGACTTCGATGCGGGTGTCGGTGCAGGTGCAGGTTTCGGTGCCGAAGGTGTTACTTGGTCACTGCTTGATTTTTTCCGGGTAGAGCCATGGCCTTCCGGCAGTGGCGTCCCCGAGGCCTTTTGTTTGGTCTTGGTCTGGGTTTGGGTCGGGGCAGGCATACTCACATGCTGGCCCGCTGTCAGTGGTCGGTCGACCTCGGATTCGTCCGAATCAGATCCTTGAACGAAGATGGGAGTGTGGATCATCTCCTCCTCTTCCACGTCGAGGTGTTCGGTGCTCTTAGTCGCCCTTCGGTCCCTCAAGGCTTTCTTGGAACGGAAGGATCTGCAGGCCTCACAAGTATCCTCTCGGTGATCTGGAGACAAACACAGATTACAGACCCGATGTTGATCTGTGTAGGGATACTTGGCGGGGCACCGAGGGCAGAATCGGAACGGGTCCGGTCCATGAGGCTTCGACGCTTCTTGCGGTCGGGCCGACCAGGCCCAGGTTGGGCACGGGTGCCCTGAAGGGCAACCGAAGGTGTGTGTCCGCCGGTACAGAGGTTTCGATGCAAGGTGGGGCGCGATCACGAATAATACCGATGAATTTCGGTGACTTGTCTAAGTTTTCCGACTCGAACAACCGGAGTGAAGAGGAACACGTCCGAACCCGATGGCGGAAAGAAAACAATCTAAGATGGAGTCGATGCCCATGCGCAATGGAGCCGAAAAGGAGGAGTCACTCTGTCCCGTAACTCGAAAAGACTTCTTCAAAGAAAAACAACTTGTAACACTCCGAGCCCAACACTAGATGGCAGGATAATGCATAGCATGTGTATCTGCAGCTACACATGCCATCGAACATATATATATATATATGCAGTGCATGTTTTCATACACAAACCACATGCATCGATTAATGAGGTTTATGATCATGTTTTGTTTTAATGGTGCAACGAAGAGACCTCTTGACTATTTAAGTACTTCAAAAAATAATCCATTACTACACAAACTGAAATGTAAAATGGACACATACTTTATTTAACTAATGAAAATCACATGCATGTTTTCCAACTTATGAATGGATCAGAATGACATTTTAAAACAAAGGCTACTCTTGCTTGGTGCACTTAAAAAGGCAGTTTTTCAACACAAAGTATATGCTATATCTTGTATGTTATAATGCATGAGTGCTACAGACATGAGAAATGGCTTTAAATTGCAGCTTAGGTCTATAAATCCTCACTTCAGACCCCCACAGAAATGCTGATCACTAGTTCACACATTGCCTTTATAAAAAATAGGTGGCTGGCAATACATGACCGTCCCGCACATACAACCACAAAACAGATAAACGTTCTTGGCCCAAAGCTTGGACAACTATTATAAAATATCAGTGGTGCCCAAGCCCCACAAGCCCTTATAATCAAGAGCCCATGTTGATTACCTACTATTGATTCTCCTGTTCTTGGTGGGCATAATAAAAACTGTACAAACAGTATAGGTCTTTCCATACAGATGGTCTTGCAGAAGTGTCCTTTTGTCCCTTTTCCTCCGAATCAGACACTCCATTTGCAGTTTCTCCATGACTCCTGGCCTCCTCCTAGCCTTTTTATAATTTATTGGACCAACTTGCTTACCTGTACAGCTCCATAGCGTCCACATTTGTATCTATGCAAACAACACTTAGGTCCTTCTCACTCTGAAAGGCAACATAGGTAACACTGCATTCACAATACAGCAAAATTAGGTGAAGGTTGGTGATGGGAATGGGAGCAACTGGCTCAAGTTGGATTACGCAAAAAGAACAAGTGATGGCGGGATGCTGAACAATGTCAAACATTCACCCCCAGTACAGAGATCTGGTCTAAATCCATTGTTTTTTTGCTACCCATGCCGTTCCAGTTTGGACCCAGCCATATGCAAATCAGTCTTGACCCTGTTCCCCATGGGAATAGTCCAGCCTGAACTGCCAAGTCAGGTCCTCCCTGGACTGGAAACAAGCATCCTAGGACCGGTTTCAGGGTATCACCCTTCATCAGCCAGGCTAGCTTGATTCCAGTGGCATGGGGAGCATGGGACCCATGTCTGGGCATACCCTTCCCACTTGGGGCAGCAAATGCAAAAAAGTTGGATAACACCTTTCTAAGAATTTCTGCAAATAGCAATGGCTTCTGGTTCAGATATCCTGGTCCTCAGAGCTGAGAGACTGAAGTCCCTCAGTAAAGAGTGATGGAAATGTAGGGGGTCAAGTTTGACCAAGGTTAACTTCAAGCACAACCAAACAGCTACACTGACATCTGCAGGCGTTTTTCCCCTTAGGCTTCCAAAAACAAAATTCTGCCTTACTGCCACTCTCAGTCCATGTAATCAGGAGTAGCTGGCTCTCCTTGTATCCCTCAACTTAGAAAACCTGTTTTCACATACCCAGAGTGATTATTAGAATTTTCTGTTTTTCTACATTTTCTCAGAGAAGCTTTGCAACAAATGCCGATGTTCAATATTACAAAGAAATTGTCAACTGAATATATTTTGGTATGTCCAAAAAGTTTATTGCCAAATTTCGATACAATCAGAGTACATATGCTGGGACTTTTGTCCAAATAAATAAGTTAACAACATTTATGTATTGTGCAACAGATGCATTACAACAGCTTTGCTTAAACGTTTGAGTTATGTTGAGTAATTTCTTTTAAAAGTATTGAAATTTAACCTCGAGATATGAAGCTGGTAGACAACTTTAGATGCACAGAGCTGTTTTATGGAATTCTATACTCATATTGTCATGGGGTCTGCGCTTCTTACATTTCGTGACAGTATGAAAACTAGGGGTACGAGAAATTGTTATTGTTTATACAATTTGTGTCCAAAATATGTGATATTTTGTGAAATTATTATCTGGAATCTGACATGCACATTCATCATGAAGGTATATCTTGTGTTTAAAAGGCACATGCGATAACATCAAGGGAACTGGATAAACAATATCATACCTGTGAAACTTGAGTAATTTCACAAATGTGGCATAATGATAGTCTAGCAAATTTTGACAGCTAAATAACAATTTTGCACATCTCAATAAAACTTGGCTGTTCTATCTACAGCAGTGGTTCCCAACCTTTTGACTCCTCAGGACCCCCACTGAATCATTACTGGAAGCCGAGGACCCTGTAGGAGGCTGGCCTGGCGTGTAGTGGGTACCAAGGGGTACTTACACTCTGTACCAGGTCCAGTTATCCCTTATTAGTGTAGAAGAGGTGTTTCTAGCAGCTTAGGCTGGCTGTCATATGCACAATATCATAAGAAAACACAATACACAGATATACTAAAAATAAAGGTACTTTATTTTTATGATAATATGCCAAAAGTATCTCAGTGGGTACCCTCAGTATGAGGATGCCAAATATACACAAGATATATGTACACAATACCAAAAATATGCAGTAATAGCAAAAAGAAGTAATGCAAGCAGTGTAAAGTTACAATAGATGGCAATAGGAGCACATAGGTATAGGGGCAACACAAACCATATACTCAAAAGTGGAATGCCAACCACAAATGGACCCCAAACCTATGTGAGCTTGTAGAGGGTCGCTGGGACTGTAAGAAAACAGTGAGGGTTAGAAAAATAGCCCACCCCAAGACCCTGTAAGGTAGGTGTAAAGTGCACCTACAACCCCCAGAGAGCACAGAAGTCGTGATAGGGGGATTCTGCAAGGAAACCAACACCAGCAAAGCAACAACAATGGACTTCCGGACCTGAGTACCTGTAAGACAAGGGGACCAAGTCCAAGAGTCACGACAGTGTCGAGAGTGGGCAGATGCCCAGGAAATGCCAGCTGAGGGTACAGAGGAGCTGCCACCGGATGGAAGAAGCTTGGTGTTATGCAAGAACGAAGAGGACTAGGAACTTCCCCTTTGGAGGATGGATGTCCCAAGTCGTGAAGAAGCTTGCAAAGGTGTTCCCATGCAGAAAGACCGCAAACAAGGCTTGCTAGCTGCAAGGGTCGCGGTTAGGGTTTTTGGATGCTGCTTTGGCCCTGGAGGGACCAGGATGTCGCCACTTGGATGAGGAGACAGAGGGGGCGCCCAGCAAGTCAGGGAGCCCTCACAAAAGCAGGCAGCACCCGCAGAAGTACCGGATCAGGCACTTAGAAGAGGAGGGAACCGGAGTCCCCCGAAGTCAGAAAGGGGAGTCCCACGACACCGGAGGACAACTCAGAAGGTTGTGCATTGCAGGTTAGAGTGTCGGGGACCCAGGCTTGGCTGTGCATGAAGGAAATCCTGGAAGAGTGCACAGGAGCCAGAACAGCTGCAAATCACGCGGTACCCAGCAATGCAGTCTAGCGTGGGGAGGCAAGGACTTACCTCCACCAAACTTGGACTGAAGAGTCACTGGACTGTGGGAGTCACTTGGACAGAGTAGCTGAGTTCCAGGGACCACGCTCGTTGTGCTGAGAGGGGACCCAGAGGACCAGTGATGCAGTCTTTTGTTGCCTGCGGTTGCAGGGGGAAGATTCCGTTGACCCACTGGAGATTTCTTCAGAGCTCCTGGTGCAAGAAGGAGGCAGGCTACCCCCAGAGCATGCACCACCAGGAAACAGGCGAGAAAGCCGGCAGGATGAAGTGAAACAAGGTTGCAGTAGTCGTCTTTGCTACTTTGTTGCGGTTTTGCAGGCGTCCCGAGCTGTCAGCGGTCGATCCTTTGGCAGAAGGTGAAGAGGGAGATGCAGAGGAACTCTGGTGAGCTCTTGCATTCGGTATCTGAAGAATTCCCCAAAGCAGAGACCCTAAATAGCCAAAAAAGGTTTGGCTACCTAGGAAGGAGGATAGGCTAGTAACACAGGTAAGAGCCTATCAGAAGGAGTCTCTGACGTCACCTGCTGGCCCTGGCCACTCAGAGCAGTCCAGTGTGCCAGCACACCTCTGAATCCAAGATGGCAGAGGTCTGGGGCACACTGGAGGAGCTCTGGGCACCTCCCCTGGGAGGTACATGTCAGGGGAGTGGTCACTCCCCTTTCCTTTGTCCAGTTTCGCCCAGAGCAGGGCTGGGGGATCCCTAAACCGGTGGAGACTGGCTTATGCAGAGATGGGCAGCATCTGTGCTCATCAAAGCATTTCCAGAGGCTTGGGGAGGCTACTCCTCCCCAGCCCTCACACCTATTTCCAAAGGGAGAGGGTGTCACACCCTCTCTCAGAGGAAATCCTTTGTTCTGCCTTCCTGGGCCAGGGCTGCCTGGACCCCAGGGGGGCAGAAACCTGCCTGAGGGGTTGGCAGCAGCTGCAGTGCAAACCCTGAAAAGGCAGTTTGGCAGTACCCAGGTTCTGTGCTAGAGACCCCGGGGATCATGGTATTGTCCCCCCAATGCCAGAATGGCATTGGGGTAACAATTCCATGATCTTAGACATGTTAAATGGCCATGTTCGGAGTTACCATTGTGACGCTATACATAGGTAGTGACCTATGTATAGTGCACGCATGTAATGGTGTCCCCGCACTCACAAAGTCTGGGGAATTTGCCCTGAACAATGTGGGGGCACCTTGGCTAGTGCCAGGGTGCCCACACACTAAGTAACTTTGCACCCAACCTTCACCAGGTGAAGGTTAGACATATAAGTGACTTATAAGTTACTTATGTGCAGTGGTAAATGGCTGTGAAATAACGTGGACGTTATTTCACTCAGGCTGCACTGGCAGGCCTGTGTAAGAATTGTCAGATCTCCCTATGGGTGGCAAAAGAAATGCTGCAGCCCGTAGGGATCTCCTGGAACCCCAATACCCTGGGTACCTCAGTACCATATACTAGGGAATTATATGGGTGTACCAGTATGCCAATGTGAATTGGTAAATTTAGTCACTAGCCTGTTAGTGACAAATTTGGAAAGCAGAGAGAGCATAACCACTGAGGTTCTGGTTAGCAGAGCCTCAGTGAGAGAGTTAGGCATCACACAGGGAACACATACATATGGGCCACAAACTTATGAGCACTGGGGTCCTGGCTAGCAGGGTCCCAGTGACGCATAACAAACATACTGACAACATAGGGTTTTCACTATGAGCACTGGGCCCTGGCTAGCAGGATCCCAGTGAGACAGTGAAAACACCCTGACATATACTCACAAACAGGCCAAAAGTGGGGGTAACAAAGCTAGAAAGAGGCTACTTTCTCACAGACCCCCAAGCAATTTGTACATATTTAAATTTCAAACATTAATACAGTAATTCACAAAAAAACTAAAACAAGTACACACAAAACAAATACTCGAATTACTTGAAAAAATATGCAAAAATTGAAACATTTTAACGTGGAGGTTGGCACTGCATCTCGGTGACACATTTCTCAATATTTTGTTTTATTTAGGAAAGCTGAATCCTCCGGTCAGTCAACATTTCCCAAGCTTTTTTGGTTTTTATAGTTTAAGTACACAAGATCTGAGAAAGACTTTTCGCATAAATATGTGGTAGGGAAAGGAGGTAAAACGTTAAGGGCCTCTCATCTTTCCATAGCCTCTCTGTCACATGTAATTTATTTGTATTATAGCACCTCTCATAAGGTGTCAGAGCACTTTACAGGGGAATACAATGTGTAGGATTCACATGTCATCCACATTGGTAGGCATTTTCTAAGTGTGCTTGGTCTGAAGAAGCACAAACGCACGATTCAGACCACAACACAGTGGTTAATGTTGACTTTAATAATAAGAATGTTTTCCTACACAAGTAAACTTTGTTTAGCAGCATCAGAAGAATTAAAGGCAGAAAAAAACAACTTTCTAATTTGTGCCATGCAGTTTGCATACAGCTCTTTAATGGCGGTTCATAGCTCATTGTGCTAGATTACGTTTGTAACTTACAAACTGCACAGTAACAAAAGAATCTCTGTGACAAAAGCAGTAACCCGCTGTGCTATGCACATAAAATACAGTTCTTTACATGATACACGATCTTTAAAGCAGACATATTAACCATATGCACTACATTTGAGTCAAAACTGTCACTAGACAAATCTCCCAACTCTCTCCAGCAGGTACATTAATCACTAGAATTATCTTGACGCTAAAGCTGCTAGATGTGAAGGAATCTTTGCAGTGCTTTAAAAACTGCTGTATAAAGGAAGTAATAAATATAAAAAAGCTCACGTTTGTTAAACTCCCCAGCTGGAGAAGTGCCTTCCTCCAAGCAGAGGCCTGGGGACCCCTGGGAATGTGTCAGGGACTCCTGAGGGTCCGCAGACCACAGGTTAGGAACCACTGGTGTAGAAGCCATCCCAGAGTATTCTGCCCAGTAGTTGTCTATAGTGTTGGCGAGGGAGTCACGAAAGACTGCATCCTCCAGGAGTGATGGTTGCATCCTCCTGGTGCCTATAGGTGCATGGACTCGGCCCCAGACCAGTTTAATTTCCAAGGGGTTATGATCTGAGAATGTTTTAGCCAGGTATGTGGCATGTGTAATGCTAGGCTTGATCTATGTGGTGTAGAGAATTCTGTCCAGGTGGGAGTCTAGTGCCAGCAGGTATGAGTGAAAAGAATATTCTCGTAAGCCCACATTTTGAGTCCACCAGGGATCTACATGGGACCAACCTGCCACCCACTGATGGAGGGATTTATCCTGTCTTATAGAACACCAGGCAGAGGGGAATCTGAGCGGTCTAAGGAGATATCAATTAACGCAGTGAAGTCCTCCCCTAGGACTCAGGGATAGTGTGCCCAGTCTGCTAAGATGGTTGTTAGCTGAGCTTAATATTTATCTTGATCTACATTAGGGGCAAATTAGCAGCTGAGTACTATGGGTGTGCCATCTGTGTTCCTTTCACAAGTACATACCTGAGTATCAATACAGGTGTCTTGGGCTTTAAAGGGGACCCCGTGCCCGGAGCCAGTTCACTGCACCATGTGCAAAGGCTGAGTGGGATGTGTATAAGAGTTGCCCTATCCATTTCTTACAGAGTCTCTGGGCCTCCAAGGTCATAAGGTGTGTTTCTTGTAAACAAACAATCTGTGCTAGCCTCCTGTATAATTGTGCAAGTATTCTGTGGCATTTATGAATTGTACCTAGACCCCGCACATTCCAGGTGAGAATGTTATATTAGTTTGACCCTGTGGCCATAGTATATGGAATAGAAAATATGAGGTGCAGCCTACCTACTACCCAGCCTGGTGCATTTAATAAACAGTGTGGGTGAATGCGGTAACCAATTAAACTTAACTACCCAATACTCGAGTCAGCACAGCCAAACTGTATAACAAACTTTAGTGTTAAGGTTAACAAAGAACTATTGCCCTGGCACATGGGGTGAACGTGGGCGGCCTGTACAACAAACATTGCAAAACTTTAATGTGGGAAACAGGGAGCCACCTGGGCCCAAGATCCCCAGTCAAGTGGTATTTTAAGTTCACAATGGATGTAGATGGTAAGAGAGTACTCATAAGGGGGCAGTATGTACTTTGAGACAGTTTTTTGCAGTGCATTTCAATTAGGGTTGTTCGAATGAGTCAACCATTTATCACATTGCTCACAGCTATTAGTATGAAGTGATAACCACTTCTTATGTCAAAATGACATTGACAACAATACTATTATAAGTCATTAGCCATCTGTGGAGTGATGGATGAAAAAAGACCATACTGCTAATTGAAATGGAGTCGGAGTCCCTACTGTGTGGTGTGCTGGAGGTATTAAGTACTACTTTGGAAAGGAGACTGGATGCTAATCTAATGTCTTCTAGTTGGCCCTCCGGTGCTTGTTGCGGAGAGGATGTTCCACTTTGGGCATTACGGGTCACGTTACCGTGCTGTCAACAACGCGGCTTCCTCTGCGGTTTTGGAGGGGTATGTCTCTTGAGGTCTGTGCCGCAGGCTGCAAGAAAATTGTATTCCAGCCAATCATGTGAGGCCTCAGGAGAGTCAAAAACGTGTCCTCGTTGATTGTGCTTTATTTTGAGGTTTGCTAGAAACAAGAGTGCATATGTAAGCTTTGTTTTACATTCTGGAAAGAGGAACAACGGAGCTGCACAGCCACAAACTAATTGGGAAAGAGTGAGATCCTAGTATTTTCCAAAAGTATTGGCACCTTCTCACAGGCAGCTTTTAGTAGCACATCACGGTCCCTAAAGTTTTGTATTTGGCAACTATAGGTCTTGGCGGTGCTCCCTGATTGTTTTTTTGGTGGAACACAGTGTGTCCGCACAACTACACAAAGATTTGACAGTCCAACAGGGGCCATGACTATTTGGAGCCACTGTTCTATATATTGCGTTGCATGAGGTCCCTCTGTTCCCTCTGGCATTCCCAAAATGCCATTATTGTTTCTACTGGCCCCACCCTCTGCGTCCTCCACACGGTCTTGGAAAGCTCCACCTGTCGTGTCAATTTAGTTATTTGCGCTGTGTGGTCCGAGTTATCGGGCATCAGGGAAGGGATAGACATCTCATTGGTCTTGACTTTCTCTGCCAGTTTACTGTGGTCGTCTAAATATATTAATGTTTGTGGTGATGACTGCTAGTTGTTGCTCAATGGCAAGGTGTGAATCACAGATCCTGCAGGATAAGATCCAGTTTATCCTGGGTTGTGCATGTTCTGTGGGTGGAATATAAATGTCTGGGGTGCGGGAGGAAAAGCACTCCAAAGGTGATGAGCAGACACTGGAGCCTTGCCCATAGTTTTTAATTTTGGTTCCCCCCATCATGGCTGCCGCCAGCACTGTCGCCTCACTTGTTATGGCAAGATTCAGCGAACCCTAAAGGGCATTGGACTATCAGAATAATATGTTTGTATGGCATACTGTATGTAAACTTTACTATATATTGAAGCAGTGCCTGTGCAGTTTTGCCCTCAATATTGTAGCTCTACACTCCAGTGGGTCTCCCAGTATGGAGTATGTAAACATGCAATGCCATTAGTGCCAGCCTTCTTGTATAGAGGCCTTGCTGTGGAAGGAGCGCCCGCACCATGGGCAGCACCCCCCGTTGAGGCTGAAGTCTTATGGGCTGGAATGGACCCACCTGGAGGGGTCTTCACAGGATGAGAAGCGTAGTTCCTGTGCCATGCGTGACACCACAACTTTCGGTTAGTAGGATTGTGTGGCTGTTCAGACTCACAGAGATCATGCTGATATAGATGGTTCTGTTATTTAATGGTGGCCCTCGTTGGCATGTGACAGGAAGAGGGGTACTTCAGGAGAAAGTGGGCTGTCCGCACCCTTATGCCCACAATATTAGCTTGCCATCAACACAAGTCCCCCCGACAAGGCCTCATTATGTGTGCCAGCCACATTCGTTTCGCGCATCACCTCAGGAGGGGAGGAGCGGTATTGTTCTGAAAGTTTCTGTCCACTCCCACTCACCCCCAGCCTTTCGGGTGCCTTTTGAGTCCAGACTCAAGCCCACCCGGCCCCACACAAGGTCAGGAGACAGTAAGGAGGAGAGCTGGTGGAGATAAGGGGTCCGTCCGCTCCCACGCCTAAGAGGGCCGTCCGCACCCAGCCTCACGCTCAGCCGGGAGACAGAGAGGAGGAACACTGCTGTAGGTGTCTCAGGGGAGGCACGGAGCGGGCCGCCTGGTCCCTACACTCCAAAGGGATCCACCCCCTTCCACTCACTTCTAATCTTGTGGGCGCTGCCTGCACTCAAGCCCTACCCAGTTCAGCCTGCTATAGACGGGGGGGCAACTGCTGGAATAAATACAGGGGAGGAAATGAGTGGGCCGCCAGACCCTCACGTCTCAAAGGGGCCTGCCGGCTCCCACTCACCTCTCGGTGCATTTGTGTCTGCCACTCCCCGGTCCGGACTGTCTCAGTCCATCGCAGCACCAGGAAGTTGGGCACGGGTATTGGCACAACCCAGCCCGTCGTCCCGCCACTGCCGCAGCTCGCAGGTATTTAGCCAGCTGCCCCAGTAGTTCAGGGCTGCGCCAGACTAGTAGCTGCGGTGATACTTTGTGGCCTGCGGCCCTGGGTCGTGTCATCTCTCAACGCCACTCCAGCCTGCAGGGTTCAGTATCACGGTCTTCACAGTAGACCCTGGCAGATATGGGTAGTTTTGCAGCCATTGTGCAGGTGATGGCATCTGCTGGGTGAAGGATTGAGATTACAGGGGTCTGGGGCCCAGGAGCCGTGCCACTATGCGTCCAACATCTTGGATGGCTAGCCCTGCTCCCCTCTGGTATAGTCCGGAGCTTTGAGTACAAGTGCTGAGAACATAGCCTCTTTCAGGGTATCAAAGACCATTTGACATTCTGTAGTCCAAATGACTTTCTTATGCTGTTTCTTAGAGGTAGGTTCAGTCAAGGGGGTCACATTAGTCCCAAAGTTCTTCGCAAACCTTCTGTAATACCCAGTCAAGCCAAGGAAGGCCGACCTGAGTCTGGGTCTCCGGAGGCTCCCAGTACAGAATAGTCTGAATCTTAGGTTGGAGAGGTTGTACTTGGCCTCCACCTACAAGGTGGCCCAGGTACACAACAGAACTCTGCTCTTTCTGGCACTTACTGCCATTGATAGTTAGGCCTGCCAGCTGCAGGACCTATAACACTTCCCTCAGATGCACCAGGTGATCCTCCCAGGTAGAGCTAAAGAAAGCAATGCCATCCGGATATATGCACTAACGTCTTCCACGCTTGAGAGAACTCGATTCACCAACATTTGGAAGGTTGCATTTTGTAATCCAAAGGGCATCAAAGTGAACAGATAGTGGCCCTCTAGGGTGGAAAATGCAGACCTCTCTTTTGCCCCTTGGGTGAGACCAAATTCCAGTACCCTGAGGTTAAGTCAAAGGTACTTAGGAATGTGGCTCCACCCAACGTATCATTCAGGTCATCAACTTATAGGATGACCATAATTTATGATAACTGCATTGAGGCCTCTGCAATCCACCCAGAACTCCATCTCAGGTTTTTACACCTTTGGAGTAAGGCTTGGGGACCAGTACCACTAAGCATCTAGCAAACCTCAGTCTTGGTGCCAGCTTTAACTTGTTTTAATGGTCTTTAGATGTTGTTTTTGACAAGGAGGCTGTCACCAGTTTCCACATCATTAGTACACCATGTTGTCACTCCAGGAGTTAAAGAAAAGGGCTAAGCAAACTGGCTGAGGACTTGCCTACTGTCACCCTGCTGTTGGGCAGTGAGGGTGTCAGACAGGACTACACTTTCAACTGACCCATCCTGGGGATTGTTTTTTTCTTGGGAAAAGGAGCGCTACACTTTTACCATTAATGGGTCTGCTAGAGTGACTTCTGTCACTTCGCACTAGTGAAGAGGGTCTGGGAAAGGGTGTGGTATAATGGTCCTCACCTACTTCTCCTCCATTTTTTGGGGCAAGTGCATCTTTTTCCACTTCTACAGGTTCACCCTCTGAGGACAAATCCTCCTTCTACACCCTCTCTTCTTCACAGAGGTTGGGAACCTTCTCAAGCTCCTCGTTTTTGGCTGTAGCTCTATAGACAGTGCCTCTAGATTTGCACAAAGCTCTCAGGTCACTAATTCTGAGGGATGGCCTAATTGATTGTCTAATGGAATGGGGGTCTAACCAGAGTCCTTACAGGCCAGTTTGAAAAATCGAAAAAATATGTTTAAAAATAATTTTTGATGCTAAAGGCAATTTAGTATGTTTCTAGTGCAAAATACACTCATGACCAATTGGTACTGCGAAACACAAGTTAAAAATCCCACTGTTGAAACACCAATGCAGGAAAGTGGAGTATTATATGGTGTGGGGGGGGTGGGGTAGTTAGTCCTCACCGTGTAGAATTCACTATAGGCCAAAGATGGTCCTTGTATTCAAACAAGGAAATCTTTAGCTCAATCTTGGTAGTGTGCCTAAAAGCAGTCACACTTTATGTGTTCAGCATTTCAGAGCACAAAACATGGACAATAAGTAACTGAGATGACTTTTTATATAAATGTAGACACCAAAACTAACAGAATATGATGAGTATAACCAGAGTTATAGATTTTAGAAGCATTAATAAATCACAGCAGAGCTGGCATTTAAACATTGCATTGAAGTCTATGGGAGAAAAGTAATTAGTTTCAAAAACAAACTAAAAAGGTGTGCTGTGCAGATGTCTTTTAGGGTTAATGTTGTGCAGTCCATAGGATCATGTCACAACACTCAGTGAAGTTTTACCGGACCCAAGGTGTCCGGGTGCAGAGTTGTCCTGGCTGTCCGTGGTGCTGAATGGGACTCATGATGAAGTCAATGGAAGAGAGACACTCCCTACCATCGACCACTTGGGGGTTGTGCTGTGGAGAACCCTTGCAGGGTTAAGGTTGTATGGGTACTGGGACTAGGCCACTGCTTTTCACTTCGCCCTGGTACTTGGGGTCCAGGTGCAAAGCTGTCCTGCCGATCAGTGGTACTGAACGGACTTGCGCTGGTGCTGACTTTACCACTTACATGATGTTGCTGAGAAAAGGATGCAAAATCTCAGCTGAGTTGCAGATGCTGGCTGCCGGCTGTATGGTATGCCTTGCACCTGTGGCATTGAGTGTGGGGGTTAGTTACAGGACTGACAATGGACCAGCCTTGGCAGCAGCAAAGGTGCAGGATTCCTTTAAGAACTTTCTGGGGTCTGAGGGAGCAGTGTAGCGGCCAGAAACTCGGGGGAGGCTGGAGTACGACTCCCAGGAGACACTGGACCACCTGGTTTTCAGACATTCCAACGGCGGGCCCGGTGGCCAGTGAAGATTCAGAATCTGCGGTTGCTTTTACCTGCAGTTTCAAGGGGACTAGTGCCACTAGTCCAAGGGAAACTGAAGGTGCTCTGGGCTTCCACAGGTGTCCCTCTGGTCGGGAGTGACGACTTTCAGCCAAGGATGAAGGTCGATCTGGTAATTCCCAGTGTTGTCTCAGGGACAGAGATTCCTTTTTTTGCTTTGGAACAGTGGGCAGAGTCCGTTAATCAGTGATGCAGAATTGATGGCTCTATTCACTAGCCCAGCTGAGGGGGCAGGAGGTATGATGACCTTTTTGTCTCACTCTTTTGTTTCTGACCTATGGGAGTGCTCAGGCTGCCTGGCAGGAGGATAGAAACCTGTCTTGGCAGCAGCAAGTGCAGGAAAAAGTGTGGGCTGCTTGGCCAGAACACAAAGAAGGGTGGCAAACAGGCAACCTCTAGTGTGACACCTGGGTGCATGCCAGCTGTTTCACGACACAAGGTTAGTGTGGGGGAGAGGAGGCAAGTTGTTTGACACTAAACTCAACATATCTAGGCAGTACCATAATGGAGCTGGTCAACCGGGGCTTAAGTCCCATGTTATCCTATGGACTGGCCTGCACTTATAGTGTACCTTAATGGAAAGGACGCTATAGAGACATAGAAGCTCATGCTTTAGTGTCTGCACCTTAAATATAATGCACCCTGCCTCTAGGGTTGCAGAGGCCTACCTTGAGGGTGCCTGACATATATGTAAGGCAGCCCATGGGACTGTGTCACTCTTGGTGAGGGCACAGTTGAACTCAAGCAGTTTGCACGCTCTGGCAGTCTGCAATAACAAGCCTGCAACCAGTATATTGGGAGGGTCACTCAGAGTGGCACAAACTCATGCTGCAGCCATGGGACTTCTTTACCACCTATGCACTGGGTACCATCTACGAGGGCCTTATAAGGAGGTAATGTCTTGCCCATCAGGTAATTAGCAAGTCAACATAATTTAGGGAGAGGACACAGGCAGTAGCCTGGTCAACAGGCTTCCCGTGCACTGACAGAGTCATGCACATCAGCATTGGGGACAAAAAGTGTGTGGGGGGGGGGGGGGGGTGACCATAAAGGGGCACTTTCGTACAGGCTCTCATTCAAAAAACACTTTTCAAAGTACCAAAGTAGTGCTATACTACCCTCCTCTCTCCAGGCGAAAACAAAAACTGGTCCTATGAAGCAAATGCCACTGCAAGGCATGATGAGATATTGAAACGATTGGCTCCTTAAAGTATCAGAAGTGCACCTCCTTTGGCTTTTAATGGTTGCTACCTATCTAGCTTTACTTAAATTTGTTTGTAAGCAATTTGGGGAAAACTGATGAGAGTTATGCTGCAAAGTTGTTTATGTGCTAATAATGAGCTATTAATTGAAAAACACCAGAAACATATTAAATCTAGACTTAGCAAGGCTGCAGTTTATAGTTAGGTAATTAAAAGACATGCGTTTTTACCTTTTCCTGTGATTTTTTACATATACATTCTATAAAACGTTCCTGGTTCCTTGTATGCGTGAACGGTTTTAGGATTTAAGACTTATTGAACATCCTAAGATGCAGAACTTCATTTTAATTTTTGTTGAGCACAAATACAAACACAGAAACGTGTTTCGAGAATACGAATTCCTTTACAAGAAACGCGCAGTAGACAATCTGACAAGCGAAACCTCTGGGAATACTGTAGCTCTGCTAGGTGTCTACTAACCTAACAGGCCAGAGTTCAGATTGCAAAATTAAATGGACATGCATCATATGGACTATGGCTGTTGACAACTTTATTGTGTGTAGACTGTTAAGATATTCAGCCTGATGATGGATTATTTAAGTAGGTGAATCAATGAAAGATCCAATGATGATGAATGAATTAATAAAGCATAAACTATTACCTTGAAAAGGGTATCCTGGCGCTAGACAACTGAGAAGATAGTGGACTGATGACTCAGAATTGTAGAAATAGCCATGTTTTTTTAACTCTTTGCAAAATTTCAAAAGATGGATTTCCTTTCTAAGGTGAAGCAGGAGGGCATTCCATATTCTAAGGGCAAAAAACGAAAAAGCTCTGTCTTCTTTCCACATCTCCTATAATCGGGGAACCATAAGGGAGGTGGCATTTGCAGATCAAAGTAACAGGTTGGGCAAATAGGTCCTGAATTTTTCAGTACAGCTTCTGAACCAGCTTGTAGTAAGTATCTGGCAACACAAAACTCTTCATACTGAATTATGTTTTGACTGGAAGCCAATGTAAGGCTTTCAGAATGGAGGAGACAGATTTGGTCCATTTTACTCCTGTGAACAGTCTTGTAGCCCAATTCTGTTGTAGCAGATGTCAACAATCCTAAATAGAGAGCATTGCAATAATCAAGCCTTGATAAAATGGTTGCTTGGATTATCTTTGTGTGGCTTGTTTAGGCAGCCTAGGAATCATTTTAACTAGCTTTATAAATATTGAATACATGATCTTGATACTTTATTAATACGTGTCTCCAAGTTCAGGTTATTGTCTATTGTGACTCCCACATTCTTGGCATGTCACCCAGGACAGAAGATCGCCAGTTATTGTTTAGAATTGATGGTTGGTGAAAGCATAACAGTCATTCTTGTCCTCATTCAGTTTTAGAGCATGCGTACTCATCCAGTTCATGACTGCTGACAAACAGATGTGCAGATTTTGACATGGTGTCTACTTCATCTACAACAGAAACTACAATTTGGGTGTCATCTCCATAGGACATATGGGAGAGCCCAAAGCTTTAGATAAGCCCTGCTACAGAGAAGAGCTATAAATGTTAAACAGGGTGAGACTGAGGATATATCCTTGCGAGACACCCCAATAGCAGCAACACATTTATTTTTTAGAAACACTAGATGCAACACTCATTGTCTGGGATAGAAATGATTTAAACAAATCAGATATTTTCCTTGTTCTCCTGTAGTCTTTAATCTCTGACATAGAAAATGATGTGATACCGTATCAAAGGCTGCACTAAGACTCAGCAGGATCAGTGTTGCGCTGCTCCCACCATCTAACAGCAACTAACAACTAACAACTAACAACTGTCTACAAGTGATATCCATGCAGTTTCTGTGGCATGCATGGATAGGTCTGAAACCTACTTGTGTTTTATCGAGCATGTGATTAGTGCCTACATGCTTCTTCGGTTTTCTGTCAATTACTTTTCATAAAACTTTAGCAATGAAAGATAATTTTGAAATTGATCTGTAAAATAGTACATTAGGATTGAAAGAGGATTTCTTTAAGACAAGCCAGATTTGGGCATTTTTCCATTGGCATACTTTCAAATCAATGGATACATTACATAGCTTGGTAATGGCAGGAGCTAGATTATCCATTGAAAGCAGGTAATAAGGGGGGAGGGAATAGATCTAATTGGGAGCCTGACTTGATTGTTTTGTTTGAGATACTCACTGCGTCTTTTATATGCTCAAAATCCATTCACAATACAAGTGGGGGCACCGACAGTCACTAGAACGTCCTCCACCTTTCCTTCTTTTAAGGCGTGCTTCTCTATGTTACTAATGTTGTCATGAATAACAAGACTAGAAGGAGTCACAGAGTTCCGTATAGGCCTCTGTAGCAGTATTACATAGGACAGGGAAGCACAAATCTTGTACTATTCTGAATACTTCTTGGTCTGAAACGTTAGCTTCTAGGATTCTTATAGCATAATGCACCTTTTTGGCTACGCTGCACAGTTTATTTCATACGTTTTCAATACTGCCTTATATATTTTTGCATCCTCTTTCCTGTAGGTAAGGAACCATATGTATTTCAACTTTTTACAGTGCTTTTTTTCGTTTCTAAATTCCACATAATACCAAGGAAAGGAAGGACGTTTTCTTCCAATTACCTTAGTTTGCCTGGGGCAATAGAAACAAAGGCTTTTAATACCCGGTCGTCACGTTGAGTCACAGACTGATTAATCCCTCTGTTGGATTTCTGGCCTGGAACAGGACACTATCTTAAAGCTTTTGTGTGTGACCTGAGAATATGATCGTTCCATGATGTGGCTACTCTTAGACTTTCCCTACTAGACTGAAAATAGTTATTTTATTGAAAAGGAACCACATCATGGTATAACCATATTAACATAAAAGGTTTTGCAGCTTTTAGTACATTGCATGTACAGAAAATAAGATCATATGACCTTTATCCAATTTCCAATACTGAAGAAACTGGAATTGCACCACCAGGGAGAAAAGTAAAGTTGGATTCGTGTATGTGGTAAAGAGGATTGAATAACGAACCCCATAATTTGGGTGAAGGAAGGTGATGGTTATAAATTGCAGCAAAAAGTAAGAGCAAATTTGGAATGGAAACACAGTAAGGAGTGACATGCAAATTCCAGTATTGGAGGCAAACGAAGTGAAGGAAGATGTAAACAAAATGAGTGGAAGCTGGCACAAGAGATGTGAATGAAAATGTTATGCCAGAAGCAAGAGAAATGGCAACATTGTAACCAACGAGGAATAGTTAAAATGAAAGACAACACTGAAATGAAAAACAATAATGGAAACTAGTAAAGGCGAAGTCACTGTAACGGAGGGATACTGAGTGAATGTAAATTTACTCTGGAGAAAAGACTGGTGAAAAACAAAGCACTGACCACAGAATAACAGGAACCCTCAGGTAAAGTGCAGAGTAAAAGAAACCTTTAGTAGTTAGTGTGAGATGGGGCGGGAATATTTTAAAGAAATAATTACTCCAGATACTGTTCCAGTGCTTCTTCATCTACTTTTATTTAGACGGCTCTTGTAACAAGACTAAGTGTATCATGAAACAAGCTTGGGATAGGTAACTGCTATCTTGTTAAGCTCTCTCACTTTCTACAAGTTCCTGACCCTTCTCATCTTTTCTAGGTTTCAGGCTTGGTAGCGTCAGGAGACATCCTTTACTAGACCCTCGGATGATCAAAAATGGTATGCATCCATAAACATAATTGTAAAACCCCTCAACATTAACCAGTAAAACTCCCCAAATTAACCCTTTACTACTTCCTGCAACCGCGCTTTCTTTTTTTCCTCAACTGTCTTGTATTTTAATTTTTGTTCTGTTCATTCTGTATATTTCTTCTTCCACTCCTGTTCCCTTCATAGGTTCTTGCTTTCCGTAAATATTTTATGTTTTAATACTTTCAATGCTTTGCCCTTTCAGTATTTACACTATTTGGCTCTCCTTTTTTTTTTTTCCTTTCAAGTCTTGGTCAAATTAGGGTTCAGGTATCTTTCTTTTTGTGCCCCGATTAAGAACCTGCTTTGTAACAAGAAAATAGCGGAACGATAAACAACAATCTTGGAACCTCTATGTTATTCTTACCTATTACCACTTCTGACTCCATGTCAATAATTAGGGTTAAAGTGGAAACTTTCTATTGTCTGCACCAGTGACTCGCCCCTTTCTGATCTTCTCTCCGCCCTCTTTACTTTGTAGTTCACATTTTTGTATTATCATCATGTTTATATAAGCATTTATACTTGTTTGGCAAATATACAGCACAACAAAGGAGGCGAGCCAACACCTCCGGACTGCTTGATGGATGTAACAACTAACAACCACCACCACCCCCTCCCCCAGGAGCACTCAGAACCAGTGTTCATAAAGCAGTACACAAGATTTTCATATATAATGCCGTTAAAGTGTCCCCTGTGGTCTATGGTGGTGCCAGGACCTCTGTCAGCCGCAAGAGCCGTAAATATTTATGGTAAGTCAGCTCCCAGAACTTCTTGGAGAGGAGAGCCAGGTATGGACGCCAGAGTTCATGAAAGGAATCACCCTGCGCACCAGGGTGAGCTTTTACATGTCCATCACATGCCATAATTGGTGGAGCCACTCTAGGGAGAGTATCAGTGCCCCAGTGAGCAAGGATGTTTTGGATGACCACTCCTAATGCCAAGCCAATCTGCCGCACCTGTCAAGATTTGAGAGGGTAGGTGAGGGCATTAAAAGTCCCAGAAGAACCTAGGTGGATAACTGGGGATGCTGTGTGTCAAGGTGCATATCGATTTCATGCAGGACCCCCTCCCATTATTGTGCAAGATAGGGCATTCCCAGAGCAAATATGCCATGTCCCAGGAGATCTGCATTGCTTTCAACAGTCTCAGCTGCGAGTGGGGTTATCCCTGTGTAGTCATACCAGTGTAAGGTACCAATACAAAGCAATGTTGGATGCTGTCTCTACGCTAGCCAAGTTCAGTGCTGTTTCTTCCCACTCTTTGGTTGTGAAAGATCTTCCGAGTTCTGTTTTCCCATTTTTGCCCCAGCATCTTGGGTGGGGTGGGTGTGTTTTGCAGGATGCCATACAGGTCAGTGAGAAGACCTTTGCAGTTTTAGTCTGGAACCATTTGTCAATGCTCGTGAGAGGTCTCTGAGCCCCCTTCTACATTGTCGGTTGCATCACCCAGTGGCAGATCTGCAAGTATCGCATTGTCTCTGCCGCTGGGAGCACATAGTCAGCCCGACATTTCTCAAATGAGAGTGGGCCTTCCTCATCAAAGAAGTGCCCAACTGAGTGACACTCTGTCTTCAGCCAATGACGAAATGCAGTCTGGTCCAGGCCAAGTGTAAAGAAGAGATTGTCAACTATTGTAGTTAGTGGGGAGGAAAATGTGGAAAGGGCTTTCTGCCTTGCAACCTGGTCCCACACTTTCAGCACTGTGTCTATGACTGGTGACGAATAGGCCACGCAGTCTCAGTGGATGATTTAGAAATGGAACCTTCCAAAGGGAGGTACCCGCAATTATTCAATCCACAAACTGCTTTTTGGACTCTTCCCTGCAACACTCTACTACATAATTGAGTGGTTTGAAAATATTGAAGGGGGTTTGGGATTTCCAGTTCCCCCTGTGCTGGGGACCAAAAATTCATGATACGACTCATCCAGGGCCACCTCCCTGCCCACAAATAGCAAATGAAATTCTCTATGCAGGGACTGAAGCAAGCCTGCTGGAGGCTCGATCGGCATCTTCAGTGCGGCTATACAGCCTAACCAGGAAGGTGGGTAGAGCTTCCACTCTGCCAGGTCACGTTTAAATTATTGGAGAAGTGTTTGATAATTAAGCTATGATGTCTCACCTATGGTCGGGGTGAGTTGTATTCCCAGACACAGGATAGAGATAGGCCGCCATTGTATCGGTGAGCGTTCCTAAAGATCAGTCTCCTGCAGGCCTGTGGTTTGTCCAGGGCAACAATAACTTAATCGAAATATAGGGCCGGGGTATGCATCTCACCACTGAAGAGGACGCCCATGATGTTAGGATTGTCCCAAACTCATTGAGTGTCAGGCTCCATGTAGAGGGCAAAAACTACGCTTGAAAGTGGGCACCACTGGTTGTGTTCCTCGACGGATAGGAAATAGGGACGAGATCTGTCCGTTGACCCCCACTGTCGGTCTGGGCTGAATATAGTTACTGAGGATCCAAGATTGGAAGCGGGGATGAAAGTGGGCCAGGGTCGCTTGCAAATACAGCCACTGCACCCTGTCGCTTTCTCTGCGTCTATGGACAGGAGCATAATTTCCTGTTCGGAGCGCTTGCCTTTATCAAGCGAATGTAAGATGCACTTCGTGTTATCACTGCATTGCCTGTGTAGGACAAAGCCCGCTTGGTTTGGGTCAATAAGCCCTGGCATGAGTGGATTCAGCCAGGAGGCCAGTATACTGGTGAGGAGCTTGGCATCAAAGTTTAGCAGTGATACTGGCATGTAGGACCCAAATTGTTAGGGATCTTTCTCTGGCTTGGAAAGAACGGCTATCGACTCCTCCATCATAGAATGGGGGACCGTGCCGGGTCCAGTTTTCACAATGAAGATGCGAGTCAGTATGGGCACCACGAGCAAGCATAATATTTTATAAAAAAGAGACGGGAACCCGTCTAGGCCTGGTGATTTAAGAGGTTTCAGTCACACAGCGGCAGATATAACCTCTTCTATTCTGATAGGACAGACTAGGGCCTCTGCCTGTTCTGCCGTCAATCGCGCGGTCTGGGCACCTCTCAGGTATGCCTCCAGATCCTCCCCAGTTGGAGTATATTGCGAATAAAGATTTTCATAGAATTGGCGAAAGGCAGGCGCAATGGGAGCCACCCCCACAATTACAGTGCCATCTTGCGCTCGGAGGGATTCCACCCCTGCTGTCTCTGGGCCCGGAACCGGTTAGCCAGCAAGAGTCCACACCCATTTCCTCCCACATAAAAAGAGAGGCAAAGTCAAAATAGTGTATACTCTGCCCTGTCCTGATCCAATCACGCAGGCTGCCGCCAAACACGAGGCACACCAGTATGTGTATCCGTTCTAGCTCCAGTACCTGCTGGCGGAGTTGCTCGCACATTTCCCACCGGAGTTTATTATCGGCCACAGAGATCGCTATTAGTTCACCCCTTATTACAGCTTTTACGGCCTCCCAGAGAAGGAAGACAGAGATGTAGGGTTATCGTTTAATTCCAGGTAGCATGTGGTGGCCTGAGTGATTTGTTCAACCACTACAGGCCGCTGAAGGAGTTTCTCTCATTCTCAATGGTTGGAAGGCCCCTTGCAGAGGTGGGAGCTCAAAAGCCAGAGAAACTGCAGCATGGTCGGACAGGCAGCGAGATTCTATTGCAACATCTGTGAGGAGATTCTGGATTCCTATGGGCCCCAGAAAGCAGTCCAGTCGGGAGTACGTCTTATGGGCGTGGAATAGAATGTATAGTCGCTTGTCTAGGGGCAGCACTCTCACCAGAGGTCTCTGAGCCACAGCTCCCAGACCCACCAGGCCCCTTCAGAAGAGATGGCCCCGGCCGACCCAAACTTGTGAGCTGATCTATCCGTCATTGTGAAATACTAGCTTTAGCCCCCCCCCCCCCCCAGTATAGGACATCAGCTATGCCAACGCCCATCTAAGGAATCCTTCTTGGCCCTCGTTGGGTGCATAAAGGGAGCCCACCATAAGGGAATGGTCCCCTCCCCACATGCACTGTATGCCAACAGTCTCCCCCTAACCTCTGACACCTTGCTCCCCACGTTCCCCCAGAACGGATGTGAGGTCAGCAATGCCACTCCTGCCGTCTTAGTGTAAGAAAAGTATTGGTGTTGGCAGGCCCAGGATATAAGTCTATGGCAGTTCCCAGGGAGTAGATGTGTCTCCTGCATTAGGCATGGTTCTGCTTCTGTGTGCTCTAAGTAGGATAGGTTTGTGCACCGCTTTGTCTGATTATTTATTCCCTTGACATTAAGAGTGATTTTTCCCTTGACATTAAGAGTGATTACTTTTAACTTATTGTGTGATGCAGGGGGGGTCAGTCACTACGCTTGGGTATATGGCCACCTTAAGTGTCCCCGATGTGCATGTAAAGGCAGTACCATTCCAGGGGAGTCTACTTGTGTGATTGGTCTACGCTGTAATGCATTCTCTGAGGTTGTTGGCTCCTATCCCAACATTCAAATCAAAACCCCAATACAGTAAGAACAAAACATCGACCAATTTGTAGAGCCAGTAGTGCCCAGCATTGTCCCTGGGGGTAATTTGGTAGCAGAGTCTATAGCTCTTCATAAGCTCACACTTCAGACACTGATCCCTCTGCCCCATCCCCTGTGCTCTGGCCTTCCACAGGAATTTTCTTTGCAATCTAGCAGCAGGATCTCACACATCAGCCTCACCAGAAAGTGACTCCAGCGCAGTGTTAATTTGCCATGGTCTCAGGACCAGGACAGTGGTTGGGGAGGTCTTCCCACTCCTCCATCAAGAGCACTTTTAAAATCTGCGCTACAGTGGGGAAGGGTGTTGAGTGGCACCTGAGGGACTCTTGATTTGCAAAGCCTTGAAAGCCGCTGCCAAGGATCAGTGCTAGTGGAGTTTCCCCTCCAAACAGAAGATAATGCGGAAGGGGTCACCCCCAAGGGTATGTTATTCCTTTATCGTGGAGCTGGGTTGTAACCGGGCAGACCTTTCTCCTTTTTTGCAATGTGATGGCAGACAGGTCTTGATACAGGCCAAGGACATGTTCTCTGAATGTCACAGGGTGCACGTCTCTGGCTGTTCAGAGAAGCAATTCTTTGAGTTGAAAAAATGGACGCAAACCAGAATGGCTGCAGGCAGAGTTCTCAGCCCACGGGAGACCAACCCTATGGAAACCGGTGCTGAGTCTAGGATCTGGAGAAACTGAGATTTGACAGAGGCCACAATATCCGTCCCTTCTGCGTTAGTTGTCCTCCCCCATATCCGTATATGGTTCTGTCACAACTGGCTCTCTAGGTCTTCCCCATGGATTTGTAGGTCAATCTGCTGTTCGTGGAGCTGTATGACTTCCTAATGGAGCTGTTCGCTTTCCTCATCCCAAGCAGTCTCGTGATCCTCCAGGGTAGAGACCCTATAGCCTATCTCTGCCACCTCACGCCGGACTTCCTTCAGGTCCTGTGAAAGGTCCCTCTTCCACATCTGAAAATCTTCCCAAAGGGAGGTGGAGAGGGCTTCCAGGAATGTGCTGTGACCGGTCTCTCGCCTCCCTCTCTGTCAGTCTGCCGTTCTGGGTCTGGGAGGGTGGACCCGACCCTCGCCATACCACTGAGAGGCACGGATAGCATGTCCTTCAATGTATGGTCTTTCTTAGTGCGGGAGTTGCCTTGTCCCACTATTTTCTGTGACAGGGCTTCTGGGACATGTGAGCATCCCACCTTAAGAGTGCCATTGTGGGGGGAGGCAGTGCTGGGGCTAGCACTTAATGAAATCCTGCACTGGTGATACCACAATTGTCATTCCAATGACTCGTAACTTAGCAGGGGAGCGAACTGCTGGGCCAGAGTCCCTTGCTGTGTGCTAACATCAACCCAGTCAACTCTGTAGTACAGGCACTGGCGAATGGGCCCAGAAGGCTAGTTGTGGTGTGGCATTTAATTTCCTTCTTCCAAGCATAGAATCCGTTTTGTTGTGCTCAGCCCTATGATACTCAAGTATAGGGAAGCCTGTTGAAGTTCATAACCCTGATGAACCACGTTTATTGTTTTCTCTCATCTTATGCTCGGAATGCAATATGGTGTAAGGCTTGCCAAAAAAGACAACACTCGTGATGTACCGTCGTTCACTAGCTTAAGCAACAGATATTAAGACATCTGTTACCCTGTGCATGCCCTGTTTTGTTTTAAACGTTGAACGCTCCTATTCTTATCATGTGGGGTACGTAGGCCATTATTTTCTATTACTTCATCTGTCATTTAATTGGACCTCAAGTATGGATGTTATGAAATTTGTAACTGGAATCTCAACTGTAATGTTCACAAAATTATCATGTTCCGAAGTTTGAGTAAACAATTAACGAAATGCCTAGATACACCTTTTGTGGTTGGCAAAGAGAAAATATTGTATTGAAAGTTCCGCAATTCGGACTCATGGACTTAGCCTCTCAAGTCAGCTGTCCCTCTGTCATGTTAAAAAATGTTCTTTTTCGCTTTACTAATAGATTCCTGCCTCTGAGTTTATCGAGCTTCTACATCTTTGGTGGAGAGTTCTGCTCTGGGTGTGACGATCTACAGCAGCCCAGCCCGGCTCCCCTGCCTTTGGGAGGGGGGGGGGGGGGGGGGGGGGGGGGGGGTGCTGCCATGAATATGTGTCACCCTGGGGACCAGAGGTGGGTGTCGGTTGGAGTATTTCAAAATGTTATACATAGCAGTGGTGTAGTGCATTTTGCTTTTTGTCACATTGTGGCACTGTAATGTTTTCCATTTCGTATGATTTTTGCTGTGTGAGGCTGCTGTCTTTACCAGGACATTGTTAGTAGTAGTGTGGCTTTATGGATATGTGTTATGGCCCTAATGCGATTAGTTGTACCTGATGTCGTCACCTGCCTTCTCACGTTACCTCCTGGACAGTACCATGCCATTTGCCTAACTTTACATTACTGCCCTTATGCGGGTCGACTTCCTCATCTTACAGCTAGTATTACAACTCCTACTTGACTTACTCATCTGGTAGGCACATTCTAGTGCAAAGGGTAGGGCGCACTGGTATAGCTCAGGGACAGTCCAGCCACAAACCCCCATGTAGGAGGGTCGCAGGGGGGTGCAGACACTGTACTTATTCTCGCCTTTTTGTTATCTCTCTTCTGGCTGCTAGGACGCTGGACACCAGCACCTTTAGCACTTTTTACTCCCCACTGATGAATGCTTACAGTGAACTACTACCAAATGCAATGTCTTTGAAGCGAGATGCTGACTTCTTCGCTTTAACTAACAAATCAGACTGACGCTTGGCGGAATGATTGGAGTACCCTCTGAATGTCACGTCTGCCCATCTAATGTGGCCCGGGTATGAGTGGTGAAACAAGATTACCGACCCCTTCTGTTTCCTTGTGCCAAGTATAATTGAATTGTCTATGTCGGTAGTGATAGGGTGAGTTAGCTTTACACAATGGGCAACCTACTGAACAAGAGAGACCTTGATACTAGTCAGTCAGCCCCACCAAAAGATCCCCCCCACACATCAGGTGGCTATATGCCAAGGGTTCACTGCCTTGTTTATCTTGAAAAATGGCATGCACTGACAGCCAAGAGACCAAACCTACAGTTCCCTAACCAATACCTACGATATGTCTAAGTTGTCTTATTTGAGATAAATATCGATTCTCAAAGGAAAGAAGATAAGGCAGCTTGAGTGGGAAGCGTTTTGGATGTGGGATACCGTTACATACACGAGTTGCGAGCCATCAGTGATGTGAAGGATAAGGTGCTCAAGGAACTATTGAGAGCTGAAGAAGGGGTTCTGGCAAAAGAAGGAACAAGTTACAAGGGAGAATTGGAGGAAAACCAGTTAGAGGTTGTTTCCATCTCCTTCTGTGACCGATGTACAGACAGGAACAATATTACAACAAAGACCCACTAATAGAAGACATAATGATGGGCAGGATGGGAAGTACCCAAGGCACCATACCGGAGGCAACTAAAACCAGTAAAGATCCCCCCCCCCGCCCCACACGCCACAAGTACGAAACACACTGTGCTAGATTCAACGCAGCAGGCAAAATGACACAACGCCTGGTAAAGGAGCAGGGGAAAAAAACAGCGCCTGATGGCATTTCAGACATACGCTCTGTGAAAGAAATTAGAGAGGAAGCAGCACATGGCTTCCTAAAAATTAGTTAAAGACGGTGACAGGCTACAGAAAGAATGTGAACCAAAAGGAGTGAAAATACTGCTTTCTATTAACATGATGTGGAGGAAGTACTTTTCAGATGACTCTGGGGATGAAGCCCTAGATGTTGAGGGAATGTATACAGTGATATGGGACAAGTATTTACACACATCACACGACACACATCATCAAGGTGCTAACAGAGGCCCCTAAAAGTCTGAATCCCACGCATGGGCACAGGTGGGACAGCCTCCCTAAGTTTAGATCCAGGCAGTTTACCCCACAAAACACCCCAGTATCACAAAGGAAAAGGTTCCCCAAGAAAGACACCCCTCAAATGCCGTACCCTGCTGACAGACCTAGCAGACAGCAGGGTGCAATGGAAAATGTTTGCGGAAAAATCTGATAGGCAATACGAGGAAGAAATACTATCTTTGGCGGGTTCTAGGCTGATGGCTGAGGGCCCCGACGTACATCCCATTTATGTGCAGCACACAAAGGAGGCAACCACTACCCTACCACCCATTTACGAGTAGGACACTTCGAAGCTTAGTTTTATTGATGATGACTTGCAGTTTTGGGAAGATGCCAGAGCAAGCAACACATTGCAGTACTCTATAAATAAGCTACAGCAATAGAAAACACTGCTTGGTTCACTGGAAATAGAGGTAGCGAATGAGATCAGTGCTGGCACATAGCCAGTGATAACAAAACCTATATTCACTATTTCTCTGCGAGAGGTGCCCATCACACCATCAGGGGAAGACTCAAACATCCTGAAATACATACTTGTCACATAGACTAGAGCAGATCTAATGGCATTCACCAAGGACTTCCCTAATCTAGGAGAAGAGCCACACAAGTAGTACATGGAATTGAATGGAACATAGGTCATGGGTGGGCTGCTTTGGAAGGATATAGATGTACTATTCAATATTACAGTGCCAAATAACCCGTAGGAAGACTGCAATAAAGTAACAGAACGGAAGAGGAACCACAGAGAGAAGGGGGCCCTGGAGAAGAAGTTTAACCCCTTCGCTGCCAGGCCTTTTCCCCCTCCTGTGCCAGGCCTTTTTTTGGCTATTTGGGACAGTTCGCGCTTAGGCCCTCATAACTTTTTGTCCACATAAGCTAGCCAAGCCAAATTTGCGTCCTTTTTTTCCAACATCCTAGGGATTCTATAGGTACCCAGACTTTGTGGGTTCCCCTGAAGGAGGCCAAGAAATTAGCCAAAATACAGTGAAAATTTCGTTTTGTTTTAAAAAAAAATGGGAAAAAGTGGCTGCAGAAGAAGGCTTGTGTTTTTTTCCCTGAAAATGGCATCAACAAAGGGTTTGCGGTGCTAAAATCACCAGCTTCCCAGCTTTCAGGAACGGGCAGACTTGAATCAGAAAACCCAATTTTTCAACACAAATTTGGCATTTTACTGGGACATACCCCATTTTTTTAAAAAAAATTGTGCTTTCAGCCTCCTTCCAGTCAGTCACAGAAATGGGCATTAAACCAATGCTGGATCCCAGAAACCTAAACATTTCTGAACAGTAGACAAAATTCTGAATTCAGCAAAGGGTCATTTGTGTAGATCCTACAAGGGTTTCCTACAGAAAATAACAACTGAAAAAGAAAAATATTGAAATTGAGGTGAAAAAAACAGCAATTTTTCTCTACGTTTTACTCTGTAACTTTTTCCTGCAATGTCAGATTTTCGAAAGCAATATACCGTTACGTCTCCTGGACTCCTCTGGTTGCGGGGATATATAGGGCTTGTAGGTTCATCAAGAACCCTAGGTACCCAGAGCCAATAAATGAGCTGCACCCTGCAGTGCGTTTTCATTCTATACCGGGTATACAGCAATTCGTTTGCTGAAATATAAAGAGTGAAGCTATCAAGAAAACCTTTGTATTTCCAAAATGGGCACAAGATAAGGTGTTGAGGAGCAGTGGTTATTTGCACATCTCTGAATTCCGGGGTGACCATACTAGCATGTGAATTACAGGGCATTTCTCAAATAGATGTCTTTTTTACACACTCTCTAATATTTGGAAGGAACAAATGTAGAGAAAGATAAGGGTCAATAACACTTGTTTTGCTAATCTATGTTCCCCCAAGTCTCCCGATAAAAATTATACCTCGCTTGTGTGGGTAGGCCTAGCGCCCGCGACAGTAAAACGCCCCAAAACGTAACGTGGACACATCACATTTTTAAAAAGAAAACAGAGGTGCCTACCTGTAGACTTTGGCCTCTAGCTCAGCCGGCACCGAGGGAAACCTACCAAACCTGTGCATTTCTGAAAACTAGAGATCTAGGTGAATCCAAGATGGGGTGACTTGTGGGGCTCTGACCAGGTTCTGTTACCAGGAATCCTTTGCAAACCTCAAAATTTGGCTAAAAAAAAAAAACAAATTTTCCTCAAATTTTGGTGACAGAAAGTTCTGGAATCAGAGAGGAGCCACAGATTTCCTTCCACCCAGCATTCCCCCAAGTCTCCTGATAAAAATGATACCTCACTTGTGTGGGTAGGCCTAGCGCCCACGACAGGAATGCCCCAAAACGCAACATGGACACATCACATTTTTTGAAAGAAAACAGAGGTGTTTTTTGCAAAGTGCCTACCTGTAGATTGTGGCCTCTAGCTCAGCCGGCCCCAGGAGGGGCAGAAATGGCCTAAATACAATTCCCCCCCCAGGGTGTAGTGAATCCTGGTTTGTTTTAGCGGGATAACAGGAGTTAGCTTAGCCGTAGGCTTGTAAACTCGTGCCCCCGTCACCCAGTGACTTTTAACCTACTTAGCTTGCTCTGTCATAGTCCATTTAATTATTTATTTCCTTTAAAATGGCGGCCTTGTTTATAGTTAGGCCACTTGTTATGGGTTCTATTATCAGTGTCATTGCGCCAAGCCGTCAAGATCAAGCACGAAAGACAAACATACAGTAGGCATTCACACTTAGGGATTTTCCCTCTCTATACTTTCGAGGGATTGTTGATATTATTTGCCGTCCCAAGCATGCCTGTTATCTATTGTTATGAATAACACTTATGTCAGGGGACCTTGTAGATCTGTATAAATACAACACACTTTTAGACAGATAATCAGAGGGATTCCGACCAGAGGGCATCGCCACCATCGCTGATACCGATGCTGCAGTCATCTTGACACTGATCCAGTCTTCGTGTCCCTGCGGAGTCTGAGATAGAGACCTCATTCCAAGGTAACGAGGGTTGGGGGCTCCTCTCATGGACACGGTTTTGGCAGATTAGGTTTAACGAACCCAGCTCTTCCTTTTTAGGTAGGAGGTTAGACCTACTCTCCTTAGGGTATTAGGGCTTATTCCATCTTTTACATATACATATATTTCTTTCATATATTGCATAATGGTGGGGGTCTTTATAACAATGACTCTCCTCTTTACAATACTGTTGCTTGGTATATTCATTATACTAATCATTGCAGTTCATGCAACTTATCACAAATTGCAGTTATGTTGAATAAAAACTATTATAACTTTACTGCATCTGTGTTATTGCCTTTGTTTGTATGAGACATAATAAATCTGTGAGAAAAGGGTAATTTCCGTTTAACCACGACAACCCTGAGATATTGTATTTTGAGTCCATGCGTAAGCGACTGCTACAAATCACCTTTTACTATTGTGTTTTTGGTGAGGTACTGCTAGTAAGCCGGTAAGGTTTGGACAACAGTTACAAATAGTTGTAGGAAGAGACTTAGTCACCTACAAACGAAAGTACTGTCATCCTGAGACCAGCAGTCTTGTTCAGAGCAAGAGTCCAAACTACGACATGGCGCCACCAACGATGGTGTTTAGGCACTAATTTACGGTTACCCTGATTATCGCTGTCTCACAGACAACAGGTATCCTCAGTACCATTATACGGAGACGTCCGTGGTCTTTGGGAGAATCCTCCTCAGCCAAACAGGTAACTCCTAAATAGGCTGTAGGTTGTTCGAGCTCGAACTCACAAAAGGAAAAAACTTCCCCTATTTTGGTGTTCCGTTTCTCTAAACAACTATGGCTAATACCATAGACATTCCTGCGAATGCTAGACATGCACTTACACAACATTTATTAACACATGGCCTTACAGAAGAGGGCGGGGAAGTTACTATGATTATAGAAGCAACTGAAGCATACCAAACGGAAACATTTTATTGTTGGGTTGCCTTTCCTGAGGCTGACCAACGAACGCACACATTTCACACTTATGACATTGCGGACGAACCCGTAAGGTACGAAGCATACCAGTATCATGAAATATCGCTCACATATCAGGAGCATCAAAACTGGTTTGAAGGCACCCTACCACATATACTGCGGCGGGTGAGGCTAGGTCCTTTAAGTAATGAAGGGCCTACGTGGCCCATGTTTGCCACATATACACCTCCCCCAGGCATACAGACTATGCCGATTGTAGATTTAAGGATATTATATAATGAATTAGTGGCATTATATAGACGATTGGTCCAGTTCGTAATGCGAACATTGAACACTACACCAGCGCGTCCAGCACCGCCAGTAGCTGGTGGATATCAATTGGCTACTGGGATTAATCCACAAACGGTGCATACCATTATGGGTAAAGTGCCCTCGGATCGAGAAAAAATACCGTTCTGGATTGCTCAGAAAACAAATCAGCTGGAAGCTGTGTTCCCCCATACGGGGCCACAGGAGAAACATAGATTGCTCACTATGTGCTTGCCATTCGGGATGGTTCCCTCGGTTGATGAATGTGCCACTTGGGGTACAGTCTTCGCTGCTGTTTATACTACCACGCATGGTACCCCTACACTGGCCAATTTGCCGGAAGTATTGAAACAAATACAAAATGAGCATGGGGCTGCACCGGCCCTAGATCTGGGGATAAAATTGATGCGTAACTTTGACGCCGTCTCCTCGATAATATTGAGTAATATTAAAGGGGAAGCAGTAGCACTGGCGATACGCCAGCGTCTCAGGGAAACTCCACACCAGGAACAAGAGAGACAGCTACCGAAAATAATCTCTGATACCTATACTAGTATAGGACGGGATGGGCTGGGAGCCAAACCTAAAAAATTGGAGATACCAAGTACCACCCATAAGGAAGGTACAAGGCAAGCACTAGAGGGGTCTAAAAAGCGCTGGGACAAACAAAAGGATTTCAAGGATAGGAGAAACAAAAGAGCTGATTCTCCTCATCCGGAGTACTCCGAAAGGAGATATAATCTCAGAAATAGGGATAACATTAGAACTACAGACAGATATACTGATTCACGTCCTTCTCGTTCCTTTCAGGACACACCGGATAGACGTAGCGAGAGAGGGGGCCGTCAAGATCGACGTCTGGAATACATGAAAGAAAAGAAAGACTCGCCACAGTCTACTGTTAAAAAAGAAGAAAAGACTCCTCAACAAAAGCCACAGTTTAAAAAGAAAAAAGTGGCAGCACTGACAGTTAAAAATGCCAGTAGTATTGAGAACACTGTTGAGGAACAAGAAGTGGGCAGTGACTCTGTTGGACAGCGCGGCAGAGGTCACGATATGTCGCCAGGATCTGAAAGATCATCTGGATGCGACAGCAACTAGCGATTACATCGTAGTTGAAACGGCGGATGGCCGCGTACTTCCACCCGATCGGGTTTTTGATTTAACAATTCAGATAGAGGGAGACGTGGAACGCATTATTAGTGTAATATTTTGGGATGAACTTACTAGTGATATCCTGTTGGCCGAGAGAGACTGGCCACCTGAACATGTCCGCATGCTCCCACATGGGGAAGATGTCATTTTGCCTTCTTTCTCCGATCTTGTTCCGGAGACAGACAAACAAGCCTATGCTGCTGAATGGGCTTTAGCACAGGCACAGGCACCTGCATTATACCGTAATCATGTAGGATGGGACAAGGACTCTCCTTGTCATGTTATTCCCGTTCGGTCTACACCACACCCGCAGCCACAATACCATGTTAAACATGAAGCAAAAGCTCCAGTGACGGAGATACTGTCACAACTTGAATACCAGGGAGTAATTGAGCCCTGTACATCGGCGATGAATAATCCGCTATTTCCCGTTGCGAAACCTGATCATTCCTATAGAATAGTGGTTGATTATAGGCACTTGAATAGTCATGCACGCACTTATGCTATACAAACTTCACACAGCACAGAGCTAATTAATAATATAGTGCGTAAAAAATACAAAACTACATTGGATATATCTAATGTTTTTTTCTGCCAGAATTTAGCACATGAAAGTAGAGACCTAAGTGCATTTTCCTATGGTTCTCAGAACGCTTTTGTCGTTTACCACAAGGCTATAAAAACAGCCCAGGACTGTTTTCGGCCCGTGTCACATCAATATTACAGGAGCTTGATTCCGAGGCATTATCATATGTGGATGATATCTATCTCACTGATGACACCCTTGACATTCATCTTATCAGGGTCGATCGGATAATTTTGGGATTTGCCGCCTCCGGATATAAATTTAATTAAAAAAAAAGCAAGATAGCTTTTCTTAGTGTATTGTTCCTAGGATATGAACTATCAAACGAGGGGAAGAGCCTGGCCCCGCACTTCCTAGAGAAGTGTGCTCAGCTACAGCCTCCGAACACGCTTAAGAAATTGCAGTCATTACTGGGTTTCTTTAATTTTGGCAGAACATATATTCCAGATTATGCTGAACGCGTAAAGCCACTATATGACTTAATTCAGCCCAATTATTCTGGCAGGCGATGGACAATTGAACACACACACATCCTGAGGGACATACAACGAGACATGCTAGAAGCTAGACACTTGTACACATGGGACAATAAAACGAATTTGGTCATCAGAATAATAGCTGGTGCCCTAGGATTTACCTATGTCACCTTTAATGAGGGTGACACGGTGCCAATAGCATACAAATCACATTTGTACTCCAATGCAGAAAAACTTTTTGCTCCTACTGAAAAAATTCTGACGGCAGTTCAGATTGCCGTCATAAAGGAGAGACCGCTTGCCCAGGGGAAACGCATTGTTGTTGTCTCCCCGGTTCCGGCCTTAGAGGCTGTCACTAAAGCAAGCGTTCCTAACGCTAAGGCATTGCATCCACGCTGGATTCAATGGGCAACATCTCTGACCGCCACTGATGTTGATTATGTGTTTGACCCAAGACTTCAGACACAAGAATTTCTCCAGTATGAACAGGAGTACCCCGCTCCCTTACACATATTGCCAATAGACAGTTATGATACCATCATTTACACTGACGGATCGGCACAACCGCCTGTGGGTACTAAACATCAATACTCGGCAGCTTGCGCAGCCGTGTGCGGGGTAATGGAAGACGGCGTTTTTCATCCTCATAACACGTACACTCAGACCTTAGGGGACTGCACAGCCCAGTTGGCCGAGCTTAAGGCTCTTCTTCTAGCGCTCGAACATTCAGAGCCAGGAACACAGACTTTGATCGTCTGTGATTTGTATTATTGCGTCCAGTCATACAATGAATATCTCAATCATTGGATACTGAACGGGTTTAGAGATTCTAAAGGGAACACCATTAAACACAAAATATTGTGGGGAAGGGTGGCTGATCTTAAGGATAAGCTGCCATGTGTCCATGTAGTTCATACACTGGGGCACCAACGTGTAGGAATACATGTTGCCGGTAATACATTGGCTGACGAAGCAGCCAAAGCTTCAGTAGCTACGGCTTCTGTGGCTGCAGTGACTCGTTCTCGAACGAGGTTGGATAATGAAATACTGATTGCCGTTAAAACCTCGGCTGCAGGCAAGCCCCTTCCGAAGGGATACCCTACGAACTATACATATCATATCAGTGCACAGAATGTTGCTTTTGCAACTATTCCAGATGTTGGTGATCGAGTGATCCCAAATGAAGATCAAAGATTGGAACTGATTACATCTGCACATGAGGGTGTCGCTTCTGCACATGCTGGTATACAGGCCACTATCACCATTCTACAACAAAGGTACTGGTGGCCTGGTCTATGCAGACGGACTAAACAGTATGTCCTTTGCTGTGACATTTGTCAGCAGATTAAGGGCTCGAATATCAGACGCCCTCCGCAGACATCTCTCTTAGTGTCAGACAAACCACTCCATTGTGTGTACCTGGACCATTGTGGTCCTTTGCAACCTGATGGTGCATACAAATACATTTTAGTGGCTGTAGATTCCTGTTCTAGATTCCTGTGGGTATGGCCACAGCGGTCGGCTGACGCCCGGACTGTTATAAAAGATTTGCTGATCTTTATCGGTACATATGCGGTTGCAGCATTCCATTCGGACCAGGGCCCTGCATTTGCCTCTAAGGCTTTCAGGGACACCATGAGGACGATGGGTGTTGAACTCCATTATTCCTCACCATACCATCCCGAGGGAAATTCGGTCGTGGAGAGGCGGAATCGTGATCTAAAGCAGTCCTTAACAGCTCGAGTATTAGGTTCAGGCCGCAGTTGGTTGCATCACCTATATGGGGTCCAGAGATCACTGAATAATCTGCCAAGACGGTCCTTGAGGGGAAAGTCTCCATATGAGGTTCTCTTTGGGACAACTATGTATGTTCCAGATCTTGATGCCCCTGGTATGGTGGCAGCAGAAACACCATTTGACATAAAAGAACGTCTCGCTGTTTTACAGGAGCTTTAACAATTCCGTGATGATAAATCATCTGCGAGCGCTGCCACCCTGGGAATAAGGGATTTGGCTAAATCTTCGACTGGCTGGATTCCTAACGTTGGGGGATCTGGTTCGTGAGAAGATCGCTGTGAGAAAAGAGTTTGGTCCAGCATACAGAGCACCTGTACCGGTCTTGGGGATAAAAGGCACCAGGACTGTCATCCTTCCGCCATTGTCTGGTTCCAAATCAAACAGATTCATCTCCATTGATGACATCAAATTACACCATGTGGCCGATTCTTCACAGTAGACCAGGAGGTCCCTTGGGTGGTTCCCGATCCCCTCTCACTACCCAACAGGACATTCCTCTACATAGTAGGATGACCATCGCTTCTACTGACTATGCAACTATGTCAGCTGCTGTTCCAGACACTTCCTCGACCATGGGGAGGGCGGAAAATGAACTTTTGTTGGTTCCTGTAACAACTTCGGAGAACACACCACTACAGGATTTGGCTGTATTTTACACGAACACTTCCACGACTGGTAACGTCATCTATCATGAACCTCCACGAACAGTGGATGGGAATTCGATGAGTCCTGTTTTTGCGGAGACTTCCTCTGGCTATTTTGTGGACATTGATGATTTTTCTTCAGAATCATCCTCAACTGAGACTGACAAACTTTCCAGAGGTAGCAAGTTCTATGAATGGCTTAAAATGAACTATTTGATATATCCATGGAACTATCTCTGGTTCTGTTTGACAATTATTGCATTGTTTTTATGGATTGGTTTTGTGACTGTTTTCTTTTTACTTATTAATGGTCACTATATTGCTGATCGCTCCTCAGTGGAGCCTGTTGATGTAATTTTAACACCGCATCTTTCATCACATAAGGTCCGACGTGATTTGTCCCCTGTCAATATTACAGCTATTCCAATTTCTGATGGGATTGTTTGGGACAAAGTTCCGCTATATATATACGGGCCTACAGAGATAATTCAAATACCATACGTGTTCAAAATTTCTATGTCTGATGTTATTACACCTAATGTTGTCTCTGATGATTGGGATGTCCAAACAGTGGATTCCATGCTAACTGAAATGAAGGACTGCTCCGCTTTTGGAAGTGATGATGTATATGGTTTTACAATGAATTATGGTGAAATGTTCTGCTATAATAATTGGGGACATCTCTACCTGCACCGTGCAACTAGATATAGGCCTCTTTTTAACTACACACAATGGGAACATTGTTCAACACCACAGGTGGGGAGTCCAAAGTATTACAGTGACAAATTCACATACTTTTCTGGGCATGATACAACGAAAGCTGAATCTTATTTCAAATTACCTAAGACACACATTAGAAAACTGTTTCTAACAGATACCAAACTGATTTATTCAGATCCCTTTGTTTCCCGACTTTCGATTGAGGGTTATGAATATTGGAAGAACACTATCGATTTGAAGAGTGTATGGGGGACGCAAGATTGGCAGATACAGGGTAGGGAGGCTTTGTTTCGAGCTTGCTTAATTCCTGTGCAAATGATTTTTTTAAATGACACTGTTGAGCAGACATCATGTCTGGGATTAGCTAAAATAAAGGATCTAAACACGCCCAGTATCCCTACACCGACAAAATTTAAAGATTGGCAACACTTTCTAAATGTTTCTGAGGATAGGCTAGATGCATTGGTTAAGGCTGGTGACTATAATTCTTCACTTTCCAGTCCCGGGGGATGGTTGGTATGGCCCACCAATACTGATGAGTGTCAAAGGCGTTTTTTGAACTCTTCAGGGGTTTTTTCCATTCATAGACCAGACCCTCGCTTTTTGTCAGGTCAGCATGCTGGTATAATTACAACATACAGTGTGGGCAAGCTGTGCCAACAATGGGTACAAACGAACACCTTAACAGCGGTGAAACAACACCTGAACACTCTTTCTGACAGTATAGACCTACAAGATTTCCTATTAGGTCCTAGAAAACAACGCTCGAAACGGTTTTTATATGCCATGTATAATGAAATTTGGAAACTTTCTCAAATTGAGAATGCTGCACGTTTATGGCAACTTGATAAAGAGAATTTGGAAAACACATTGGCTGTTGTCGACAATGGCATGAACACGCTATCCAACAGGATTTATTCCCTGTCGAATATAGTGTCATCTGCTATTGATATCACTCAGACTGATTTGTCTCGGTTATATCATGGGCAAACACAGCTGCGTTCTATCATGCAGCTGAGTTGGGCATTGCAGATGCTGAAAAGTGGCCACATTCCATGGAAATACCTTAATGGGAGTGAACTATTCGCTGCTTTTAATTTTTCCAGGGAACAAGTGACAATGGCTAAAAGAGAGGCTCGTTTCACCTTGCTTCAAGTAGAAAAATTAGATAAGTTGCCCTTCACGGTAGCAGAGAGTCCTTCAACTATCTGGCTCTTACACGGCATTATTAATTTACCGTTTTCAACGTTTCGTTTCTCAAGCTGCCTGAAACATCTTGCAGTGGGACGATATGAACGGCTAGGAGATAGCTTTATAAAGGAAGAGTGGGAGTTGCCCTTTGAGTATCGATGTCTGAACAGCGAACAAGAGGTCTTTCTTAGTGGAAGTGAATGTGAGACTACTGTTCGTCATTCCATGATATGCAAACAGGTCTCTTCAAGGTCTTTGCAATGCGGGGGTCCCAAATTTGGCCTGTTTTCTGAAGGGTACTCCTGTCCCCTTGATTCGTTCAGTGTTTCATGTTCTTTCTAATGGGAGTTATGTTCTTCTGAGCGATGACAGCTGTTGCGGCTTGCGACCTGGAATTGCCTACGCAATCTCAGTCACGAAGGTCGTTACGTGTTGTGGCCATGTTTTGTTTCCCCCCACACGAGAGATACAAGTATCTGAAATGTGGCCCCACATTGATACTATTAATGTGAACTATGACAAGTTGAGTAGACTGAAGGCGCTATTGTTTCAAAAACAGGTCACCTTGACATCCGCAAAAGAGACGTATGCTCTCCAGGTTGCGAGATCATCAGCCGAGATACAATCCCTTTTAAATACCGATTTCCCCATACACTTTGGAGAGTTGGTATCGAGAATATTCAATGCTTCAAGCACCACTGGGATTGTTCATTTCTTTAAGGCTGTCGGGTCTGGTTTCGTGTCCATTTTCCATACTGTCTTCGGAGTCATCCCATCAGCCATCCATTCTCTCTTTTCCAGTGTGTTTGGTGGCTTTCCAATTATTTTGGCTTTAATTGGCGGACTACTACTGCTATTTTTTCTGATTCGCGGTGGTTGTTTTTTTCCAGCGACACAGAGCAATGGAGCCGCTCCCGTCAACCCCGCTGTGCCGTGAACGCATGGTTCGGATCTTCGGTACACCTTTGCTGGTGGAACTAGAGTTTGACTGGTCATTGTCATTCCGGCCTCTACTCTGGTGTGTACAACCGGTGTTCCGCGGCATATGGTGTCTCTTTGAACTTCTGCCTATGGTCTGTCTTGCTGTTGCACCAACATCTCCTGTGGACCACGAACTGCTGATGTCCCTGATGAGGGTTCATACACGGTCATGCCCCTTGAGACTGAGGTTGCTCCGCAAGGCCACCTATGAGCCTTCTGTTATACAAACTAACATGGATGAGGACGCTGCAGCGAGTGTCGATACACCGATGAATATGGCTCACTTCTGCTCTGTGGATCCGTTTGTCCGCCCAGCTCTCAATTTCACTTCAGACGATGTTGACTCATTTTTAAGATCCTTGAATGGTGACTTCGATGACATTCTTCAAGATCCTGCATATAGCACATAATTTGGTGAATTCACTTGCCAGTTCCCGGTTCTAAAGAAATTGCAATTTAACTGAAAGTTTGCGATACTTGTCATGGTTGATATTAACATCTCTGAATGTTTTTTTTTTTAAAAACGTATTTTAACAGACAGCATTTATTTTTGTCATTACGTACATTTTTTTAGCTTGAGTTTTCATTTTCGTTTTTTGTCTTTTTGGTTCAGTAGCAGCTTTTTTAGCGCTTGGGTTTCCTTACCTTCATCATACCTGTTACGGCAATGGGGAGGGTGTAGTGAATCCTAGTTTGTTTTAGCGGGATAACAAGAGTTAGCTTAGCCATAGGCTTGTAAACTCGTGCCCCCGTCACCCAGTGACTTTTAACCTACTTAGCTTGCTCTGTCATAGTCCATTTAATTATTTATTTCCTTTAAAATGGCGGCCTTGTTTATAGTTAGGCCACTTGTTATGGGTTCTATTATCAGTGTCATTGCGCCAAGGCGTCAAGATCAAGCACGAAAGACAAACATACAGTAGGCATTCACACTTAGGGATTTTCCCTCTCCATACTTTCGAGGGATTGTTGATATTAATTGCCGTCCCAAGCATGCCTGTTATCTATTGTTATGAATAACACTTATGTCAGGGGACCTTGTAGATCTGTATAAATAGAACACACTTTTAGACAGATAATCAGAGGGATTCCGACCAGAGGGCATCGCCACCATCGCTGATACCGATGCTGCAGTCATCTTGACACTGATCCAGTCTTCGTGTCCCTGCGGAGTCTGAGATAGAGACCTCATTCCAAGGTAACGAGTGTTGGGGGCTCCTCTCATGGACACGGTTTTGGCAGATTAGGTTTAACGAACCCAGCTCTTCCTTTTTAGGTAGGAGGTTAGACCTACTCTCCTTAGGGTATTAAGGCTTATACCATCTTTTACATATACATATATTTCTTTCATATATTGCATAATGGTGGGGGTCTTTATAACAATGACTCTTCTCTTTACAATACTGTTGCTTGGTATATTCATTATCCTAATCATTGCAGTTCATGCAACTTATCACAAATTGCAATTATGTTGAATAAAAACTATTATAACTTTACTGCATCTGTGTTATTGCCTTTGTTTGTATGAGACATAATAAATCTGTGAGAAAAGGGTAATTTCCGTTTAACCACGACAACCCTGAGATATTGTATTTTGAGTCCATGCGTAAGCGACTGCTACAAATCACCTTTTACTATTGTGTTTTTGGTGAGGTACGGCTAGTAAGCCGGTAAGGTTTGGACAACAGTTACAAATAGTTGTAGGAAGAGACTTAGTCACCTACAAACGAAAGTACTGTCATCCTGAGACCAGCAGTCTTGCTCAGAGCAAGAGTCCAAACTACGACATGGCGCCACCAACGATGGTGTTTAGGCACTAATTTACGGTCAATAATAATAATAACAATAGGCCGATCTGCCCCCGGGGGGGCAGAAATGGGCTAAAAATAAATTTGCCCCCCCCAAACACAAACCACCACCCCCCCCCCCTCTCCCCCCGGGAGCGACCCTTGCCTACGGGGTCGATCCCCCTGCGTGACATTGGCGCCAAAAAAAAAATAATCCCCGGTGCCTAGTAGTTTCTGTCCCCCTTGGGGGCAGATTGGCGTAGCAAAAAATGGCCTAAAGACCCTTGTCCAAGGGGTCGCTCCCCATCTGTAAAACAAAAAAATACCAAAAAATCCCTGGTGCCTAGTGGTTTCTGCCCCCTTTGGGGGGCAGATCGGCCTAATCAAAATAGGCTGATCTACCCCCAGGGGGGCAGAAATGGCCTAAAATAATTCCCCCCCCCCCCCCGGGGAGCGACCCTTGCCTAAGGGGTCACTCCCCTTGCGTCAAATTCACGAAAACAAAAAAAAAACTCCCTGGTGTCTAGTGGTTTCTGCCCCCCTTGGGGGCAGAGTGGCCTCATCAAAATAGGCCAATCTGCCCCCAAGGGGGGCAGAAATGGCCTAAATATAATTCCCCCCCTAGGGGAGCGACCCTAGCCTAAGGGGTCGCTCCCCACCTAAAAAACAAACAAAACAAAACAAAAAGAAAAAGAAAAAAAATGATCCCTGGTGCCTAGAGGTTTCTGCCCCACCCCCCTGGGGGCAGATCAGCCTAATAATAATTATGCCAGTTTAAAAAAAAAAAAAAAAGAAAAGAAAAATTCCTGGTGTCTAGTGGGCGTTTCAAAAGCCGGATTGCAAGCAATCCGGCTTTTGAAACGCTTGGAGAGACTTCAAAGGGAAGGAAATACATTTCCTTCCCTTTGAAGCCTCTCCGGGCCTCCCCCACGTGATCGGTGGGGAGGCCCTGTGACAAATCAGCGCGCGCTGACGTCACGGGGAGAGTGGGGGTGGGGGGATCAGGGTGGAAGGGGAAGGGCTTCCCCTTCCATCCCTGCCTTGGGGGGTGGGTGGGGCGGGAGCGCTAGCGCTCCCCCCAGTTCCCATGCCTTGGACGAGGTGACCTCGTCCAAGGCACCCAAAAGGTTAAGAGAGAATGAAGGAGGTAGTAAAATATTTAAAGGACAAGGTGCCGGAAGACAAGGCAGATTGGTAAAAATTAATAAACACTATACAGGAGAAAGAAGTAAGTGAATTCTTATTATGCCCGCCTCCTGCAGGTTTATCAGCAGAGTAGTGGCATGTGAAACCCTTTGGGGGATGCTATGCCAGCTTCTGTTACCACTTTTGTTTATGGTTTGAGGCAACCAATACAAAATCACTTGCAGACATCTTTTATCTGCTGGCAACAGAAGCTAATTGAGAAAGTACTGTAGCAGCCAAATGCTGAGCTGACTACCAAGTACATTTACAGGCTATAGAGGCAGAAAAGGTGAAGAGGGAAAATGTGAAGTTGATGATGGCGCAGGAGAGGTTCTACAGAGGGGGAGAGGCCTATTGAGGAACAAATACCAGAGCATCCACCAAACCACCACCTGGAACGACGTGTTTCCACTGTAATGAGCCAGGGCACTGGAAGGCAGACTGTTGTGAAATGACAGGTCAAGGGATAGAAGACCCCAAAGGCAGCCCTACCATCCACGAAGTGCACCACCACCGCCCTACACTGACAACATATTTGATGCAACTACCAATTCACAAGGACTTGAGACCCCGAGGACGACACAGCCCTGTTATGGTCCATTACCACCATCATCAAGGGAGGGCAGAGAACAGTAGCAACATAGAAGTGACTAGACTGAGTGCTACCAACCATACCCCCGCGACCATCAGAGACATACTTCTAAGGGTGCCTAAGTGAAAGACTGCCCAGTAGCTCCAGTTATACCAGTGTACCAGTAGGGTCTGTATGTAGAGGGGTCTGTATTAAAAAAGACTGTCCATTTCCTGGTTGACACTGGAGCAACAGGATCAATGCTGAAAGCATCTAAGATGCCGGAGGCACCACTCTCGGGAACACAAATAACGGCAGTGAGCATGACAGGACAACCTGTTGAGTATTTGACGCAGCTCCTGAAGTTGGTAGTAGGCCCCATCACTGATGACCACCAATCTGTCTTCAGCAGATTTTGCCATGGTCAACCTGTTGGGAACGGATCTGCTGTGCAAGCTGCAGTGCACCCATCCACTGGTCTCCTATAGGGGTTTTTCTTGAAAGCAGGGTAAACGCACTGATGTTGCAAGCATTCATGAGGTGTGGGCCACAGGTAATATCACAAGCGCTGAAGGACTCCGTCCCAAGTAGGGTTTGGGCGTTGGGGGGAATGATGTGGGCAGGTACTGGGTTACCTGAGTACAAATAAAACTTAAACCTGGTACACCACTACCACAAGTTCCACAGTATAAAATACCCAAGGTGGGAGAAGAGGGTATAGCCCCAGTAATGCAAGACCTCCTGAGGCAGGGAATAATAAGGGAAATACAACACAGCCCTTGCAATACACCCATTCTTTCGGTAAAGAAGACATCAAAGAGACTGTATGGGGCCCCTGTATATTGATTCACATAAGATCTCCGAGAACTGAACAAAATAGTGATCCCATAATTTCCTGTGGTCCCCATCCCAGCCACCATCCTGTCTAGTATTCCAATTGTAGGAATCCACTTCACAATATTAGATTTGAGCTCTGCATTTTCTCTATCCCGCTGTATCCCAAATCTCAGTATCTCTTTGCATTCTCACCAGAAGGGAAAAGGTATACTTGGGAATAATTAGCTCAAGAGTATACAGAATTGCGATTGATTTTTTCCAAAGCATTAAAAACGGATCTGGCTTCCCTGTAACTACCTGGAGGGTCTACCTTAGTACAATATATTGATCACCTGTTGTTAGCCTCACCTTCCGAATAGCTTGTATCCAGGACACAGTGGCACTACTGTGTCACTTAGCAAGGAAGGGTCATAAGGTTTCCCCTAAGAAATTACAGTTCTGCCTACCAACAGTGCAATATTTGGGCTATGAATTGTCCTAGGGTACATGTAAGTTTCTACCTGACAGAACATCTGCCATCACACAGTTCCCCCGACCACACACACAGAAGGTGTGGGCTTTCTTGGGAGTAGCAGGCTATTACAGACACTGGATACCAAATTTTTCTCGAATAGCGCGTCCCCTGCAAAATCTCACAAAAGGAGGTGATCGAACAAGTACTCTGGTTCCCAGACTGTGAGAGGGCATTTCAAACACTGAAACGTAAACTGCACAGCACTAGGTATCCCAGATTACGGTATGGACTTATACTTATTCTGTCATGGGAAAGGAGGCTTTTCATCTGGAGTAATCCTTTTCCCAACAGTGGCATACTACTTTGCCACCTTAGACCCTGTCACTGCAGTGCTTCCACCATGTTTGAGGGCGATGGCTTCTGCAGCCCTGGCGGTACAACAATCAGAAAGTGTAGTGCTGGCACACACCTTGGTTCTATATGTTCCCTATGCCGTAGATACATTATTAACAATCACAAAGACCCAGCACCTGACATATGCATGCCTCACGTGATATGAACTAACACTGGTAGCACCACACATCATCATTAAAAGATGCACCACTCTCAAACTGCCTGTTTTTACCAAATGAGCGGGACCATGATGACCCTTCAACAGAATTCTTCTATGATTGTGTAATAGCAGTTGATAGACACACCAAAGAGCAACCAGATATTAGAGACACGCCTTTCCCTGATGCGGAGGACGATCTATTTGTTGATGGGTCACACATCAGAGAATAGCACCGGAACACCACAGGCTACATATGCAGTAGGCACGGCCAGAAAGTTGTTGGGAGGTAGAGAGAGTGACAACAGTAAAAAGTGCTCAAGCAGGAGAACTAGTGGCAATAACAAGGGCTTGTAAGTTGGCTGAAAGAAAGACAGTAAATATATACACATACAGCCAGTATGCACTTGGGTTGACACGCCATTTTGGCCAGCTGTGGGCAATGAGGGGAATTTTCCCCTCAACAGGCCAACAAATACAGCATGCATCACTGATTGCTGATCTTTTACAAGCACTGCCTTTACCTAGAAAGGTTGCTATTGTCTAATGTGCAGCTCATACTTCTGCCAAAGACTGTTTCCACAAGAAATGCATACATTGATGAGGAAGCAAAACGAACAGCACTAACTGGGAGAGAATATGAAATGTTACAGGTAACATCTGCTCCACATGTAAGAGAAGAGTGCACACATTTTGATCCTAAATGTATTCAACAACAGGCTGGGGAACAGGAGCAGCAGGACAAATGCAAAATAAAGAGGGGATACGAATAGCTCCGAATGGTACGATATGTTTGCCATCAACAATGATCCCTTCTATGGCCCGTCTTTTTCATGGGCCCTCACACGTAGGACATGTTGAAACGATTCTCCCATTCTCTCAATGTTGGTACAGCACTAAATTTGGTCAAAAAGGCGAACATTTGTGTAGACAGTGTACTGTCTGTCCCCAGTATAATACAGGGAGGGGCACACCAACCGCAGAAGGCCACTTTCTAGCACTGCACAGACCCTTCAAGAGTTTACAAATTGACTTTATTGAAACGCCTCCCGCACACAAGTACAAGTATGTTTTGGTCATCGTATGTATGTTTAGCAAATGGACTGAGGAATACCCAACAAAGAATTGTGATGCACAGTTGCTAAATGTTTGTTGAAAGAACTGATCCCACATGTTGGGGTACCAGCCCTTCTGAGCTCTGACAATGGGCCAGGGGTTATCTCCCATGTGTTTCAGAGAATAAGCAGGGGGCTGGGAATAACACAGAAACTACATTGCACATCTCACCCACCAGCCGCAGGAGCCTTTGAAAGAAAGAAAGGGGTGTTGAAAAATAAGATAGGGAAGATTTGTGCATCCACTGAGCTCTCCTGGATTGATGCATTGCCACTAGCCTTGTTGGTAATGAGGAGCACCCCTATGGAGTCCACTTGAGATTTCTCAATTATCAGATTTTCTTCAGGCGTCCCATGAAGATTCCAGGCCACATTTCCATTTCTCAATTATCAGTATCAAATGATTTACTGTTACAATATAGCAACCAAAGACTTGTGGGAGAAGAGGACTCTCTTGGATCGATTCTACTCTGACAATTGTGGGTGTCATGGTACACCCGATTGGAGTAGTATATAACATCTAGGATACATACATTGGCAGGGTTAATAAAGGAATTGGCAAATTCCATAGCAGCAGCCCTACGAAACATAACAGAAGAGCTGACTGATATGAGGGCTGTACTAATTCAGAGTCGAACTGCACTAGACATCATCAAGGCCAAAGAGGGTGGGGTATGTCAAGTGAATCACCAAACTAGCTGTGCCTACATTACGGACAATAGTGGAAATATTATGAAGGCCATATGGAAAATTAGGAAGGTCCAAAAGGAGGCAAAGGACGTATGCACTGCTACAGACGTAGGCAAATATGGGGAGCCCTGGGCACATGGTTTGGCAGCTGGGGGTTCATGGCTGTTGGAGGCATGATAAGAATAGTAGCATTAATAACCTTGTGGGTGCGTATAGAGACCTGCTCTACATGCATACAGATATTACTGGATAGGTGTCGCGGCAAAGCTGCAATTCCATCACAGCATCACCCAGATAAGGCTAGTCACATGTCAGAAGACATTAAGGAACTAGTTCCACTGAAAGAACCTGTATAGGATATCATTGAGTATCAGAGGGTGGAATGCGGAATTTTATTTACTTCTTCCAAGCACAGAATCCATTTTGTTGTGCTGAGCCCTGTGGTACTCAATGATAGCGAAACCTGTTGTTGAATCCTGATGAATCACGTTTATTTTTTTTCACTCATTAAATGCTTGGACCACAATATGATGTAAGGCTTGCCAAAAAGACAACACTCGTGATGTACAATTGCATGTTAGCTTAAGCAAAAAATATTAAGACACCGGTTATCCTGTGCATGTACTGTTTTGTTTTAAATGTAGAAAGCTCTTATTGTTATCATGTGGGGGCACATAGGCCGTTATTTTGTAATGACTTTATCTGTCATTTCATTGGACCTCATTTATGGATGTTATGAAATGTGTACCTGGACTCTTAACTGTAATGTTTGAGAAATTATCATGTGCTGAAGTTTGATTGGATAATTAATAAACGCCTAGATACGTCTTTTGTGGTTTGCACAGATAAACGATTGTATTAAAAGTTCCACAATTTGGACTCTTCGACTTGGCCTCTCAAGTCAGCTGTACCTGTGTCATGTTAATAAAGGAAAATGTTACTTACCCAGTAGACATCTGTTCATGGCATGAAGTGCTGTAGATTCACACGCTTTGCATTAGTCTGCCATCTAGTGTTGGGCTTGTAGTGTTATAAGTTTTTTTCTTCAAAGAATATTTTCGCGTCATGAGATCGAGTGACTCCTCCTCTCGGTGCTAGTGCACATGGGCATTAAGTCTTTGTTAGATTGCTTTCCTGCATGCGCATAAAGTAAAGAGTGTTTGTATACGAAAAGAATGAAATGCAATGTACGTACATAGTTACAATATGTTGTACTACAACGACCTCAGCCTTCCGGGGAGGAGGGAAGGCACATGTGAATCTACAGCACTACATGCCACAAACAGATGTCTACTGGGTAAGTAACATTTTCTGTATGATGGCATGTGTAGCTGTAGATACACATGCTTTGCACAGACTGTAAAGCAGTCCCCTCCAAATAATCGGTGGCTAGCCCCTATGAGTTGGAGAAGCCTGAAAAAGTGTTGTAAGGACTGCTTGACCAACATTTGCCCGTTGACGAACTAGAACATCTACACAATAGTGTTTAGTAAATGTGTGTGGTGTAGACAAAGTAGCAGCTTAACAAATATCTTCTATTGGAATGTTTCCTAAAAAGGCCAAAGAAACACCTTTTTTTCCTAGCAGTGTACTTTAGGAGTCGTTGGTAGTTGTCTTTTAGCTTTAAAATAACAACTTTGAATACACTTGACTATCCATCTAGCTAATCAATTAATTGAAAATGGATTACCTTTGTGAGGCATTAAAAAACCCTACAAAAAGTTTATTTGATTTTCTAAAACATTTTGTCCTGTCAATGTAATACACAAGGCTCTTAACATCCAGTGTATGGAGAGCTTTTTTAGTAACGGAGTCTGGCTGTGGGAAAAGGACCGCCAACTCCAGTGATTGTTTAATGTGAAATGGTGAAACTACTTTAGATAGCAATTTAGGGTTTGTCAATGTAAATCACCCACTTCCAAATTGTCTGAGCTAAAAGGGATAACTGAGAAGACTGTACTCCCCCTGTTTTTGCAGATATTATATTGTTGTCATATTGTCTGTACGGACTAACACCACTTTGTGTAAGATCTGTGTAAGGAATGCATTTAGTGCTAGAAAGACTTCTAGCACCTCAAAGTAATTGATGTGTTAAGTCTGTTGAATGGAATCCAATTCCCCTTGTATGGTCAAGTTGTTGAGGTGAGCTCTCCCAACCTATCTGTGATGCATCTGTTGTGAGAGTGATCTGATGCATAGGGTATACGTTGCTCCTACAGCTATAACTTGGTTTTATACAGTGGTGTCCTCAGGGGGAGAAGGCCTTGCTGGATACAGGTCAGTGAAATTGGATAGAATGGGACCTGAATCATATAGATCCCATGGTTATGCATCTTGTGGAATAAACCTTAAATCATTCCTATGAGGTGATGATGCTTGTGGAGAAAATTATGGGTGAATAGAATATGGAGGTGATGATGGTGGATTAGAAGGAAGTACAGGAGAATGAGGTGGTGAAGACAGAGGGTGTCCTGGAGCCTTGCCCTTGTCTTTGGAGATGTTTCTAGGTGAGGCACAGTGTCCAATGTCTCTTGGAATGTAAGTCTCCCTTTAATTGGAATAAGAGAAGCTATAATTTTTCCTGTTCCTTTTTGTATAACTTTGAGCTGTTTAGCGCCCATTACTTCAAGGATAGGCTCTATAGAAGGTGACTCCTCCGAGGGAACTATAAAATGTTTGCTCACAACAGTTTTCGGCTCCGAACCCTTTGAGACCGAATGTTCTATTCAAACTGAAAATGTTGGCTCCGAAGTGGATGGTATTTTCTTTGGCTCCGAAGTGATGTGTCAGATTTTTGATTTGATCCCAAAACATATTGGAATGAAGATGCCTGTTTGGTCTGTGCCGAAGGCATTTTGGTCTTTGTTAATTTTGGTGCCAAACAGGAAGGAGGGCATCCCAATGTATTTTTTGGCTCCTACCATGGCCAGAGGGCAGCTGAGGACAGACGACCAATTTAGAAGTCTTTTTAAAAGTCTGTTTGGTGCGATGGTGCTGGTGTACTCACGTACTGCGCCGCTGGGATGGTCTGACTCTACACCCTAATCTTGATCTGACTCGGAGTCTCCACTGGACAAGGCTGTCTGGTGTCCGACTTCTTATTGTGCATGCTCTGGTCAAAAGATGACAAGAGTGTTGTCTGTTGCTTTCAACGCCATTTCTAGCCGATGCGCTCCTTGGTCCCGGAGGACCTTCTTTGAACAAAAAGTCCTACAGGCATCCAAGGTCTCTTCTTTGTATTCTGGGGACAGACACAAATTACACACCAAGTGTTGATCAGTGTAGGGAAGCTTGGAGTGACACCGAGGAGAGGACAGAAATGGAGTACAGTTCCATCAGCCTCTCATCCTACAACTACAGTTGTATAAGTAGGCCCAAAAAGGGCGTGGACGCCCTTAAGGGCGTTAAATCAACCCCAACGATATAATTTGGATCGACTATTAAAAGTATAGAATACGCGATCAAAATCTTTATCTATAGGGTGGAAATAAAGCTGATAAGATAATAAACCAAGATTCACCGGAGCAAGAGGAAACACATCCGAACCCGACGACGGAAATAAAACAATCTAACAAAGGACTTGATGCCCATGCGCACTATCACCGAGAGGAGGGATCACTATCTTGTGACTCGAAAATATTATTCAAAGAAAAACAACTTGTAACACTCCGAGCCCAACACTAGATCGCGGACTTATGCAAAGCATGTGTATCTACAGCTACACATGCCATCAAATGTTTATTTTTCTCTTTCCTGATGGATTCCTACCTCTGATTTTATCAAGCTTCTACCGTGACAATAGCAGCCAGGGAAAGCAATCAAAGCCACCGGAGGGGGGGAAAGCTGTGAGACGTTCGTTGCTTCCCCTGTGGCGGTGTATACACTAGCTACCATAGGGTATGAAGCAGGTCCCTGCCTCCTCCAGGTCACTCAGAGCAAATTCCCCAGCTTTGCTCGACTCCTGCCACGCCTCCAGAGTCCAGAGGCAGAATGCGGGCCTGGTTGTCACAGTACGAAGGAGGGTGCCCAAGCTGGCAGGAATCGGAATGACAGCGCTGGTCCCACCATGCGGGGGTGGTGTAAGAAGAAGCGCCTCTCAGTGAATGCTCCTCAACGCAAAGCATCCTCCACTAATAATGCACCGCCCGCAGCGCTGAAAGCAGGTGTGGAGAAAAGTTGCACATACCTCTCCACACCCCAAGGCCAGGTCCAGAGTGCCAAGAATCGCCCTTGGAAGTGCAGGATCTCTTGGCCCCCAGAACAGGCCTCAGGTCGGCAGGCTTTTCAGGCAGATGTCCCCAACTGCTGCTGTGAGCCTTCAATGTGCAGCGATAGGCAGAAGGCAATCCTCAGTAGGTGAGTCGATTCAGGGCCTTGCTCAGGCGTCTCCCTCATGGGCAAGGCTCTCCCGGGTACGCATGCAACTGTAGGCCGGAGCAGGCCAGAGCCACCCGCTCCTGCAATGAAATCCCAGCTGCAGCTCGAGTCTAGTCTCCCCAGCACACCAGGAGGGGTGCTCCCAGCCGCTGCAGTGCCAGGTGTGCGGCGCTTGCTCCCTGGCCCACACCAGCGGGATATGGCATCCATGGTAGGTCTGTAACTGCTCCCTGCTGCCTTCTTTGCCTCACAGGTCGTCTTCACCGCATGGCGGCAGCACTCTGACCGCCTCCCGGGTCCCAGCGGCGCGACTGTCAAGGCACTCCAGGGCATTGCTGCATCAAGCAAAAGTGCTGCAGGGCCTGATCAGCCGATCCTGCAACCGTTACAGCAGGACTAACAGCCACAGGGAAGGAGGGACATGAAAGCACGCTCTACCCATCCGCCATCTTAGCCATGCCTCGACCTCTTTACTTTAGTGCTGAGCCTCCCCTTTTCAGTCATGAAACTCCCATTCAACGCAAAAAGAAAAGAAAAAAATTACAAGAATTGGAAGAGGGGAAAAATGGGGGCCTTACCAGCCGGAAACCCACCTGGGAAGGACCAACCCTCAGGTAGACCGTCAGGTCCGGGATTCAAGGATATAGGCATTTGTGACCTGCCTCCACCTCTCGGGTGGGCACTGTTGGCTCTGAGGTATCTGGCATCCATTCAGCAAGATGAATGTGGCCCTTCTCCTTGCTGCAGTCTGCTCCTTCTGGGGTGTCTGCCTTGCTTCAGGCTAGTATTTTCTGTCTTTCTCCTGGGAAACATCCCCTGAGAACCAGGTCGTGTGTTTTAAGAGAGGATCCTGTTTGCCGCTGAGGAATTGCAATCGCTTCACCAGGTAAGTTTGCTTCACACATAGAGAAGTGAAACTGAAATAACCGCACTCATGGGGCAGTTGAATGACATGAAATTACAGCATAGGGATAATAAAACCGAAGTTGAAGAAATTCTGTGAGGGAAGGAATTACAGGATACATCGCTGTGAGGAGGGGTTTGGAACAGGAGTAAACATGAATTAGGAAGCAATTTGAAGAGAGATTAAGTAAGAATCCAGTGCAGGAATCACATTAAAAAAACTGTTTGACTATGCAGTGCAATTAGATTGTGCAAACATTGCTGCAAGTAGATTGTTGAGACATTAAAACAAGTTACAAATGTTGGAGTTCAGTGAAGAGGATCAGGCCATTCAATTATTATAGATTTTATTAGAACTGTTCACAATTAAAAAACAACAATATAAAAATGTTTATTTATTCTAGCCCTAGTGCAAATCCTGAAACCACTCAAGCAATACAAAGAAAGGCGCTATCTGGTACTTGACAAACTCATTTCACAAGGTCTCTCGCTGTCTGCTCGCGGCTTGCCCGACAGCAACCATTCTGAGCCATAATGCTGAAACAATGGTTTGAGTTGATCGAATTCTAGCCTCTGGCTTTATGGTGTAAAAGGAAAAAAACAAAATAAGCACAGTCAGGACCATAAACACATTTTAGCTGTTGAAGATAAATGGAAACCAACTTCTCTGCTGGGATTAGCAATGTTTACAGTCCCGCTCAACCTGTTCTGAATCGATGGACATTCAAATCCATAGCATATTTCCATTCGTTTTCCTATTTGGCCATAAGTGAAATTTAGCCAATGTGCGCATCTACTCATTTACCTTGCTGCCAAGACTAACACAGGATTCTAATTATTGCTACATGTGCATGTGTTTTTTTTTAGTTCTGTGTGAAACCCATATTCAACGGGAGGCCTTACAGAAGAGTTGTAAAGGAATTTGCTAGATAAATCAGACTGCTGACTGGCACTCATAGGAGACCATCTACAAGGTAGACAACTAATTGTTAAAAATTAGAGTCTTCACTGTTCTACCAGAAAAATGGAAGCACCAGAAGAGCATCCTTAGATTGAAGCCTTGGACATTAACCAACACTCCTACTCCTTCAAGAGGGAACTGGATCAAGAAACAGGATTTATTCACAAGCCTCTTGCACAGAGAGGTCCAGAACTTAACCCCCCGCCCACGTTTGCAGAACACTGTATGTTGTGAAGGTCTCCCTTGAAAATATAAAGTCATGACAATAAGGTCAGCGATTCAACCTTAAGTAACAAAGCAAAGATGGCCATTCCTGCACCATTCCTTAGTACACATTCCCTGCTTGACAAGCAGGGAAGGCAACACCCCCTCTTTTGAGGGATAAGAACAGGTGCTGAAAAGGCAAGTCTCATAAAACAATCAACATGGGTCCGTTCAAGATGCAACTCTTGCAGAACCATTGGACTCAGCAGTGCCTCCTAAAAACCTGTGTTTAACACTTAGCGCTAGACACAGACTGGCGAAACACTGCAGAAGTGGCTGTAAACAGGACTGCCAACAGCACCATTAATCCTTGATTTTGGATGCTGGACCAGAGTTCTCCTGTTTAAATAACCAAATAAGTGACCAAGCAGTAATGTAGGCCAACAAACCCATCATAAAGGTTTGTGCCAAAGTTAAGTGCGGTAGAAAAAAACAATACAATCAAACTAAACCGCAAAACATATTGCTATATTTAACACATATATATTCCTTTGGTTTCATCCAATAATAAGGTCCTCTTTGTCCATCAAATGTTCAACTTGGTCTGGTCCTTGAAGTCCAGGGTCGGCAGCAACACACATCACAGTGTGTTTGAGACATTGTTAAACATCACAGCCGTGCCAAGCATCCATCCAGTCTGCGCAATGACTGGGAGCAATCAGAGTCGAAAGTGGCAGTCTCACCTGCGTCTTCAGCTATGAAGTAGCTAGGCTCGTCGTACAGAGTATTTACCTTTCTGGAGCTGAGAAACATAAATTTTTGTCTTGCTGCCGTCCCTGCGACGCAGCCACACCTCTCCAGTGCTGACTGCAGTAATGATGGCACTGATGAGAGAACGCAGCAGATAGGTTAGAAAACATTTTTACTGAAGACTAAAAATAGACAACAAAAAGGAATTCAACAAAACAACAGTGCCATCTAAAACGTGCCAGCTATTTTCATAAGTATCTTTGTGTACCCTTTTTTAAGATGAGGAAAAATAAGATATTTTATTTCAAACAATATATAAGAAAACATAAGTATAGCTTTTACTATGATTAAATATCTGAAATTACAAGGTATAACATTTTATCTCAAAGCTATATACAGTATGAAATGTGGGTGTTTTACTGAGAAGTTTAGAATAACTCCTTTTCGATTTCAGGTCTCCCCGGGTGTTCTACCTGGGTGCCAGAAATTCCACTGACCAGCTCAGTTGAGTATTTCTAAGAAAATCTGGCAGAACCAGTGGTTGAATAGTATTTTCATTCAGCTTCATTAAAGGTAATGTTCAAATTAATTCATCCAAGAGCGGTAAGGCCCTGAACAGATTAAAAGAGCCAGAACCTAAGAAGCAATTGGGGGGTGGGGGCTCTTATCATGGCTAGCACACTTTACAGAATTAATCATTGACATAATAATATACGATATCTTTGGTCTGCACCAACCAACCATGAATAGAAAGGAGAACTAAGATTTTACACCATTGAAAGCAAGATACATGTCACTTATGCCTAATATAATAGAAGGATTTAATCAGATTAGTGAGTTAAACTAGAGAGTGTTTCAACATTTTACCCCCCTTACTGGTTTACAGGGACTAATGTCCCTGTTCTCTAAATGTCCAGTAAGAAGAGAGTAAACAAAGCCCTACCTCTGCCCTTTAATGCGCAAAAGAGCCCACTTAAGAGTCCATCTCTCAAATAACTGACAAGTACATGGCCTGGACTAATTCAGGCTAGCTGTCCATGACATGGTTTAAACCCACTACCCACGGGAATCCAGTGGAGACATACTACCATGCACGGCTAGGAATAAGGATTCTTCACATTCATGAATTCAAGATGAGTTCAAGAACTGCTCTCTGCCTTTTGGTCATCTGAAATGCTGGCAGGAATACAGGCAAAAATCCATTACAAATTGTCTTCTGGGTGCACGTTAAGGGCTCCTTAAACAAATTAAGAAAGAAAGAAAGAAATAAGCAAAGTGTATGCCAACTCTTGTATGTGAGTGAGCTGTCGGACCCGTACTAGTTTGGTATGAGACTTAAGATGGCTGATGAAAGTGAACCTGATTGAGCTTTGGTGAGGTAGGGACGTGGTTTAGTCAATATGAGGTTGAATCAGTATCTCAAGGGTGTCATACACAAAGTCTCATACATATAGGTGGAAAGCAGCAGACGCAAGCTTGGTATAAGTATGTTGCTCAAACAGAGATATGACCACAAGAAATTACTACTGACAAACGTGTTTTTTCCAGAAAAGGTTAGATGCAATCATGCAAAACAAGAATTTCAGGTTTAAGCACGGTGGTACACTGTTATGGCCAGTGGTTGGTTTGGACACCTGCACGTTTGTGTAGTACTGATACATGAAAGTGACGAGTGGGTGAACGTATCTGGAGCTAGGATGACGAACCTGCAGGGACCACAGTAAGAGTGGTTTAGAGAGCCTGAAGGTTAAAATAAGGGTAAATGTACATTTAAAAAAGACCTTGGTCCGCTACTCGGTGTGATTGTGGGAAAGATGTTCCCAGAGAATTCCTAATTTACGTGGTGATTCCCTTAAATTAAGTCTGAGAGGTCTAGTTAAGCCTGCAGAGACGTTTGGAGAGGTAAGTGTTAGTGGACTAATAGGTTCGAAGATAACTATGATTCCATTGCCTAAAGGAAGGAAAATGTTACTTACCCTGTAAACAACGGTTCATGCAATGACGTTCTGTATTCACATGCTGTGCATAGTCCTGCCACCTAGTGTTGGGCCCGGGTGTGTGCAAGTTGTGTTTCTTCTTCTAAAAAAAAGTATTTCAATCACAAGGTAAAGTGACTCCTCCTCTTTGTGATAATGCACATCGTCATCAACTCTATTGTTAGACTGTGTTCCCACAAGGCGGGTGAGGACTGAATTTGACACAAAATGATCAATAAAAGAGATGTCAATGCATAGGAGGAAAACGATGGTAAGATGCAACAGCCACAGGCATCTGGGAGGAAGGTGGGCGCATGTGAATCCACAGCACTACATGCCACAAACAGATGCTTACAGAGTAAGTAACATTTTCAGTTTGAGGCATGTTTGGCTGTAGATACACATGCTGTGCACAAACTAAAGCAGTCCTCCCCAAAAACAGTGGGTAACCTGTGTCTGTCGATTGGAAAAGTGCATGGTTAACACTTGGGGTGCAGTAGTGACCCAAAGGAGAACACCTTGAACTGGTAGTGCCTTTCAACAACCACAAATCTGAGACACTGGCGATGAACTGGATGTATTGGGATGTGTAAAAAGGCATCCGTTAGGTCGAGCGCAGCCATTAAGTCCCCTTGCTGGAGAAGTGAAATGACATCCTAAAGGTTTACAATGTGAAAATGCTCTGATAAGATGTATTCGATTAGAGTCCTGGGGTCAAGAATGGGCCTGAGCGACCAATCTTTTATGGGTATCAGGAAGTACGAGAACACTCCTGTACTTAGCTGATGGCTAGGTTCTATATTCTCTTTGAGGAGGTTGGCTTTGACCACCTCTTTGATCAGTGTCTGATGTTCCAATGAATGTCTGTGTTTGCAAGGTGGAATGGTGGAAGACGTGGAAGTGAGCTCCAGATAATAAATTTTTTTAATATTATCCGACACCCACTGGTCTGAGGTGTCGATTTGCCATGTGAAAAAGAAAGCTTGCAGGCGACCCCGACAGGTGTTGTGTGTCTGGGGGGGGAAGAAGAGACAAATCAGGGCTTGTGGCAAATGTACCTCCATTTGGGGAACTTCCCTTGCTGCTGGAATTGTTGACCCTATAGTACCCTCTAGAATAACCCCTGGAAAAGGATTGCTGATCCTGGATGTCGCTGGTAAAAACGTGGAGGCTTTAGGGGAGGTGGTCTTTGAACCTCCCCAGTAAGTAGTGTGGCGAAAGTAGCTACGTGGAGTTGGTTGTTGCAGTGCCCATATCGATTTTGCTGTCTCCCTATACTTATCTATTTTTTTCCAAAGCTTTGTCCACTTATGGGCCAAAAAGATGGTCCCCATTAAAAGGCATGTTTAGCTGAACTCCTGATTCAGAGACATGCATGTCTGTGTAGCAGAATGCTAATATTTACCCCTCTAGCAGCAGTGTCAGTCAAGTGCAAATAAACTTGCCTTCAGAGACTATATCATGGCCACATTTTCTATGCTCTTCAGGGAAGAACTGGAGAAGCTCCTCCATTTCGTCCCAGTGGGCATGGTTGTATCTTGAAAGAAGACCTATGCAACTTGCAATGCACCAGTGGGTGGGTGATTACACCGCCACTCGTTTTCTGGCCGCATCTATGCCTTTGCTTTCCTTCTGCTGGCAGGGCATCTAAGCTGGCCTTGGAGTTATCTTGCTTACTGGCAGTGATGATTAATAGGGAGCTGACCACAAATATATATAGGGCCAGATGGGAAGGCCTTATATTTTTATCTACCCTAGGTGTTCTAACCACAGACCAGACAGAATCTTTAAAAGTGTGAGGGGTGTGACGCAGCATGCCCTTGAGCATGGGGAGATAATAGGAGCGGAGAGTGGAAGAAAGAGTCTTACAAAGAAAGTCCTCCTCTAAGGGCTGCCTGTAAAGCTCCACCATATGTATGGAGGCAGCTCTACTGATGAGTTCTTGAAAGGCTGTAGAATCACTGGGAGGGGCAGGCAGGGTACAGGTCTGGGTCTGCATTCCCTGGTAGGTCTATATTGCAGGAGTCCCATGGGTCACTCTGTGAGGGAGTATCAAATGTGTCCTCATCCCCACCACGCCCACTTGTGTCAGTATGTGGAGTTCCCTGTGGTGTGACAACAGGGCCCCCTGGAGAAGGAGGTGGGGAGGGAGAAGGCTGAGGTGGAGGAATAGGTGGAGGTCATGCTGGTACAAGGGGTAAAGGGCTGGTAGCCTTATCTGCCTTCTTACGCAGTTTTGCAAGAACCGGAACGTCCAAGGCCTCCTTGAAAGGCAGTTGACATTTTGAGGATGGAGCAGCAGGGCCTGAAGTCCAGGCAAGGGTGTGGTCCATGAGTGGGTGGATGACCAGTTCTTTTGTCCTGAGTCAGGCTGCTCTTGCATCTTGTGGAGGATGGACTCAACTGCACTGGTGTCGGACTTGGAGGTCGACGCTGAAGTCTTTGACTCCAAGGGTGCCTTCTGATCTCGGCACCGAGGTAGATGAGGTTGATGCACAGTCTCGGCTCGGTGCTTGTGTCAGAGAGGCCAGCGCCCAAGCGCTCAGTCTCAAAAGGTTCTCCAGTGCCGAACTAGAAGGGGTGCCCAAAGCTGTTGAATGGTGCTGACGCTGGCACAAAGGCAGTGGTGGTTTGAAAGCATGTCTTAGATGTTCCAGAGAGGCTGCATGCCTCTTGGCTGAAGGCTGCTCAGCATGCAAGCAGTATCGAGGGGGAAGGGGGTGCCATACTCACTGGCTGCCAAGCAGGTGAGAGGTCCTCAATCTTTAGGTCGGAGCCAGACCTTTCTTTGGGTGAGATATTCTCTTCACCTGCAGCCGACAGCTGTGGGTATTGTTCCCCTCAATGTCCTCTAGACCAAAATGGTCTGGAGTGTCTACTTCGTTCCTACTCAACATCACAAGTCAATGAGAGCGACATCTGCAAAGAAACTTTTTGGAGCAGAAGTAGCAGAAGGACCACCAGGCGTTGTAGGCAGCCTTGTTGTGTTCCGGCAACAGACACAGACTGCCCACTTGATGGAGTTCCATACAAGGATATTGCGTGCGGCAGTGAGGATAATACCGAAAAGGCATCCGTTACATCAACGTTGAGGCATAGTGGAAAGATGTGAGAAGGCCTCAAAGGGTGAGGTCTAGGAGAGGCCACAGTCGAGACAGACCCCGTTCTAACAGAATATTTGAATGTTGATCTGCAAAGGAAAGAAGGATAATGCTCTCAAATTATAAAACCGATAAAGGGACCGTAATGTGTAAACCGCAAAAAGCACCCCAGCTGTGTTGAACCAAAGCACAGGAACACACGTCCAAACCTGACAGTGGATAGAAAATAATCTAACAATGGAATTGATAACCATGTGCGTTATCGCAAAGAGGAGGCGTCACTCTACCTCGCAACTCCAAAAACTACCTCGACGAAAAACAACTTGCACACATCTAGGCCCTACACTAGATGGCAGGAATATGCACTGCATGTGTACCTATAGCCACTCATGCCTCAAACGTTGAAAGAGAAGATTGTACATAATCACCATAATACTCTTTGTTGTGACACAATTGATGCTCATTACGTCCAGAAATGAGGGACACAAAGGTTGTAGGTCAATTCAGTTTTAATTATGGTTCCTGGAAAGTCGGCTTCAAAAGTTACATCTTCATGCCATGGACCGCATGATCGTAATGTAATTGGCTGTTGTTGCATTGCTCCGGGAGGGATCAGCAGTGATTCTCCATCTTGGGGGCAGTAATTAACAAAGAGAGCTCTGAAGCTGAATCTACACAGGCTACCGAAGTGAAACAATTCCCTTGCTGTGCACACAGGGAGATGGCAATTGCAAGCCCAATGGCTTTTGGTGCCAAAAGAGTTGCTTTCAGTCCTTCAGATCTCGAAGCCCACATCACCTTTTACAAAGGCTTAAGTTGTCGCAATATCAGTATGGAAATTGCATAAAGATATTTCAAATTCTAGAGACACAGGGGTTATAGAGAGGATTAAGGCAAAATCAAAGACCACAGATAAAAAATGAAACACACCAAAATAATGCCTAAATAAAGAACAGCGAAACTTGAACAATGTAGAAAAGGCTAAAACTTTTAGAATTAAAAACCATCTCCAGGTTTTCGATTTTAAAAAAAGTAAGATTTGAGGGACCAAAAGAAAGCTTTGGAGAAGCTTTGTGGACCCTAAAAGGCGTAGACAGAAATTAAGTAACTAGTTTCTTACGCTGCATGCACAATAAAGGCTAAAAGTGACACAGTTGAGGAAACTCTGAAACCTTTCCCCTATTATTGAAGTGTCATCAAATATCCATGGAGACAAAATCTGGTTATGAGTATTCTGACCCTCTGAAAGAGGATGTAAAAATAGACAAGGGTTAGACGTAGGAAGATGATTCTAAATCACATGATCACAACCTCAAATAATGAATACCTGACCACACACCACACATCACAATGAATTGTCTACATATCACAAAATGGAGGGAGATAAACATCCATGGGGTCCAACTGTAGGATGAGCTGAACAGTCCAGCTTTGTTGTAGATAGTCTTACCACTACAAAAGAAAGTGTTTTTACCAATCTCTCTCCTAGCTTTCCCTATATTGTGCTACGGCCTGTGTTTTTGAAAGGTAAAAAGGCCAACTAAATCTCAGAGGATAAGCAAAGTGTGTTTGAGAAACTTCTTAATCTGCTTTATGGTTTAAACTGTGTTTCTGAAGTGTAAGTAGAACTTATTTTTTGCTAGAAAAAGTGTTTTGCTTAAGTGCACAAAAAGCAGTATCTGCAGTGGCTTTAAATTTGAGCCTTACCTGCAATGTTGACCAGGTCCTGCAAAATGTAGATTGAGACTTTCTGTATCCAAAGAGATTCTGACTTGCAGAGCAGTTTCCTGCCCACTAGCCAATGCTTAAGGTTGCACGCACCTTATATACGTTTCTTACTGATTGTTGCATCTGTGCTCTTATTGAGTCCCAGGGCTAGGGTTTTTATTGGACTTATGGCTAGAGTTCTGATTGGTTGATACATCTGGGGCTCCTATTGGTTCCTAAAGCTAGGATTTGCATTGGATATAAGGCTTAGGGTTTAGCTTTGGATTACGTACTAGGGCTAGAGCTGTGATTGGCTGAAAGGACCAGGTCTCCCATTGGTCCTAGGGCTAGTGCTCTGATTAGTTAGGGTTTCCATTGGCCAGTAGGACTATTTAAACCTAGGGTTCAGGGTGTCTCAGCCCGGACGTTATTGCTAAGGATGGAGAGGACAAGGGCAGTTGCCAGTTTGGGCCAGGTCGGGCCTAGGGCCAGAAAGACTGCCCTTTTTGCCATTCACCAGCAACCACTTTAAGTCATCCACAAACATAGTAGCACTGTCTCAGCAAATGCACACTACTCACGTACCACAAACAAACCTCATTTCAATTTCTCAACAACCACTACAAAACCCCACAAACCACAACTATACACCTTTTACACCAACTACTATATAATGGCACTTTCACTCTCATACAAAATACCACTCTATCCTATACCACTAACAAATCTACACATCACAAAGACAAGACAAAGCCAAATTACACATAACTTTAATATATCCAGACATGCACTCCTGGTTTATACAAAACACCAGCTCTATCCTCGACTTACTCCTAACAGACCCCTTTCTGTCACCACCAAACCTATACACGGCATTCCATCATATCATTCAACACCCTCCTTGTCTTTCTACCAAAAACAACCAAACAATCCTTTCACTCCACCCCACATATTACCACTCTCAGCTATCAAATCTAACTCACTCTTAAACTCGTCCATCCCCTTTCACGCGCCCCATACACCATTTTCCAAAAACACAACCACCTCTACAAAGGCTCTACGAAGCCAGCACAGAAGGGACTGCTCTCAACTGCATCACGTCTTACCTTAAAAAAAGTGCAAATGTCGTCCGGAGAGGTCCCACAGCTCTACCATGTCACCCATGTTTTTCAACATATACATGATGTTATTAGTGGCAAAGATCAATGATTTTCAGCTCACATGCTACAATTAAGCGAATGACACACAAATACTCCTTAAACTGGGAACCCACAAAGACATTGGAAACTCAGAATTCTTCAGTTGCCTCAGAGCTGTTGATCAGTGGGTGACATGGAGCTATCTCAAATTGAATGCTTTGAAAATGGATATGCTCACATGTGGTGATTGGAAAAATTATGACCTACTCTGCACCAGGCCTGGGACCACCTCCTAAGGAAGTAAGAAACCTTGGAATTACCATGAACTCCAAGTTAACAATGAATGCCCGAGTAGACAAATTAGCATGATGAAGCTTCATCACTATGAAAACTCTGAGACACCTCTTCCCCCACATGGGATTTACACAGAACACCCAAGCTACTATCATTTTGTATTGTGTACACTTGATTATGCCAATGGCCTCTACCACTATGAAAAGACTACAACAGATCCAGAAATCTGCTGCATGACAACCCTTCCATGTAAAGCCACAAGCCCAAACCTTCCCTGCCTTGAGGGCCCTACATTTACCGGTTGCCAGAAGATCCGCCTTTAAAGCTCCTTTGTATCACCCCAAAGCAATACATGGAACACAACCACTTTTCATCAGGGATAAAATTACCAAGTACATTCAACAAAGGAACATCCAGTCAAGACTGGCACCATGCCTGACAACCCCACCATACAAGAAAAAGGCCAAAGGTGGTGCATCTTTCTCTGTTCAAGCAGCCAAACTACGGAATGCATTACCCTCAAATATAAGATCCACGGATAACTGTCTTATCTTCAGAAGACTACTCAAGAATTGGCTGTTTCCTACATAACCACCATACTCAAAAATGAATGTACAGCATATCCCTGAGTATGTAAACATTTATACTTTGATTATATGTATCTAGATATGTATTTCTTTGTAGAAATATGTATAACAACTATGGGTTTTTAAAATATATAGTCTCTGCTTAACATGTTCATAGGTCATTCAATAGCTTTTATATAAGACAGTTTTTATATAAGTTGTCCGATTAGAAGCTTATGGTTTTCTGTTTAATTTATCTATAAAAAGATATAAATATTCTAACTATTTTATCTACAAGCGCTTCATTATTGAAATATGGAGAAAAACAATTGTTTAAAAAAAATAAAGTTACAAAAATGCACAAATTAATTAGCTTCAATATTTGAAAGTCTGAGTTTACAATACAACTTTAACTCTGAATATATTATCTTCCTTATACGTATATACCCTTTCTATGTACTCATGTATCTATTATATTTATTACTTTACTTATACTGTAGTATACTGTAGGCTCACCCCAAACCTCACTTTACTACTATGTTCTCCCAAACGACCCTCTCTAAATTCTTCCCTCGTGTATCCCTCCTTTGACTTATCCCAAGCCTCATTCTATTACTATGATATCCCTAATTCCTTTCTATATACTGTCACGTCCTCTATCTCTCCTTTTTACTTATCTCAAACCTCATCTTACTACTATGATCTCCTAAATAACATTTTCTAAACTCTTCTTTCTTCTATCCCTCTATTAGCCTATTCAATTCAACTAACACACTCACATGTCCACCTATCAAATTAACTCCTATTTCCCTATACTAACCCACAACTAATCCTTTGGCTTCTCGAGTAGCATGTTACTTGCTTAAAGAAGATTCAACACCTCGTAAAGGGTAGTAAGTGCTATATAAATACAATTACAACACAATTACAATGGTGTCAAGTGAGTTCAAAAGGGCAAAGATGCACTCATAATGCCTTTCTAAGGCAGGCACGCATAGCAATGAGCTTAAAAAAATGTCACTGTCAAGAGAATATATATTTTTTTCCTCATACAGAGACAAATTAATTCATTTTGGCCACACAAAAAAAAGGTACAAAACTCAAATTTTACTTCAAGCTGACTACATAAGGAAATTAAGTGGTAGGAGGCAACTGGTAAGAAAATTTAGAGATCGAATACAATGCAAGTTCTACCGTTCTCCTGAGCAGCTATGGCCATCAACAAAGCGAAGAAAAAAGGTTAAGTAATGCCTTCATAATGAATACAGGAAGAGAGGAGTTGCTTTGGTACAGGGTGGGAAAGTTATCTCATATGCAGGAAGCTGGCCTTCTGTGTGGTGAGCACCTCTGGTGTTATCACCCTATGCCAGGTCCAGGTATCCCGTATTATGAGGGGTAGTCAGTGTCTAGGAAGTCAGGCTCTCTAGAGGAAGCTGTGGATGAGCAGCCAAGGCTTATCTAGGAGACACGCAAAGCTCATGCAATACCACTCACAGTTATACATCACTTACACACATGAAAGAACCACACAGTTGTTACAGACATAAAGGTACTTTATTTTAGTGACACAAATACTAAAATTCTATTGAGGCAATACTCTACTAGCGGGTGAGTAAACACACAACTATGTACACACCTTAGTAATCAGGAATGAGCACAGAAAGCAATAGCATATAGTGCTATAACAATAGACAATAATGACCCTAGGCGGAGCCCAAACCATTTACAAAAAAAAATGGAATGCGAATGATGGACCCCCACCAAGGTAAGTGGAATCTGTAGAGGGGAGCAAGAGGACCTGGGAACCCAAGAAGATAAGTACCATAGTGTCCCCCAGCAACCAGGAGAGAAGATGTATGTACCTGTTTTTCCCAAACCAACAGAGAAACTTTGTGAAAGGACTGTGCAAGACCCAAGCAAGACTGCAAGAAACAGAAGAAGGATCCAGACAGAAGAGGACCTGCAAATGAAGGGGGATCAAGCCCAATTCCAGTTGGAGTGTCCGGTTGGGGCAAGAGCCACTACCCACCCTCCTGGAGTAGCAGGACCAGGTCGAAGGTGAATACCAGGACTCGGCTATGCAGCACAGGAGCAGAGGAAGAATTCCAGAAGAGATGCAGTCCGCCAGTGGTGTGGAGAAATCACCAACAAGCCTTGGCAAAAGTTGCAGAAGAGGATTTGCAGAGCTGCTGAGGGCCAGGAAGGTCCAAGGGGACTCAACCAAAGTGGGGGAATCCCAGGCGTCACCCAGCAGTTGGGAGAGCAAGAAGTTGTGGATGCAGCCCCCACAGGCAGCAGGCACAGGAGTCGCAGTGAGGCCCACTCAGCACACCTGGAAAGGAGTCCCACATTGCTGGAGCAGCAGGCAGGAGACCTCGCATTGCAGGGAAGAGTGTTGGAGGGCGGGGCTACACAGAGCCTGAAGTTCCCTTGGAGGAAGAGACAACAAGCCATGGGAGCTGCAGTGCACAGGGGTACTGTCCTGCAAGGAGAGGCAATGACTCACCACCTCCAAAATTGGACAGCTGGTAGAGGGGACCAAGGGGACCACTCAAGACCACCACCTGTGTTGCAGGATCCACGCAAAGTTGCAGGAGAGAGGACCCACGCGGCTGGTCATTGTTGTGGCTGGTGCCTGGGGATCCAGGAGAGTGACTCCTTCACTCCAAGGGAGAATCCTTCTTGCTTCTTGGTCCAGACTGAAGACTTGCCGCCCTCAGAGGATGAACAGCCGGGGAAATGTTGCAGTTGCTAGAAGGAGCCGGAGAAACAATGTTGCAGAGCAAAGTCGTCACTGGAGCTGCAGATTGTAGGTTCCTGTGAAGTCCAGTTGTGGTCCCAGTGGTCAGAAGTCGAAGTAAACGATGCAGAGGAGTCCTGCTGGAATCTTGCACGTCGAGTCTGAGGACCCAGTCTAGAGGGAGATCCTAAATAGCCCTAGAAGAAGGATTAATCACCACCTATCAAGAGGGAGCTGTGATGTCACCTGCCTGAACTCACCACTCAGATGCTCCCAGAGGCCTCTGCCCCACTTGGATGCAAGATGGCAGAATCAAGTGGCCACCTGGAGGATCTCTGGGCACCACCCCTGGGGTGGTGATGGGCAGGGGAGTGGTAACTCCCCTAGTCATTGTCCAGTTTTGCACCAGAGCAGGGACTGGAGGACCCTGAAGCGGTGCAGACTGGTTTATGCAAGGAGGGCACCAAATGTGACCTTCAAAGCATACCAGTGGCATGTATCACCTACTTCCAAAGGGAGAGGGTGTTGCCTCCCTCTACCAAAGGAAATCTTTTTTCTGTCTTCCTGGGCTTGAGCTGCAGGAGGGCAGAAACCTGTCTGTAATATGGCAGTAGTGTGGGCTGCCCAGGGAAACCCTGCAAACAGGTAGGAGCAAAGCTGGGGGTCCTCTAAGGAGCCCCCAGAGTGCATGGAATGCTACAACCAATACTGGCAACAGTATTGTGGTATGATTCCAACAAGTTTGATACCAAACATGCCTAGGTTTGGAGTTACTATTATGTAGCTGGACATAGGCAGTGACCTGTGTCTAATACACGGCTACAATGGCTTCCCTGCATTCACAAAGTCCAAGAAAATGGAGCTGGAGTTCGTGGAGGCAGCTCTGCTCATGCAGGGGTGCCCTCACACAAAGGTACTTGCACCCTGCCATCTGGGCTAGGAGGGTCTGCCATAGGGGTGACTTACAGTGACATGGTGCATTGACTTGTAGTGAAAAGGGTGCATGCACCCTTCCACACAGGCTGCAATGGCAGGCCTGCAGACACACTTTGCATAGGCTCCCATGGGTGACATAATACATTTAGCAGCCCATGGGGAACCCCTGGTGCCCCAATGCCCTGGGTACCATATACTAGGGACTTATATGGTGGTACCAGTGTGCCAATTGTGGGGTGTAAAAAGTTAGGGACAACCCACTCCCGAGGGAGAGAGCATGGTTACTGGGGTCCCGTTTAGCAGGATCCCAGTAAACACAGTCAAAGCATACTGACTTCAGGCAAAATGTGGTGGGAACCAAGCCAAAAAGAGGGTACTTTCCTGCATCATGCACATGCTTAAAGTCATTTCTAAATCCTGCAGATATGGTCAATCATCACTGAAGTTCCAGATCAGTCATCAGAAGTTATACCTGGCTTCATACAAAGGTTTGAACTTGAAAGTTCAGAAGCATGTCATAAATACCTCATTTGAAGGTAAACATTTAGTATGCAAGCCAGGAGGCAAAATGGAAAAAAATATATAGTAAAGACAAGGGGAGCTTTGCAAATGAAGGTGATTGGCCTGTGCTCAAAGCAGATCATTCAGGGAGGAAAACATACAAGGAATAGGGATATGGCCATCAACATTTCAAATACAAACCTCGTCTGTCTCATGGCAGCAAGGACAACAAGCCCACTCACATAATCCATTTGCTGCTACAAGAACAGGAAAAGGACACAGCATTAGAGGTTTTGCTCCTACCTCCAATTGGCATTCTTCACATTTACCTACCTGGATTCCAGCCAGGTAACGTCTGAGGTCTTTTATGAACAATGGACCAAAATAACCGATGATTGATAATAGTTATAGTTACCTTATAGCACGAGTTATGTTGAGATAACTAACTATAATAGGTGAATTTCTATGGTTTTGTACATTTAAAATGTGAGCCTAACTAACTTCCCTGTGACTTTTTTTGTGTGTGAATGTCTCAGTTTTTAAAAGAAAAAAGTCTATTCCTTGGCATTTGTCCTTGAGTGGGAGAGGTTGGCTGCAAGGCTCAGCCTTCGGCCAGACCCTGCAGGCAACCTCCCTTAACCACCCAACATCACACCGCACAAGGCTCTTTGGCTGTGTGTGGTGGCAGATCGCTGTGGGCTGTCGCTCTGGGTGTGAGAACAGCTGTGAGTTTATCTGTCTGGGTGTGAGAGCTGGTGCATTAGTGGGTTCATAAGTGTCTGTGTGGGTCTAAGATTGGGTGTGTGAGGGTTTCAGTGGGTCTGTGATAGTTTGAGTGGGTCTGTGAGGGGGTCTGTGAGTGGGTATGTGAGTGGGTCTGTGAGTGGGTGCATGAGGGCCTGTGAGTGGGTGCACGAGGGTCGGAGTGGGGCTGCGAGTGGGTGCACGAGGGTCGGAGTGGGGCTGCGAGTGGGTGCACAAGGGGCTGTGAGTGGTTGTGTGAGTAGGAGAAAGATTGAAAAAGAAATTGAGAGAGAGTGAGAGAGAGAGAATTTCTGTTAGGCTTTGATGAATGCTACACTGAGAATGAGATGTTTCAGGACAAATAGAAAAGAAACATTTATTTGTCAATTAAAAAGAGTGAGATCACCTTTTGGTATGAACCTTAAACTTTTGAAGCGTAAAATAAATTAAAGAAGGAAAATGACCACAGATACACCCCGGAGTGACCTTAACCTTTAGATCATAGGTGACTCCTTATTGTGATGCTCAGTCTCTTTCTCACTCTCTTCCATCCCTGTATGGGATGGAAGAGAGAGTGACAGGACAGCAAGGGGGAGCCTCAAGCCAGCTCCCCACGTCCTGCAGGAGCCAGCATTGCTTCTAGAAACAGGGAGCTACTTTAAATAGCAAAAGGTCGTTTTCTGGACCAAGAGCTACCTTTCTGCCAAATTTAGTGTAAATCCGTCCAGTGATTCAGGCGCTATCGTTGTTCAAAATCCTTATGCAAAAATGAAAGGAGAAAAGGCATTTTGGGACACCTGCTTGACGGATCACCCCAACACTTTCCATACAGCAGCTGACGTGACTATATATAAATTTAATTGAAGTTTGCAGAAATAAATTAAGTATCAAACACATGTAATCCAAAGAGGCTCACGTTATAGAAGTGGGCAAAACAACCTTTCCAACCGCTGCGTCACTGTGCTGTGCCGATTCCAATCCATAATGCTGCACAAATGTATGCACACTCTTCGAGGTCGCAGCACAACCGGTTTTCTCCAGAGGCACTTCCCCAAACGAAGCAGCTGAGGCGGACACTGTCCTACTTGAATGTGCCCTGGATTTTGTTGTGAGCAGTTTGCCTGCCTTAGAGGGGCAAAAACTGAAACGTGGCTGAGATTTATAGACCGATGGTTGTTTCTGTGATTACAGCATCCTTACTAGTGTGTGCATCAGACCAACATCTGGTCAGTTATTCTTAACTGTTTAGCGCGATCTACGTAGAACTTTAAACCTCTTCTTATATCTAGCGTATGTAGAGCTCTGTCAGCTGGTGAGGTCAGACCCAGGAAGAAAATCCGGACTATTGAAGGCTTACTCAGGGGTGTGGAATTTATTAAAATATCTACTTGTCCAGGGGACAGGCTGCTTCTCAAATCTACTTGTCCTGTAAAAAGATCTACTTGTCCCTTTGGTGCCATGTAGTGTGGCGACAAATTATGGCAGCAATTAATAGCCTCTCTGATTATGCCAGGGCTACTACCATAGTAGGGCTTGAATACTTGGAGTTTCAATCCCTACTGTAGCAATTTCCTTATTTTGCCACCTTTCTGCAGATCTGCATACTGGGGCTGGAGGAAGCAGTAAGCAATAGTTTCAGGACTGGAATGCCTTTGAGTCTGCAAACCTACTAACCTGCATGTTTTAAAGATTTTTACCAGCTTCTCTCTAATATTTTCCCATAATAAGAAAGGTTGGACATTTACTCCTGACAATGGCAGAATTAGAACTTCTTCCAGGGTTGGGAAGAAAGTGTCTGGAGGGAAAATGAACTTGCAAATGCTCAATAGATTTTCACATGAGCAAATCTACACATCGTATTTACCCATGCTAAAATACAGTTCACAAATATTTTATAGGGGTACGACATATACCATGGGTGCACTTTTGTGACTTTCTTTAAGAATTTGGGGCCACATGTAGGTAGGTTCAGATTTGTGACCTGCAAATTGCGAGTCGCAAATCCGAATGTAGGATGGTGTCCTTGACACCATCTGTGATTCGCAAGGGCTTCGCAAATGCCCACACCTCATGAATAATCATGAGGTGGGTCGCAATTTGCGACCCCCTCGCGAATGGTGGCCTGCTGGAGACAGCAGACAACCATGTCTGTGACTGCTTTTCAATAAAGCAGTTTTTTTTGTTTGTTTTTGTAATGCAGCCCGTTTTCCTTAAAGGAAAACAAGATGCATAACAAAAACGAAAAATGAAAGGTTTTCGTTTCATGTTTTCAGAGCAGGCAGTGGTCCGCAGGACCACTGCCTGCTCTGAAAAAATGTTTACAGTGACATTCACAATGGGGAAGGGGTCCCATGGGGATCCCTTCCCTTTTGCAAAAGTGTTAGCACCCATTTGAAATGGGTGCAAACTGCGATTGGTTTGCGCCCGCGTTCGCGGTCACAAAACAATCCTACATTGCACTGCGAGTTGCAATTAGGAAGGGAACACCCCTTACTAATTGCGAGTCGCAAACCCGTTTTGTGATTCGGTAACCAGGTTACTGAATCGCAAAACTGGGTTTGTGCATCGCAATGTGCTTTTTGCATGTCGCAAACAGCGAAAGTCGCTGTTTGCGACATGCAAAAAGCTATCTACATGTGGGTCTTGGTCCCTAATTAGGTCTGGTGTTAACAAAGACATTTTGTTTTCATTAAACTTCTATTTCTCTCTCTTTTGGCTGGCTTTACTGTGAGTGATCGCATTCTGCTCTTCCACAAGGAGCATATTGCCACACAAAGTAGTTTTGTTCAGTGTCAGGAACTACAGTGGCAATCAGTGACGTAACGAAACTGGAGGGTGCCCCGTTGCAAAGAACATGGAGGAGCCCCCTCTCCAGACTCACTCAGGGCAGGTGCTGTGCTGGAGGGGCCCCCTGGAGGGCGGCTGCGGGGCCTTTGTTATGCCGCTGGTGGCAACGTGTGCTTTAAGAGTTCAAAAACTTTTTTGGGGGGTTTTGCCAATGTTTGTTACAATGTTGAGGGCCTGGTAGCTCCACAACAATAAAGTGTTACAAAAGCCATGTCAAAACAAGACACGCATTGATGAAACTAAAAGACTTATAAAAATATGTTAGATCAGTTGGCTTTGTCAGTGTTTGTTTATTTTCATGCTTCCCATAATCGTGTTGAAAATGGTTACACTGATTTTCCATTAGAAATATTTTTGGGAAATACTAGCATGCATCAACACATTTTACTAAATGACACTTCATTTGCATATAATCAGAGAGCATTCTGGGAGCATTATACTTAGCCTGTTAGCCTAAACTTTTCAAACATGTGTGTACACGTTTTTTTTTTTTTTTTGTACTGGAACCAACGTCAGTAGTGAAGTGTGACCTTAAAACATTTATTTACAGCACTCACCCTAATAATGAAGGCTTTCAAATAATGAACCATAAATACAAGTTCAAACAGCATTATCTTTTGGAAACACATTACCTCAACTGCAGAGAATTCCACTCTCTGTAAACAGGCAGCCAAAGGGTTTGTACTACAGGGGGTTGGGCCTACTTGTCCCAAGGACAAAGTAAACATAAAAACTTGTTGCCCTTGACCCCAAACAAGATGTCCCGGGCGTTGGGCGATAGGAATTCCACATCCCTGTTTACTGAGGAGAAAGTTGGAAGGTCCTTTAGGAATTAATTTTGGATTGGTTCTAAGAATGACAGAATCGACCGCTAAGCGCAAGAAAAGTTACTGAGCTGTAAGAGCCTTCTCATTCACCCTTCTGGCAAAAGTGCCCACTAGCAACAATGCGACCTTCCATGTGAGAACATCTGAGGTCTGCTCTGGGTATGGGTTGGAATGACTTTTCATGAGTTAAAAGAGAACAACGTTCCATTGCCAGTTCAGTGGAGGAGCCATTCCCGAAGGAAAAACTCTGAACAATACTGCCAATAGCTGTTTGATGATTCTGTTCAAGCACAAAGAGAGTGAACATGAGGAACGCCTATATCTAGATGTTGCAGCGAGATGTAACTAGTTTGTTGAAAAAAGATCTGGAGCCTGTTTGCCCCAGAGAGAGAAGATCCTGCTTAGCGTCAACTTATCAAGCTCCCATTCCTGGCAGCTGTTCCTAGTTCTGCTTAGCATGTGTGCTAAGAGATTGCTTGTCTCGAGAACATGTTGGGTACGAAGATTTACTCTGTGTGTTGTCAGCCAGCTGTAGATTTCCCGAGCTTCCTTGAACAGCGCAGTGATCTTCTGCCCCTTGTTTGTTCAGATAGTGCATGCTGGTGATATTGTCCATGCGACCTAACAGCTAAGACTCTGAGATGCTTGGCAGGAAAGCTTGGAGACTGAGATAGATGGTTTGAGCTCCAGGTCATTGATGTGCCTGCTCCTGTGTACTGGAGACTACTTTCCTTGAATTTGCAGGTCCTGCAAATGACCGCTGAAGTCTTCAAGGGAGGCATGTGTAGTGCTTACGAAGTCTGGTATTTGAGGTAAGAAGATGAGGCCTTCTGATAGGTGGGAAGTTGGGGACCACCAGGCTAGTGCTTTCAACACCTGAAGTGATGTTCATCCGGTTCTCAAACGATCCTTCTGTTTGAATCCATTATTTTGTAGTTGTTCCGGTAAGGCTCTCATTTTCAGGCACGCGAGAGGGATCAAACTGGTGTCTGATAACACCATTCAGAGAGGCTATTCGAACAGATGGACTAAAAGGGTCCTTTTTTCTGAATAGTCTGAGAGACAGTTGCTTGAGTCTTCGTTACCTTTCCTGGGATAGAAAGTCTTTGTCGTGGACAGTATCTAGTATTGCGCCCAAGAACACCAACGTCTCGGACGGACTAGTTGGTAATTTACAGTGGTAATTTACAGGGAGACAACTCTAGAATAAGCTTGGTGGCACTGGACGATTGAAATGCTGTTGGTGCTTCTATCAACCTTTTGTGGAGGAAGGAGAATACCTGATGACCATCCCTCCTGAGAGAAGCTGCAGCAGGGGCTAGGCATGTGGTAAATGTGCAGACCTGATGTGAGGCCAAATTGGAGGACTTTGAATTGGTAACGGAGGTTAGTTACAGTGAAGCGTAGATATTTGCAATGTTTGGGATGGTGAAGTATGCAGCCTATAAATCCAGAGTTGTCATGTAGTCTGTGTGTTTAGGAAATGTAGGATGTTGGAGAGTGTAACCATGTGAAAAGACTTTGTCTGTAAATACGTATTTAACTTCTAGAGGTCTAAGATGGGTCACCGTTCCCTGGTTTTCTTGTCTATGAGAACAAAACGAGAACATAAGCCCATACTTTGCTAAGAACGTGGGACTTTTTCTATGGCACTTTTGCTTAGCATAACTAGCACTTCCTTTCAAAGAAGATGGAGATGAGGTTGGCGCCCTCGTTTTGATGTAGTGGAGGATGTCATCTGGGTTAACCTTAATGTGTGACCCTATGTGATGATATCCCAGACCCATTTGTCCGAGGTCATCTTATGCCATGAATCAGAAAAGGTTTTACATTTTTTCTCACAGAATGGTGTGTTGAAAGAGGTATAACTGGACCCTATAACATTGTCAATGGTTCCTACCAGTGTTTCCTGTCTGTGCTCCCTGCGTTCTCCTTGGTGGTTACTTGGGATAGGCTGCACCTTGGAAAGTTGGAGTAAAAGGCTGTTGAGAAGACTTAGAAGTCTGATGCTTCTGGTATCTTCATCAATATGAAAAAGTGGAAAGGGCCTCTCTAAAGGGTGTTTTTCAAAATTGTAATGTGCCTAAAGATCTTGCGATATCAGTGTCCACAAACAGAGTGTCACCCTCGTATGGCATATTTAACATTTTGCACCTCATGTCTAAATGTTGTGATCTTCAACCAGCCTTGGCGTCCAAGGACCGCTGACCCTGCCAGCGGTTGTGATCCTATTGAATCTAAATTCATAGTGCAATCTATGATTTCCGATGAGGACTTTTCTCCAACCTGCAAATTTTTTTTCTCCCTTTTGTCTTCGGCAGAAATTCCATCTAGGTGGCAATGTCTAAACACATCTTGCAGTCATAGGTGTCCAGTATTGAGAGTGAATTTGCTGCACATTCAGAAGTACCAGGGATGGTTGAGAACCTCTCTCCAATGTTATCAAGGCATAAGCTTTGCTTGGGAGGCGGTGTTGTGACTGGTGTGGTAGGGTTTTTTCGAACAACGGTGAGCCACTTGTTTGATGACAGAGCTGATTTTGGGAGTTCCCCAGATATAGTGGCGAGTCTTCAGGCACTTTGTATTTCTTATGGATTCTTGGTAGGACTGATGTGTGATTGTAATTCCTCCCAGTTATGATCTGGAATTCGAATTGCTCTCACAGCCTGTTTGTTATTGGAAGTTGGAAGCGTTTGGCCATCCGTTTCACGAGGCTACGTCAACCGCAAAAATCATCTGGTGGGGGAATCCACCGGTTGTGGTGCTGGAGGTGAAGGTGTCGATATTAAAAATTGGCCCATTTAGTGGACACTGATTCAGTATTGTCAATGTTACCTTCTATCATCACCCGAGACAAGGAAGCACAGCAAAATTTTACACCAGGGTCATTCTTGGAGTGGCAGGAGCATCAGAGGATGCTGACATACAGGAGATGTTGTAACCTTGCAGGCACAGGAAAGTGTTTGTAGTAATCCTGTAACATACCCTGTAGGTCTAGTACTAGAGCTACAGAGACCTGAATCATGCCCTCTGAAGTTGGGAGGGAGAGCGCTGTGGTGAAACTGCTCCATGTATGACTTCTTCATATATATCGCTGCCTGCTGCCGACATTCTCATATTAGTCCCCTTCATTCTTGACATTGTTATGATGGACTATGAGGCAGCGTTAGTTTTTGTTGACAACTACGATGCTACTAGGTTTCATACATGATGATATTGTAGATAACCATCATAGACGACCGTCGTAGATGACTGTTGTAGACAAGGTTATTGTAGATGTGGTTATCGTAGACGAACGTGGCTTCTGAAGAGTATTTCCATGATGTAGTGTCAGGACTGAAGAGGGAGGTGTAGCCTCTTGGGAGGTTATTTCCTTTTTCTCACTCTGAAAAGTGCCTTTTGAAGACTCATGGAGTCTTTTTTATTGCTTTCTGTGCACCTCTGGAGACCCTTGGCATGACCTCTCCCTTTGACTTCTCCTGTGAGGTGAAGGATTCCTCACTGTCTCCTCATCAGAGTGGACAGACTTAAGTTCCTATAGCCACAATAATAGCCTCATCTCTCTATACGTCAGTGTTTTAGAGGAAAAGGATAGACATATTTTGTAGACCTTTACCATATGTGCAGGATGAAGATAGTAGATACACTCCTAATGACTTCAGGGTGTAATGTGTTCTTTTTTCTGCTGCTCTGACATATTAGTGTCCGGGTCAGAGATATGAAATAGGAAATATAATGTTAGATGATCTAAAAAGAAAAAACTTAAACTGAGCAGAGCTCAGGGAGACTCCCTTCACACGAAGTGCAGTAGAAAATCATGAAGGACTCAGTCTCTCTTGGGAGTGTCTCAACATCTTGACCCATTTTGATGGTGTTGAAATGAAAGGAGAAAAGGAACCATTATTAGTACTGGAGAAATAAGGAGACTGCAGTACTAGCTCAGAGGCCAACGACGAGATAGAAATATCATATCTGAAGGGAGGTGAAGAAGGTGGGCAACCTGGAAGCAGTAGATGACTGTTGTAGACAAGGTTATTGTAGATGAGGTTATCGTAGACTAACGTCGCAGACGAGATTATTGTACATGACCATTGTAGATGAGGTTATCATAGATGACCGTCGTAGACGAGGTTATTATAGACTGTCAGACGACTGTTGTAGATGACCACCTCCATGTAGGAGAAGGCCTGCAAGGAGGTGACCTAAACCAAGCAAACATAACAAGGTCTAGAAGGGCCTTAGTAAAAGGCAAGAAGAGTTCCGGTGTGAAGGAACTAGCCTCAAAGATTTGATCAAGAGGTTAGTGTTTACCTCTGTGACGGGCAAAGGCAAATCAAATGCCTTGCATAAGACTGCTTTCAAAGAAAGAACGTCCTCTGAAGAGACCACCAAGGGACATCAAGGTCAACTTCTAAGTATGTAAGTAACTGGCATTTTGGCGACCCGACCCAAAGAATGCCCTTCAGAACTTGAAGGAGAGAGAAGTGTGTCCATCTCCTGACTGCCTTTCTCAGCACAAAAGCCCCTATCTCAATCTTGTACAAGGGTAAGCAGTAACCAAATGATGGCCTTCATTTGGGTTCACACCTTGACCAAAATTAACTTGCACTTAGGTAACACCAAAAGTTGATCCCAAAATTGGATCTGGAATCGACCTATTGTTGACTGAGCAGTTTTCAAGTCCTTCTGAGGCACAAGAATGGGTGCTGAAGTCAGAAAGTATCAGGAGCATCTGGGGTCGACCCACGAAGGCCTGATCCAAGATCCAGCAGGTACTGTGATACCTTAAAGTGCACCAGAGGGAGCTAGACGTGGTCTGAACATCAGCAGCAAAGCCTGCTGAAAGTCTCCACTTGAGCAGAGTCTGCAACAGAAGCTGGGAAACCAGGGAGTGTGCCAGGAAGCGCCAGATGTGCAGCAAGGCACCAATGCCATTCCAGGTTAGGATTAAGGCCTGAAAACCTGGTCAAGAATTGCTGACCTGACAACCTGCCTTGCGACTGGGAGAAACTTTGAGCAGAAGGATTTCCTCCATTTGGTACTTCATCAACTTGGTGCAGGAGGCCTTCTAAAGGAACATATTTTCCCTCTGCGCCTGTCTTGCGAATGTGATAGAAGAAGTAATGACTCCACTGCTGGTCACAGCCTCAAGATGTAAAAGCAGTTCCGTCCAGCCCTCAAGAGCAGCAGAATGCTTGAAGCCAGGACCATAAGCGGACCTGAAGACTAGTCTAGGATCCATACTTCAAGGCAAGACAACATGGGGATCCAAAAAGGTTCCCTGGGAGCTGCAAAAATGGCATCTACAGGATGGTGACATTTTGGAAAGTGGCTTTTCCCTAAAGAATCTGCAAAACAATTTTGTAAGCAAAATTGCAGACTACAGCAACTTTGGATCTTTATCAAATGGCACAGGAAAAAGTAAGGAATTGATGTATGACCAATAGCATGTAGCTGTACACGGCTACATGACCTCACATCAGGGAAGATATGTTTTTGAGCTTGAGTTGTGGTGCTATCTTGTGGTACAGGAGCTTTTTTAATGTTGTAGACACAATCTGGCACTTGGGAAGGTTTATAAGGTGAGCAATCTGCAAGTAGATGTTTCCATCAAAAATGTCTTGCGGTAGAAGCAGCACATTTAAGAGGCGGGGACTTCATGTGTAAATCTACATTAGGACGATTTGCTGGCCAAAGGGAACACTTTCTATTACTCTAGCATTATAAAAACCATGAAGCTCAACACAGGACCATCAGGTTACACTATAACCATCAGATATTTACAATTCCATTTTGCACACCTACCTCTCATACCGTCTCCATTGCAAAGCTAGTAGCTGAGACCCAAGAAAAGATACGAGCACTCCTCTGGTCCCTCACACAACAATGTCAAAACGTTCCCCACAATGGATCACAACAAATATAATAATCTGCCAACTATGCACTCCCTCAGGATAGCAAGCTACCTGTCCGAAAATGCGGTTCTGCATCCCACAACAGGGTATGAAGTGCTTTATAAATGCAAAAATACAGTACACATCAGAAATGCCAGGTAAGTATCAACAAGGTAAATAAGTTTGGTTGGGATTTACAGTAAAGTTGAAAATTATTTGCCTACAACTTCCTTGGATCACAGATAAACATCAACAGCTCAGAGTACTGGTATTCCAAAAGCATATTCTTATTTTCTATACGGACTACCTATTGTATATGGCTAGCCTATGTAGAAAGGTAGATTATGACGTGATGTGGTTGCGAAACCTCACCGTGTAATAATGTCACGACATCTATTAAGTCCTGAGATGGACTAGCCTATAGAGCAATCAGGCAGTGCTGCATGGGCTGGTCTGACTGGTCACTATATCGGCATGTTTTATTATCTCCTGAGCAGTTTCATTTCTGCTGTTTTCCTGAAATGAAAACAAACATTAACTGCAGCGAGCTCAAATCCATACAGTCTTTCCTACCTTGAAAAACATGTATACAGTGTGTCTTTACAAGTTTGAAGCTGCCCTAATATGCAAACATGGGCCACCACTGTAGCTTTCTAATTCACAAATGGGAGCCACTTTTATTTTCGTGCCTTGATCAGGTACAGGTAGGTTTCTTTAACAAAACCTTTAGATCAGCCCTGGGTATCTGTGGCACAGAGCCATCAGGCTTAGTTAAGGGAACAAGTGTAAAGCATTTAGAAGTACCAATTTGACAGCTAAGACAGACACACAACACAATCAAAATAAATTATCAATTTACAAAATAGAGTGCATTTTCATCTTATATTAGGTACCAAAATCACAAAAATCTATTGAAGAGAACCAGAGATATGATATGATTTTTAAAAGCGTTGTGGTTCCTGAGTCAACGGGCTAGCAAGACTACTAATCATCTCTTGGACTGGTCACAACAGACAGGGAACCTGTCAAAGGTCCAGGGAGACAGTTACTCGTCAAGTGCAGTAGTCGGAGTCCTCACAGCAGAATTCACCGGGATCCCAGTTCCAGCAAATAAGTGGTCCCGATGCAGAGTATTTAGGATGCTGGGAAGATGCCAAGGATGCTGAAAATGCTGGAGCTGTGGAAGAAATGTGCCTGAGTGTTCCTGGGGCCACAAACTCCAGGGGTCGTCTCCAGTCTCAGGACTCTGTATCCCATGATGCCCCAGTGCAGTGGTTCAACAGGTGCTGATTGATGCACCCTCTTTGCTGGGGAGCAGCAGGGCAGTCTTTCTTCAGTTCTGGGCATACATGGAGATCATTCTCCATGACAGCCACAATGAACTTTCCCATGTTCTTATTTCAGCAGGTACAGCCCTTCCTTGATGCAGCCTGTCTTTTGGCTAGTCCAGTAGCGATCTAAGGTCTATGGTGCCACTTTTAGCCATCTACTTGTTTGTGGGTGGGGACGATTCGCTAGCCAATGGGGCAATAGTTTCCATGAGCCTACCATCCCAATTGAAGGCACTTATTGTGGAGTAGGGCCCTCAAACAGTCTCAGGATACCGCTATCTACCATAAACCAAGACGGTGAACGCTTACTCCCAGAGATGAACCCTGGGCACACCAGCGGGGTGTATCCAGCATAATGAGCCACTCCTTCCGGGAAACCAGTTCGGCAAATAGGATTTTCTCCTCTGGAGGGTATGCCAGTTTGTCTGCCTACACAAAGGAGCAGGCAGACAAATGTGTGATTGCCATTAGTTTCACTGAGGGAGTTGGCGCTTTGGAGCTGGGTTATCCTTGGCCACCTTCCAGTAAACATCATGCTGGAGGAAGTCACACTTGCTCCCTTTGAAAATTCTCTTTCTTCCCTGTTCCTGGGAGCACTTCACATTTTGCACCATGCTGTCTTGAGGAACAACTGTTACAGATACACAGGAAAAGCTAACAAAGGCTTGGGTAACAAAGTGGTGAATTTATAAGTCTACTTTCTATTAAGAAGAGTGCACCCAGGACCGCGAGGGTCCTACCATGCATTTTATTAAAGATCCTACAGTTTTGACCTGGCCAAAAAGTTTATTTTGCCATGTAATGTTGGCAGGCTTAAAGCTGCCCGACCAGGCTATAGTGCCAGGTCTGGAGTCTTGTTTTTCACCTTTTCACCACTTGTTGTGGTGACACTATTAAGTACTGTAGTCCACCAGTGGCGTTTAACTTATGAGCCCTGGATGATCTTGACCATATACTATGGACGTATAAGTAAGTTACACGAGCCAATTGGGTATTAGGAAACTGAACATGTACTTTAGGGGTCAGAGCACATGCAATGGGACATCAAGGCCCATAGCACCACAAAGTCGAAACACCAGCAGCTTCAGTCCAAAAACATGAGGAGGTGAGTAAAACAAAAAGAGACCCCTTCTTATACCCTACATAAATGACTCATTATGGTTAAGATGAAGAGTATAATTAACACCAAGATACTGTAATCACATGACCTCAATGTTGTTTGCACTGCTCCACCCTCGGACATAGGACCCCTTGGAAGAGGAAAAATAGAAGATGGGGTGGGTTCAAGTTTAATCAGATGAAACAGTGTTATAAGAGATATGCCCAATAGGAATTTACATAGTGAAGTCTGATATAAAGGTAGAGTGAATTTATAGCGATAATTAAATAGTTAAAATGCTGTGATCCAAAAGTGTATGTGGACTATTGCCCCTAAATGTGTAGAACATGTTACTTATCTACAGTAATGCTCTTCTGGTAGTGTCTATTTAACCTCAGATTCATCACGTTTTCAATACTGCCCAGGTGTCTGGTTGGATCTGGAAACTTTTCAACAAAACCTTGGCACGCTGTCATGTGGCGCCATGCAGCGCCGCACTGATGTCATTTCACTCCGAAAATGGTGTAAGGAGCCTATATAGGAGCCACCCCTGCACACTGACATCAGTTGCTTTTGAGGATGTCCACACCCCAAGACGCAGAGCTCTAAAAGAATAATGGTCATAACCAGTACACATATTCCAAGACTTGGGATCTTATTGATGGATAGAATCCAATCACAGAACCAGAAGGATGGGAGAGTCGGTGAGGAATCTGCAGCTAGACAGTTTCTTTACCAGAAAGAGTGTTCCTGAAGGTAAAAGACTTGCTCTTCTAGTTCTGGAACTTATAGCCGCAGATTTCACACCTTTTGAATACATACTAAAATAGTGTCTATTGGGAGGCAGGTCTATGAATGGACTCAAACCAGAAAGGTCTGCAGGAGCGAGTGGGTAAAATGCTCCTCTCTGTGGACCTAACAGTCCAAGCAATAGTGCTTTGTAAACATATTGAGTAATGCCCAAGTAGCTGCCTGGCATATGTCCAGGAGAGACACCGAGTGCCAACGCAGATCTTAAAGGAAAGCACAATCCAGTGGGAGATCATTCTCATCTGCACTGCCTTGCCTTTTTTTGCTTCACAGAGACCCACAAAGAGCTGATTGTTACCCAGTGTTTCTTAGTTTGATCAAAGTAAAAGCTAAGCACTCTTTAAAGATCCAGGTGCCTCCTTAGAAGGGTGAGGTGGAGTGTAGAACGCCGACAAGCAGATAGTCTGACTAACGTGGATAGACATCACTTTTGGTAGGAAAGATGCTTGCTCCCATCCACATAAACAGTTTGTCTGGGATTAAGGTAATGTATACTGGATTGGCACAGAGCTTGAAGCTCACTAACAAGCCATGATGAGGTGATGGCGACGAGGATCACTGTCTTAGTTATCTTAATAGGAGCCACGACGGACAGCTTTGAAGTGGATCAAACGTGGAATACGTGAGGACCAGCCTAAGGTCCCATTTGGGCTTTAGAAAGGGAGAAAGGAGAAGTGTATGTTGTAGGCCTTTCAAAAATCGCATTACAACTGGTGACTTAAACAAGGAGGGCCAATCTAGCAACCATAAAATGCCAAAAGATAATCCTTAACTGTGCCCACAGCAAAGCCTTGCAGGGCAAGAGACAAAAAAGAACAGAACACAAGATAACTTGGCCTGGAGGTGGTCAGTATGGCGTGTACTGCACCAAACCGTGCCAGGTCAGTGAGCATCTGAAGCAGCCTCCCCTTTATGGACAGAAGGAAGGGTTTCAGCACCACACAAATAGCTCTCAGCTCCATAAGGTTTACGTGGAGCCGGGTTTCCACTGGCGACAAGAGGCCTTTTATTGCATCCTCTTCTATATGGCTACCCAAACCCACAAGCAATGCATGAGACACTATTGTCAGTTATGTGCGGGGTAGAGAGAGGGGTCTGCCGGTGACCCACCACTGCAGGTCTTTCTCAGTCTAGGCTGAAATCTGAATGTGTTCAAACAAGTCCTCTCGATGTTGGGTCCACTAGGACTCCAAAGTCCACTGCAGAGACCACATATGTCACCTGGTATCCTCAGCCAGCACGATGCTGGGGCCATCAGCCCCAGTGGTCTCAGAGTCAACTGCACTGAAATTCAAAACAGAGGCTGAAGATCAGGATCATAGCCTGAAAGTATTTCCAAAGGGAAAGGCATGAAACTGAACTGTGCCCCAGAATGGCTCCCACAAAAGGGAGCTCCTTAGGTGTCGGGTGTGACTTCAGCACACTTATAGTGAGCTCCAAAGATTACAGGAGGTTTGCTGTAGTCTGGAGGTGGTTAACGACCTCCTGGGATGACTCCCCCTTTTAACAGCCAGTCATTGAAGTAGGCGAAGACTGGCACCCCTAACTTACAAGGTGTGCTGTTAGCCAAGGTATACTGGTGAGACAAAAGAGGAGCATGGGAAACTGAAAATGCTCCGGACTGCAGAACTGCCAGGAGCCTTTGTTGAGGCTGAACAAGCTGGTGCTATGGGGTACCTCTACTACTTACAAAAGGAGCGATAGAACTTTTGTAGTTGACAAGGTAGAGGGACAGGCCTTGAGAGAGAGTTCAGAAGCCTTGCTCTTTTTAAAACACTCCTGAGTGGAATCAATCTAGTCCCCAAGAGCATGTCTCGAAGAGCAAGTCCATCACGGAGGACTGAATATCGATAATCGGAATGTATGACGGCAAATGGCAAGACTTGTAACGATGGCCCGCCAGACAAAATCTGCTGTGTCCAAGCCACAACAAATCGTAAACTTGGTGCATCACAACTGTCTTGAATCGCCTGAGCATCAACAGATCAAAGATCTTCAGACATACCATATAGGACTTGTGCCATTGAGTGCTAAAGGGCACCTATAAGTCCCTATTATATGGTACTAAGATACCCAGGGCATTGGGGCACCAGGGGCTCCCCATGGGCTGCAGCACGTATTGTGCCACCTATGGTCCATGCAAAATGTGTCTGCAGGCCTGTCATTGCAGCCTGCGTGAAAAGGTGTGCATGCACCCTTTCACCACAAGTCACTGCACCAGGTCACTATAAGTCACCATTGCGGTTGGCCCTCCTAGCCCATAGAGCAGGGTGCAGGTACCCGTGTGTGAGGGCACCCCTGCATGAGCAGAGGTGCACCTACAAACTCCAGCTCCATCACTCTAGAATTCGTAAGTGCAGGGAAGCCATTTTACCTGCGTACTGAAATACAGGTCACTACTTGTGTCCAGCTACATAATATTAACTCTGAACCTAGGTATGCTTGGTATCAAATATGTCAGAATCATACCCCAATACTGTTGCCAGTATTGGTTGTATGATTTCATGCACTCTGGGGGCTCCTTAAAGGACCGCCAGCATTGCTTCTACCAGTCATGTGGGGTTATCTGGGCAGCATGCGCTGCTGCCACCCCTCAGACAGGTTTCTGCCCTCCTGCTGCTTGAGCAGCTCAGGAAGAGGAAGGTGGAACAAAGGATTTCCTGTGGGAAAGGGAGATAACTACCTACCCCTTGGAAATAGGAGTTACATGGCTTGAGACGGGTAGGTTCCCCCATTCACTGGTATGCTTTGAAGGGCACATCTGGTGCCCTCCTTGCATAAACTGGTTTGCACCAGTCCAGGGACCCCACTTCAGTTCCTGCTCTGGCACTAAAACTGGACACTGACCACTCCCCTGTCCATCACCACCCCAGAGGTGGTACCCAGAGCATCTCCATGTGGCTGCTTGATTCTGCCAACTTGATTCCAAGGGGGGCAGAGGCCCTTTGAGCATCTGAGTGGCAAGGTCAGGTAGGTGACGTCACAGCCCCCTCCTGATAGGTGGTCACCCTGCTAGGTGACCAACCCCACTTTCTGGGCTCTTTAGGCTCTCTCTCTTGGGAGGGTTCCCAGATTCGACATGCAAAATTCCAGCAGGACTCCTCTGCATCGTTTACTTCATCTTCCGGCCACTGGACTCTAAAGGAACCAACAATCTGCAACTTCAGGGATGACTCTGCTTTGCAACATTGTTTCTCCAGCTCCATCCCGAAACTGCAATATTTCCCAAGCTGTGCATCCTCTGATGTCAGAGAGACTCCAGCCAAGACTGCACCAAGAAGTAAGAAGGAATCTACCTTGGAGTGAAGGAGTCACCCCCTTCATCTGCAGGCACAAACTGCAACTACGACCAGCTGCATGGATCTTCTCTCCTCTGGAGCTGTGTGGGTCCTGCATCACAGCCACTGGTCTGGAGTGTCTCCTTGGTCCTCTCCCCCAGCTGTCCAACTTGGGAGTCGGCAAGCCCTTGCTTCTCCTTGCAGGACACTACCCCTATGCACTGCGACTCTTGCAGCTACCGCGGCTTGTTTGCTCCTCCAAGGGTTCTTCAGGTTTCGTGTAGTCCTGGCCCCCAGCACTTCTTCCTGCTGGACAGTCTCCTCTCCAGCGACGTAGGATTCCTCTTCAGGGGTGCTGAGTGGGCCTCACTGCGACTGCTGTGCCTGCTGCCAGTGGGTTTCCTGTGGGGGCTACTTCCTCTTCTTGTGACTCTCCCGAATGCTGAGGGCCACCCCAGACTCCACTCCTTGGGTTGAGTCCCCTGGGCCTTGCTGGGCCACTTCAGCCTTGCAACTCGTCCTTTTCTCCTTTTGCATTTGCTTAGGCTTGCTGGTAGTTCTTCAGCACCACTGACCCACTACAACCCAATAGCCAACTTGGGAGACTGTCTGCGTCGCTTCAGGAACTCCTCTTCATCTTCAGTGCTGCACAGCTGGTCTTCTTCCCCTGTCAACCTGGTCCTGCATCCACAGAAGGGTGGGTAGTGGCTCCTGCCACAACCGGACACTCCAACACAAACTGGGATTGGTCCCCTTCGTTTGCAGGTCCCCTTCTGCCAGAATCCATCCTTGGGCTTTTCCAGTCTTGTTTGGGACTTGCACAATCCCTTTCCAAAGTCCTGCTGTTGGGTTTGGTGACAATCAGGTACTTACCTCTGCTCTCCTCGTCGCTGGGGGTCACTCTGATACACACCTCTCGGGGTACCTAGTTCCTCCAGCTCCCCTCTAACGATTCCACTTCCTTGGGTGGGGGACGGGTGATTCAATTCAAGTGCCATCCCGACTCCATCCCCTCCCCTACTAGAACATGTAGCCTGGGAGCTTCTACAGGCTCCACCTCGGACATCCATTACCCAAAGGTAGCTATCGCCCGCTCATCTCCTTTCTCCAGGGTATTCATCGGTTGATATCGCTCAAAACCCCCCACTTGCCTCTCACGTTTCACATATTCCCGTTTCCTAAATCGTTGAAGGGATTTCTCCTCACCTCTATACTACATCCATTCCTACGTTGTGCTTAAGTTTCCATCCATACTTAACTCAAGCCACGATGATACACGTTCTGTGAACTATGCTTGTTTTATAAAGTTAATTGATCCTTGCTCACTTATCATATGCTTGTATGTATTGCTTGTATGTATCCGTCATTTCTATTTTATTTTCTCTATATTTTCGGTACTTGATGGCTGGCTACTTTTTCTGTCTGCATTGCACAAAACACATTGTAATCAGCCTCTCGTATAAAAGTTATAAAACTCCAATAAAAATTTACAAAAAAACCCAAAAAACAATGCCACCAGCCCCAAAGCAACCAGTGCCATTGACCCAAATGCACCAAATCAGGGTCGAAACAGAAAGGTTCAGAAATGAAGGCAAACAATACATGCACTAGGCAACATAGAAGCATACATATGTGCCAAAGCTGTGAGTGGAAGCATATGCAATGGACTGTTGGGTGCAGGAGAAAAACACTCTTCTACTGACAGCACACGTTTTTGGAGTGGGACATATCCTCACAGACCTGCTAGGTCAGTACGGCACGCACAAATGGGACTCACATCAACAAGTGATACACAAACTTTGGAAAAAGTGGCGCACAACGTCTGATCTCAGCACGCAAATATAAAATAAGCATGTGAAAGTCACACCTGCCAGTACCCAAAGTTGAACAATGCGGGTCAGGAAACAGAAGCTGCTCAGACATTTGTACTAGCCATTCTACCAGCAACATTTAAGAACCCATATTTATTATTGTATTAGTTTACTGATCTTCTGTGGAGGTCTTGAAAAAATACCACAATAAACTGATTGGGGTGCTACACTGGTAGAGGAAAATACTTCTTTCTCAAACATTTCACCCAATTATATTCCCTGTCAGGATGGAGTGGTAGACTTGCTCATGGAGACTTGCACCACTAGATGTTTGGAGAAAAACTGCTGTAAGAGAAAAACAGTATCACCTGCAGCAAGGCGATGGCACCTGGCAATTTGTCAATTGACTGTGGGTCCAGAACAAAGTTTGGCCCAAGTCCCCATTAAGGTATCAGTAGGTACCTAATTAAATGGAAGAAGGTGCTCTGAAGAGGTTTGTCCTGGTTGGAGGGTTTCTATCAGTGCATGGGTCTTAAGCTCAAATGTGGGGAGCCCGAGGTTGACTAGTTCGGCCGCCCTATGCATTACCATGGCCTAGGAAGCTTACGTCTCTGTGACTGGCCCAGTGGGTAGAATAGGCCCGTTTCTGTGGAGGTATCAAGATCACATGCCTCCTGTAAGTCATTGTATCAATTATCATCCTGATAGGGTTGAGCTAACTCCTCTCTGATGTCAGATTTGTTGTCTGAGTCAGTATCAAAAAGGGAATGCAAAGAGCGTGTTAACTCTTGCGGAAGTGATAAATCAAGGGAGGGAAAATTACACCCTGGCCCGTATCAGGTGCAACTTCGGTTAAGGTCAGATCAGCATTGATTCAGCAATGGAAAAAATGAAATGGTTACTTACTAGGAGTAGTTTTGCAGTTTGAAGAGTTTTCTGAATTTATGTGCTGCGCATTATTCTGCCTTTTAGTGGTTGGGTCCGTAATTGAATGCGTTTCCGTTTTCCTTTTCAGGGTCGAGCACGCAAAGCGCTCTACCCCTAGTATAATCTCTCTATGGGCTTTTAAAAACCCTCATCAGTGTGGTTGGTTCATGGGCTTGCCTTTTAAAATACGCTTGATTTCATTAGTGAAAGGAATGCACACGTCATGCCTTTTCTGGTGTTTAGCCCTCCTCGAGCGCACCGGCCAACTACAGAAAACATACGAGGCTCGATGTTTTCTGTATGGTTTCTGGACTACTTTTTCTTTTTCGAATTTGGAGGCAGCGTGATCTTGCTGGGCAGTAGTCGCGCGCTTTGCATGGTATCGACTGTGTTACATTGATAATTGCACTTTTGCCGATATGTTTCACTGCGAGCGAACTTCTGTTTCCTTTTGTGTGTATGCTTTGGTCTCATGGCCGCCGTCGGCTCGCTTATGTGAAACTTTTACTTTTCAGTTTATGTGGCAAGAAACGTCCAGTTAGGAGTTTAAAACGCCAATACCTCTAACTCGAGCAAACGCGAGACCCATTGAAATGCAAATGCTTATTTTGTTGTTGTGGGCTTCGTGGACCACCATTTGGTGGTATGTCCATCCCCAGTGTGACGTCGGATGGTGCCCCGGAAGAGTCCTTCTCTCTTTCGTCATCTTATCTCTCCCGATTGAACAGCAAATTTTTTTCCTCAGTATTTCCCAGAATTTTCCAAAAGTTTTTTTGGAGCTGCTCCAATTCTTCCAGACCCAATGGGGGGGGAAAAGAATCTGAAGGTGGCTACCATGCAAAGGAACATCCAGGGCTCCATCTGACGTTACACAGGGGATGGGCATACCACCACCGAATGCCCACAAAAAAAAAAAAAAAAAAGGGAAGCAGACAATTACTGACCCTACCACTAGATGGCGGAATAATGCTAGCATGTGAATACAGGAAAGGATTCATGCTGTAAAACTATAAAGGTGTACAGGGCTGGCACAGTTTGTGGTGTAGGATGCAGGGTCGGGACTGGAGCCTGAGGCTAGGTGGGCTCAGCTGGTCCAACTGGAGCTACGGGCAAACCCACAAGCGGTACTCCAAATGAAGGGCCTCTCGGCTCCTTGGGGCACGAAGGATGTCAGAGGGAGTCATTAAGGATCTAAATAGCTGGAGCAAGGATCTGATGCAAAATAGTTGTTGGCCCCTGAAACTCAGGATGTGCTGGAACAAGAAGCGGGATCAGCTGCGAAGTTAGCCAACTTCAGCAGCAATATCCGGATTTGCGGCACAAACCCTGAACTTATTCAGGCGAATGGGAGTGGGGTGGGGTGGGGTGGTGGTGTGGGGGGAGGGGGGAGGGAATCTTACCTGATGATTTGGGCCACGACGGAGACTGGCTTCCTCCCCTTTGGCAACAGAATTGAACTTTTGACACAGACGTGTCTTGAAGCAGTCCCACAAGGAGTCTTTTTATGGCTAGCGATGTAAAGTTTTGCCTTAAAGTCCCTGGTTGTCTTTGGGTTCATTGACAAGCAATTGCTGCAAACCTAGAACTGTGGCTTGAACCCAGACAGAGATATATGTTTGTGGCAGTCAGTCAGTCAAAGAATCTTTTTGCGGCAGTCCTTAAAACCCATTGTTTCTAGGGAATGATATCCCTTGCACACTGAAGAAAAATTCTGAGGTAAAGGTCTGCATCTGGTGGTGCGGAAAGAAAGGAACCAACAACAGCACACAGGCATGGTGCCTGTATTGGTTCCGCACATAATTTCCGGAGCAGCATCACTGCGGAGCCACACAGTCCCACCTGAGGTACTGCTGAAACGTTTCAGGATCCAGTCTGATGCCTGGGAAATATTCAAAAGGTGACAAATCTGCAGCGAAAAGTCTCCATCAGAAAAAGCATAACCCAAAACCCTGCTTGAAATACAGTATACTTTGTTAATTTAAGCAGATTACAGTAGATGTAATGATGCAACAATGTTCATGCCAATAGAATTACATTCACTGCCCATATAAACTATAAAGATATTTAAAAAAAATCCAGCTAGGACACCATGCAGCTATCACACCCTGGTATATATGGTTAATAGATTTGAAAATGTAGCACAGATTCATACACAACCATTTGCTATGTGAGACCTTGTTAGTTCATCAAATTCAAACAAATTAATAATACATAAAATGAACTCCACAGAACGCATTTAACATTAAGTGGAACCAATTTTGGGAATGTAAGATGGACAAACCCTGAAAACTTGTAAACACATTAGTACAACAAATTTCTAAGTGAAAGATGGCCACAAAATGTACACAGCAATGTAGCTGCCATGGTCTCAAGGACATGTCATACTGAACAGAGAGGGGGCTATTACTGCTAAAAAGATGGTGGAAGAAAAGTGAACATGTCAGGAAAGATTATAAAACACAGAATGGCAATGCCTTGTACTATATCTGTTTTAGGGAGTGGACCAGATTAGGTGGTTCATTATCGCTTGCAAGATTGTGTACCAAAAAAGGCCTGTTCCTCCTGAACCCTTTTGAACAGTACAAACAGTAATCCACTGATCAAAATATGTCAGAAGGATCAAGGCTACATGGCCAGATTCGAAGCTGGAGGACTGATTAGACAACTGGCAAGCTAAAAATAACAGTGAGCCTTCTGGAGTCACACTAGAGTCCAACAAGCAAACAGGCAGGCAGTCACCCTGCAATAGAACAAATCTGAGCATACCCTGTGGTTGAACGGAATGTGTTATACCTTCATACAAGGTAATTTTGATATGTCCTGAAAGTTTGCTTACCACAATCAGTAGCCAAACTGAACTGGCACAGGCAGCAAAGTCGAAATTTTTTAATGCTTGACTGGAAAGAAATGGTTAAAGCACACACCTAAAACAGGGGTGAAGCCTCAACCCTCCCCAACAATCCCATTACTAGATTGTTTATGGACTGAGGCTACTCCTCTACTAAAAGGAAAATGTTTCTTACCCAGTAAGCATCTGTTTGTGGCATGTAGTGCTGTAGATTCACGTGCTGCATACTCCTGCCATCTAGTGTTGGGTTTGGAGTGTTGCAAGTTGTTTTTCTTTGAAGAAGCATTTTCAAGTCACGGGATCGAGAGACTCTTTCTCAGTGGTACTGTGCATGACAACTTCTTTGGTAGATTGTTGTCCCGCAGGCGGATGAGAAAATGAGTGCAGAGGAAGTATAAAAAAAGAGATGCCTGTGCAAATGTAAATATGTATGTACAACTATATACAAGTATAAAGTAACTGAAACAGCCACGAGTATCCAGGGAGGAGGGAGGCTGCATGTTAATCTACAGCACTACAATCACAACATTTTCTGTTAGAGGACGTGTGGCTGTAGATACACATGCTCTGCACAGACTGTAAAGCAGTCCCTCTATGAAAGTGGTGGCTAGCCTGTGGGAGTAGCAGTTGACTGGAAAAGTGTTTATAGCACTGCTTGGCCTACACTGGCTTGCTGGTGTGTAAGTTCATCTACACAATAGTGTTTACTAAACGTATGTTGGGTAGACCATGAAGCTGCCCAACAAATGTCAGCTATGGGCATATTTCCAGAGAAAGCCACAGTGACTCCTTTCTCCCTGGTACAGCATGCTCTGGGAGTGACAGGAAGTTGCCTTTTTGCTTTAGCATAACAAGTCTGCATACCTTTTGCTATCTACCTAGCAAAGCTGCCTTTGGATACTGGATTGCCTTCATGAGGTAGTGAGAAAGCAAGCAACAGCTGTTTAATCTTTCTAAACTCTGTAATGCTATCAGTGTATTATGCAAGATTAACATTTAAAGTGTGAAGTGTTCTTTTGGCAACTGAGGCTGCGGAAAGAATACTGGTAACTCAATGGATTGATTAATATGGAATTGAGAGACCTCATTCAGAAGGAACTTCAGATTAGTGCAAGAAGCCACTTTGTCCCTATGAATTTGGAAGAATGGTTCTTCCAAGATTAGGACCTGGAGCTCACTAACACGTCAGAGATGTGATGACAAGTAAAAAGGCCACTTTCCATGAGAGGTACTGAAGAGGACATGAGTGAAGTGGCTCAAAAGATGGTCCCATGAGCCTTGTAAGGACAATATTGAGATGGATGGTGCAGGAAGCACTCTTGGTTGAATGACCCGTTAAAGGTCTTCCATGAATGCTTTGATCACTGGAATTCTAAATAGGGATGTATATTGTCTGTTTTGTAAATATGCAGTTATAGCTGTGAGATGTAAGAAAATGGAGGTTTAAGCTAAATTTGCTTTTTGTAGATTAAACAAGTAGTAGACAATGTCTTTGACAGCAGTTTTAATGGGATTAATGTGTTTGAGTTGACAGTAGCAAATAAAGTGTTCCCACTTTGCAGCATAAAATACTCTGGTAGTGGGTTTACGAGCTTCTCTGAGAATGTCCATACATTATGCAGGCAAATCTAAGTAACAAAACTCTATGACCTCAGGAGCCATATCGCAAGGTTGCGAGATTTGGGATCTGGGTGTCTGATCGGACCTTAGTTTTAAATCAGATGGTTCGGCCTGTTGGGAAGCTTCTTGTGGAGGACTACTGAGAGGTCCAGGAGTGAGGTGAACCGGGGCTTCAGCGCCCATGTGGGAGCTACAAGAACCATGTTGAGAGATGTCTGACTGATATGTCTAACTAGAAATGGAATGAGAGGGAGATGCAGGAAGTGCATAGGCAAATATCCCCAACCAGTTCATCCATAGAGCTTTGCCCATGGATTGTGGATGTGGGTACCTGGAGGCGAAGTCTTGGCATTTTGTGTTCTCTGCTGTGGCGAAAAGATCTATTTGAGGTGTTGCCCATTTCCGGAAGTATTTTTGAAGGACTTGCTAGTGGAGTTTGCATTTGTGGACTTGTTGCTGTATCCTGCTGTGCAGGTGTGCAAAGTTGTTGTTCGTTCCCGGGAGATACTCTGCCACTGAACGCTTTTCGGGACCAGAGGAGGCGGGTAAGCAGCTGTGTGCTGCCTTTCCAATTAGGGCAGGAGCCCTTTAAAAACCAGTGAGCGCTCCCGCTCCGCGGGACGCGCTGAACGCTTTTCGGGACCAGAGGAGGCGGGCAGCAGCTGTGTGCTGCCTTTCCAATTAGGGCAGGAGCCCTTTAAAAACCAGTGAGCGCTCCCGCTCCTCGGGACGCGCGCGGGCGGCGCCCGGGCAAAGCCCGGGCCAAGGGCGGGCCCGTCCTTGCCCGTCATTGCCAGGAAGAGGCAGGGCAGGGCCACCCCTCTGACATCTACTTCAATCTGTGGTCCCAGATAACCATTTTGCATTTGACTGCCCGAAGGACAAATTCAAGCTTATTTTTATTGCGTAGGGGTAGCTTTCCCACCAAGCACCAGGCCTCCATCAAGCTAGTGGACAACTACCAATATTAATCAGCTTTTGCTCGCCCGCTGTGTTTCTAGTTGAATCTCCCACTAATTCCCCATATATTCTCTAACCGAAATACGTCTTTTGGTGGGTGGTAGGAGGTGCAGGGGTTGGGACTTACCATTCATTTCCCGCCCTGTGTTTGCTTGCTCATGAAAAGTGGTTGGGCCAAACTATATATACATATATGCATTTGGGTCTTTGATTGTAGTTTTGTCCGTGAGATCCGCAAATAGCAGGGTTTGAGAAGTTTATTTAACGCTTGCTTGGGGTAGAAGTTGGGTTCCAAAGGCCTAAGTATTACTATTAATCGGGAGCTTATTAAAGGCCCCTGGTTCTTAGTAAAATGGGCAGACGACGTGGGGGGGGGGCTTAGATGGGAAACAGCATTCTAACAATACCCTAGACGGTTTTTTACAAAAGGCCGTTGGGGAACTCGAAAGAGAAATAGAATTAGTGCAACGACGCCTTGCTGCCCCTCCTTCTGCATCTATTAGTTTAGCCCATGATAGCCCAGTCTCACAGCCCCACCCGCGACTAGAGCTTCAGTCTGTACCGATTATCCCTTCCCCTTCTCCGTCCAAAATTCCTCAAGAGATCCAAGACGATATTTCAATTGCAACTGCCATTTGTGCCGCACCAATTTTGTTGGCCCAGCATCCCTCAATAGAAGGTTCCCTTACTTTAACTGAATCTAATACTAAAGGGAAAAGGAAGCGAAAGGAACCTGTTCTCAAGAATAAACGATCTAGGACCTTGAGTCCCTCTAACTCGGCCCAACCCTCTATTAAAGATATGGCATCAATTTCCTCACACAATACCAACGTCCCCCATGCAAACGAGTTTATTAGGGATCTCATAAGAGATGAGCTCTCAAAACTACTTCTCCCTATTTCCAACCGTCTCCAAATAATCGAGGACAAACTTGAAAGTCTTACGACCAGGCAAATACCAACAATTTCTTTACCTGTAGAAATTCAACCTAATCATGACTCTATTATTGCCAATAGACACACTGGCCAAATACCCAAAAATGTTCCTCCCATTTTAAATCACGATTGGCCCAGTTCTGCTAAAACTCCCAGTACCTTGATGAACAAACCTCATATGGCTTTAGCTTCCCTATCAAAAGGAACCGCCTTATGGAACAATCCAGTAACTAATTCGGGAGATGGCATCCCTATCAGGGAATTCCCACATCCAGTATACCAAAAGAAGGTTATGAGCAGGGACTTCCGAGAACCAAAAGTGCTCCATTTACCACCAGAATCATGCCCTTATGTCCTCATCATATCAAATGTTCCTGAACTCAAACCTCATTTTTCCGAATCTTTTATCGAACTCAAAAACAAGGTTATCCACTGGTTGCATGTGAATGCGGGGTTCGCTTTTTCCATGTCATCCTCAATATTGATGGTGAGAAGGGTAGGGTGGGTGGGCCCCCTAGCGAAGATCGGTTCAGGGGACTGTATTGTCATTAATTTTAATTCCCCCGATCTTGTCCAACGACTTTTTTAAAATGCTAACAGACCTTATCCTACAACGGGCAAAACTTCTCTTTGCAGGCTACAAGTGTTTTATCCACCTTTTATGTCGTCTTGGAGTACTCAATCGCCACCATCATACGGGGCTGGTCCGGTTACTCACACACTGCCTACCCTAGACGTCCTCTATCTTCTCTCTCTGAGGCAGACTGACTAGGAGATGCTTTTCCGGAAGTGGTATTGTCTAATTGTGAAGCTGAGACCATTTGCCCTATTGTTCTTAACATCTTTAATCCTCCTGCCCCCCTTATCTTGGCAGATTTTGTTGTCCCAGGATCACCCAAAAATATAACATGTCAAGCAACTGAGGAATGCATTTCTAATCTGTCAAACGCTCCCTATACCTTGGGGCCTATCCGTATGGTCAATTCACCAAACTCAAATGCTGTTGGGGTTACATCCAGCGAGGTTTTAAAGATACAGAGCGAGAAATCTCCTGGTCCTAATCCACCCGAGGGAAGTACCATGGTCTTTAACAGTTCCCCCCCTAGTACGCTATATTCCCAGAATAAAGTTGGGTCCTCATGCTCAGAGGATCTCGATAAGGTACTCAGCTGGAACATAGCTGGATTGGAAAGCAAATTACAAAGCCCAGGTTGGGGTAACCTTATTGATGATCACTTGATCTGTCTCTTTCAAGAAACATGGGCATTAGAACCCAAATATAGACTCGGTTTCAAAAGCTATTGGGTTCCGGCCCGTAAGTCATCTTCTGGGAGACCTTCGGGAGGGTTGCTTGTGTGGCTAAATACTTCTCTCAGGTGCAAGATAGAAGAAATAGATACAGGTTGCCCGGACCTGCAAGCACTATCGCTAATGATTTCTGAAGGAAAACCCCTCCTCTTAATTAATATCTATAACAGGAATGCGAGTCCCCACTCCGAGTCGGACGTTCTGTCGAATTTGGACTATTTTCTTAAAAGTAATCCCTCCCTCCTTGTCTTAATTGGAGGAGACTTCAATGTTACTTTTGAACCTAATCCTCTAGTCCAAGGAATTTGTAAAGAAGAGGATGCCCATTGGGGCATCCCCCAGCTAGTCTCCAACAAAAAACCAAGATTGAATAAATCTGCGCGCTTATTGGCTGACATTGCACTAGCCCATGGCCTCCGAGCCTGTAATGGCCGCTCACACTCGGATGCTATTTTGCGTCCCACTTTTAGGCGCGGAGAACATAGCAGTCGCATTGACTACATATTTCTTGATATTCGTCTTTGGCGTTACATGGTAGATATGAGGGTAGATGAGCAGCCCGTGAGCGACCACGACCCTCTGATTTTATCAACCAGAGGTCTTTTTTCTTCATTCATAGCGCCTCACTCCAGGACAAATGCCTCCCAACTGGCCTTAACTAATAATAGATGCAATCTCAAATGGGAATCCGTTATCTCCTCCCCAAAACACCTGGCATCTATTTACAGCTTGCTCGCAAATCAAATGGAGTGTATGACTCGGTTCATCGAGTCTGAGGAGGGCGACAGCCTTCTTACAGCCCACACTGATCTGTTTCAATCTTTAAAACAACTTTTTACAAAAGAGACTCTTAACAACTTCAATAAAAAGTACAATGCCCCTTGGTTCAATAAATCTTGCAGAATAGCACAACTAGCTCTCCTGGATGCAATTAAAGAAGGCCATGCTGTGACGTTGAGAACAGCCAGGGGGGCTTATAAGAAGGAATGTTTAAAGGCACGCAGAAGCTGGGAGGAGGCCAGATGGGCCACTATTTTGGATTCTGCCTTATCCAATAATACATCCAGGTTTTGGAAACTAATAGCTGATAATGACAGTGATTCCCTTGCCGCGCCTGGCTCCACAATCCTCTCAGCAACTTGGGTAGAGCATTTTGGGCAACTTTATGGAGGTCCGCCTGAAGTTTCCTTGTGTCCCCCCAATGATTTAATAAACCAAGAGATCATTCCAATTTCATTTTCCCTATCCGAAACTAGAGTAGCAATAGACTCCCTGAAATGGGGGAAGGCACCTGGCCCAGACAAAATCCCAGGTGATCTATATAAATCTAGACCTGACATATGGGCTCCTTACCTCAATTCTATCTGCAATGCAATTGCAGCGGGAGCTCCAGTTCCATCCACTTGGAAAGGGGCTGAAATTGTACCGATCTTTAAAAAAGGAAATCCAAACATTCCGGCTAACTACCGCCCAATTAGTCTCCTCGATAACTTCCAAAAAATCTATGCGAAACATCTTCTGTCCCATCTTGAGGAATGGATTATTGAGTCTGAAACTCTCTCTGATTTACAAGCGGGTTTCAGACCCCCAGTGAGCACAGTTGACCAAGCTTTAAGATTTATGTCAATAAAATGGAAGAATGTAGACCTGGGGAGGGGTAACCTTTATGTGGTTTTTATAGATCTAAGAGCCGCATTTGACCTGATCCCCAGGAATCTGCTGTGGTCAACATTATTAAATATGGGAGTGCCATTTGGCCTCCTGAAACTTATAGCTCAATTGCACCAAGATACCTTTGCCCAAATCAGGTGTGGACAGGGGGGGCGAGCTGACTGATCCCGTAGCCATTAAAAAAGGAGTTAGACAAGGTTGTGTTTTGGCACCTACTCTTTTTTTGCTCTACATTAATAATTGTATCCACTACCTAGAGAACTGCTTAAATGATTCTCCGAAACTGGGTGGGATAAAAATCCCTTGTCTGCTATATGCAGATGACACGATCCTACTATCAAAATCGCCAATGGGAATTCAACATCTGATCAACCAGTTCTGTGCTTACTGTAGCGACTATGGTCTAGATGTAAATATCAAGAAAACCAAATTTATGATATTCACTACCTCCAAAAAACAATTGCGTGTTAATATTGAGATGAATTCGACCCCATTGGAGAAAGTAGAAGAGTTCGATTATTTGGGTTTCAGATTATCTACATCAGGCAAATGGAAGGCAGCTATTGACAAAGGGGCTCTAATCATAGGCCAAAGAGGTGGGGCCTTAGTCCGTAGATCTAGAAAGGCTCCGAGCCCCCCTCTGAACATTCTTGCGGAGATTTATAACGTTCAAATTAGAGCAGCGGCTTTATATGGAGCGGAAATTTGGGGATCCCACAAAAACCTGGACATTCTGCAAACCAAGGAAAATATTTTCCTTAGGCAGGTGTCCAGGCTTGGTACGGGTACACCAATGACCCCTTTAAGGCTTGACCTTGGTTTAAATAGTATTAAAACCATAGCGGCCTTAAGACCCCTTTCCTATTGGATTAGATTATGGAAATCTGCTGAACTTGAACCATATAGGCTGGCTATAAGAGAGTTGATAGCCGCCCCTAAGGCATTGGAGAAAATCCCCTGGCTGAAAGAAATGAAAATTGCCTGGGACAAAATGGGTCTTCCCCATTATTGGAAATACCCGGACCAAATTCCTGATAATGCTAAGAAATTTGTTACAAGCAGATATTGGGAGAAAGTTAACGAATATTCCCTGCACCAAAAGGGGGCGGGTAGGTTAACAATGGATTTTCTTCAAATTAAGCATGAACCCTGGGCTGAGAATTTCCTGAACCTCCCTATCCCTCCATATGCCCGCGCTCTATACCTGCAGTTAAGATACGGTACATTGCCTACCAATGGTTTCACGGCCCACTGGTCATCTAACATCGCTTCAAATGACAGGTGTATCTTTTGCCAACACTGTAAAGAAACAATAGAGCATGTATTATTCTTCTGCCCTTTGTATAAGATACCCAGAAAGAGGTGGATTATTCCCCTTTGCAAAAATATGTCATCTCAGGATAGAGTGACAGCCATTAGAATCTGCACGCATGATTCCTCTCCCAGGGTAGCCATTCCAGTCACTAAATACTTATCGGAGGCCTGGTACATCCGTCGCAAGTCCGTTGTACCCAAAGGCCCCTGAGTTATTTTTATATTAGTGTTTAGAAGGATTTTAATCTGCTCTTTTTATCTTCTTTGTATTATTTTTAGCAGGAAATCTCCTTTAGGAATTTGTTGCCTTCTATATGATCACCAGAGATTGCACAAGCTTATAGAGTCCTTCCCTATAGCTTTTACTGTTGTTTTTTTGATTGGTATTCTGATAATGTTTCTTTTAGTTAAATGGGAACTCTATTTTTGTCTTTTTGTCTTCTGGTTGTGCACACTGGTCCTCTAGACAAAAAGTCTTATATATTTTAGCTTTTATCTCTTTCTCTTTTTTACTATATCTATTCATGTTGTATTTATTGTATTTATATTTATGATCAAATGCTTTTGTCCTGCTGTTTTTATTGTTATAATGTTCTGACGATTATTGGTTTTATATTGTCACTATGCTTTTATCACATTCTTTTCTTTCATGTACGATTGTTATTATTACGTCAAATGGTCTAGACCGAATTAATCTAAATAAAATACTCTGCCACTAGGTGAAAGTGATGGTGCAGAGCCCATTTCCATATTGTCGGAGAGAGTTGTGACAGTTGGAGTGACTATTTATCCCCTCGTTTCGGAAGGTGGTACACAGTGGTGGCTACCACATGTCAAGGGGAGGTGAGTGGGGGCTGGAGTGAGTGGGGGAGGCAACATGCAAAACAAACAAAAAACTGCCGCCCGTCTCCCGCCGCCGCCTTCTGTCGCATCACTGCTGGGACACCAGCACAGGCTTCCCAGTAATCCTGGCGCTGCTTACATGCTAAACGTAGCATGTAAGCAGTATTAGGATTGGTCTGAGCGGCAGTCACTGCCACTCAGACAAAAACCTGGGGTTTGTGCGGTTTCTCCAGCCAGGCTGTGTATACAGTCCGGCTGGAGAAACCTAATTGCGCATGTGTGTTTGGCCAGCCTCGGATGGCCGACCAAACACGCATGCACACTTAGTACACTCTCCCCACCTCCCGCCACAGTGACCCTGTGATTGAGCCCACGAACGAGACAGACACTGCTGTAGGTGACGCTTGTGGAGTCTGGCGTGGGGAACGATGGACATCATTCCTAACAGAAGCATCACAGCCTGACCGTATATGAAGAATTCTCTCAAAACTGATGGAGGAGAGACTGAAAGTTGTGAACATTATCCGGACTGGAGTATGCTGTACCCAATCCTGCACTGAGAATAGGTCCTGCATAGGGCTGCATCGAAGAGGTTGAAGGTGGGATCTGACAAAGTGAGAGTAAAACCTAACGTGTGCAGAAGGTCCACTGTCATCAGAGTGTGGCGTTGGCATTGTGATAACATACTGGCTTTGATGAGACAGTTGTCTTGGTAGGGGAATACATGTAGGTTTTGTCTTTTGAGATTGCTGCTACTACTGCTAAGCACTTTGTAAAGATCCTGGGACATATTTGAGGTGTGCAGGGTGGATGGGGATATGGAAGTAGGCATTCTTTAGATCTAGGGCCATCATACACTCGTCCTTTTTAAAGAGGGTGATAACGTCTTGAAAAGTAACCATGTGAAAGTGTTCTGAAAGGCCTTAGGTCCAGAATGGGGCTGGGCGTCCAGTCTTTTTTGAGAATAAGAAGTATAGGGCATATACTCCTGTTCCTTGGTGTTGAAGGGGAACTGGCTTGATCGCTGTTTGAGAAGAAGGGACTGTGCCTCTTGCTTAAGAAGAAGAAGATGTAATTGAGAGAGCTTGTGAGAGCGAGGGGGAATGTATTGAGGAGTAATGAGCTCCAGACACTTACCATGTTGGGTAATGGAACGGACTCATTGGTCCGAAGTGATGTTGACTCAATACGTATGAAACTTTTGAAGTTGTCCCCCGACAGGTGTAGAGTGAGGGTTGGGAAGACGTAGGTAGTCACTGTTTAGATGTTGATGCATAGGTGTGGGTGGTGGCGCTTTTGCCTCTACCTCAGGTTTTATTACCTTTATAGGCTTCTCTGTGGAAGCCTTGTGAGCATGAACTGGAAGGCTGTCTGGCCTAAGAGGTGGAGGCCACTGTGCTTGTCAGTTTGTAACCACCTCTGAATGTGGAGTGACGTAAAGTACCTTTCTGAGAGTGTGACTGTAAAGCGCCCATGGCTTCTGTGTTGTCCGAGTCTTTTTTTAGTTTCTCAAGGGTGGAATCCACTTGAGGGCTGAAAACATGGTCCTTGTCGAAGGGCATATTGAGTACTGCTTGCTGTACCTCTGGTTTGAAACCTGAGCATTGAAGTTAGGCATGTCTCCTTACTAGAATGCTGGTGTTGATACCACATGCAGCCATGTCCGCAGCATTTGGGGACACATCTAATAGAGTTATCACCGATTGTCTGCCCCTCTGCGACAATCTGTTGTCCACTTTTTCGGTGCTCATCTGGGAGTTACAGGAGGAGCTCGTACATCTCATCCCAGTGAGCCTGATCATATCTTGCAAGTAAAGCATGTGAGATGGCAATGCGCCAATGACTGTCTGCTTGCGCAGCAACTCTTTTACATGCGGTGTCAATCTTTTTGCCCTTCTTGTCTGAGGGAGGAGAGTCCCCTGTGGCCGAACTATTGGACTGTGTACATGCAGTGGTAGACACAATAGAATCTAGTAGGACCTGTGATGCTATGTAAGGTGGATCAGAGGGAGCAGAGCAGACTGGTTCCTTAAAGATTTTGTCTGCATGACATAGCATGCCAGGCAGTATGGGGAGGAACTGGATATCCTTATGTGTGGAAGTTAGGGTATCAAAAAGAAAGTTTTGCTCAGTGGGGTCACTGTGTAGCGCAACATTGTGGGAAGCAGCTAATAGAGCTATTACCTGCTGGTAGGATGTGGCATCCTCTGGAGGTGAGAATTGTGCAGGGTATAAATCCAAATCTGTGAAATCATGGGATCATGGCATATGTGTCCCATGGATCTGGATCCTGCTATGTCCTGCCCAGAACTTCCCCAGTGAATAAAGGGGAACCCTCCTGTATGTGGGGGTGGCACTGTCAAGCATCCATGGTCTCCAAAATGGGTTCAACAGGAGATGGAGTGGCTGAAGATTGAGTAGAGTCTTTCGGCTCTGAAGACGTTGAATCTCTGATTTTTGACACTGAGGATTTCGGTTGGTGTCCTTTTGTCGGAGCCGAATCAGAGGTGGAGTTTGTTCAGTTCAGTGCTGAAGTGGTTGGTGCCAAAGGTCGGATGGAAATAGCGACTATATCTCGGACCTAAGATGTTGAGGTTGATGCTGAAGACTATGGGGGTTATTACAACTTTGGAGGAGGTGTTAATCCGTCCCAAAAGTGACGGTAAAGTGACGGATATACCACCAGCTGTATTACGAGTCCATTATATCCTATGGAACTCGTAATACGGCTGGTGGTATATCCGTCACTTTACCGTCACTTTTGGGACGGATTAAAACCTCCTCCAAAGTTGTAATAACCCCCTATGTCTTGTCAATTTTCAGTGCCAAGTCGGAGGGCGGGTCATCAAGCCGGTTTAACGGAACCAGCCATGGCCTGGTGCATTGGTGGTCCGGCGACCTCGGACAGGGGCCTTTTGGCAGTCTTAGAGGGGGCAGGAAGGGCCATGGTACTCACATGTTGCGCCGATGTCACCTCATGGCTTTTGAAATCCGACTGATGTCAGAGTTGGAGTCCTGGATGAAGAAGGTCTACTCCTGTTCCGGCTCCTTCTGGGTGAGCTTCTCCCCGAAGATGTCTGGAGTGTCTTTTCAAGTTTTCTGCGTCTTATCTAGTCGATGAACTCTCAAAGGTCCTTTTTCAGACTGAAGGATCTGCAGCCGTTGCAGGTGGCTTCTTGATGATCGAGGGAGAGGCACAGGTTACACACGAGATGCTGGTGTGCGGGAATTTGGTGCAGCACCGAAGACAGAAACGAAACAGCATCTGTTCCATCAGCACAGCATACTAGTCGGTACAACGTGTTGAGGTAGGCCCGAACGGACGAGGGCACCCCAGGGGGCGCGCAGTAGGTTCTCGGGCTGACGAAGAAAGACAAGCAAGAGATGGTGAGAAAAACGCAACTGAGAAGAAAGCCGTCCATGGAGCAAAAGATGGAAAGAAAGGCTTTGAAACTGGAGCGAGGGGAAGACGGAGCAGAGACACGCGTCTGAACCCGACGGTGGAGAGAAAACAATCTAACAAAGGAGTCGATCCCTTTGCGCATTATCACCGAGAAGGAAGATTCACACGATCCCGCGACTTGAAAATGCTTCTTGGAAGAAAAGGGGAAGGAGACAAAATGGAAGACAGAGTAACCAAGAGCCAAAGTGACCTCTCACCGACTGTGCCAGTGAAGTGACTCCCTTCTGCCAGCCCTCAATACCACCTCCTCCCCACCACCCTGGACCCTCAGCTGGTACACCATGCACCTCCTGGGGTGGAGGGATGATGGATGAAGAGCAACAAAATTAAGGATTTGTTTCTTACCTGCAATCCTAGTCCTCCTCCAGGGAAATTTGTATTAATGTCACAAGCAATGAACTGTAATAACCGTGCAGGGATCATGAAGCACTCTTTTTTTTTTCTTTTTTTTTTTTTAACTGTAATATACAGACATATCTCCAATTTTATTGTTAAGAGCCCAATTTTTCCTTAAATGAAAGAGGTTTGCAATTAAAGCCACGGAAGTATATCAGTCGAACCAGATGTCACAAAAAAACAATAGGTTCCATACCGTCTTGATTTAGCAGTCTGGGCTGCTGTTCGCTTCAATAAAGATACACTTAACTGCCATTAAAACCTATAGGAAAAAAACATTTGCATACCATTTTTTTCCAAAACCCTAGTTGTTAAGGAATTTCGAGACGGAATTGATGTGGGTTACCCTCTACTACTCTACTAAGTAGGCCTTCACCTTCCCGAGAACTAAATGTAGTCTTGGCTAGATTAATGTCCCCCCCAAGCCTACTCATGAGGTGATTTTTTCCTGTAAAACAGCATTTCTAGTGGCCTTAACTCCAATTGGAGGACTAGTGAAATCCCGGCTCTATGCTGAAAGGAATCATATACTGTGTTGCATAAATACAAAGATGATGAGGGCTCAGAAGAAGTTCCTTCCAACCGTGATTTTCATACAAATCTGATAATTTCCCTACCAACTTTCTTCTAAACTCCATCTTTTCCAATTGAAGTGGAATTTGCATTCCATTGATGTTAAGAATGTTTAAATTACACCTAAGAAAAACAAAATACAAACAAACAAGCCATCTATTTTTTAACACAGGTCTAATAAGAATAGGGCAGGCAACTTCAAAACAGCCCATTTCCAGGTGGACTAGTTCAATATCTTGCTAAGTTACAATAATGCAAACAAACTATAGTTTGGTAGGCTCAAACACTACTCAACAAGAGCTACTACTACAGCATTATTGAGAAACACGTCCATTGCAAACATATGTACGTCAGCCACATGAAGGTTTGTACATACTGTCATAATAGCAAGACATTCATGATTCAATTGACATTGGTTTACTGTAATGTGAGTCAAACAAACTGATAGATGTTCTAGCCTTAGCTTTCTAGAACCTCAGCTGTTTTGCCCATTTAAGACTCAGACGATTTGCCTTCTTGGGGAACACATACCCACTGCTGAATGGATAGCAGGAGTACCAGGGATGAAGTAGGGAGTCATCCTTGGGTGGCACTATATTGGTGATCCAGAGACGAGGACAGAGCGGACTCAATTTAACTTCTTCCACAGCTGGTTTCAGGTCCACAACCTCAACGGGAATTGATGGCTAAGGTGGGAATACCTCTGGCAAAGGGAGCAGGTGGTCTCAACAGATAATGAGACAGGAGTGTAATATTTGTTAATAGAATGTAGAGCCGGGACCTCCAACCTTTTCTGTAGCGAGCGATACTTCTGATCATTGAAAATCATTGTGAACTACTGGAGGCTAAACAACTCGCGCATTGTTACCAGACAACCCCACACCCAGCTTCATTGACTTTAAGCCTAATGGCCATACAGACAGACACTATGGTTTAAACAAAATATTTTGACTAGGTGCACTATGGCAGGGCTGCCATGTGCGTCAGTGAGAGAGTGGTCTTTGGGGAAGTATTAACGTGTGCCTATGAATGGGATATTTGTGTATGGGTGACTTAAGAGTCTGCATAGTACATATTTGCGGCACAGGACATAATCTTTCGTCATTTATGTTACTGTTACATGTATAACAAAAACATTCAACCATTTTTTTTTAAATGGGAGCAATTTAAAGTGCAAAAATGTTCATAATAAACATCATTTTTCTGCACTTTACATTTCTCCCATTTAAAAAGGGACTAGTTTTGTGGCACAGTGTTCTACTGGCCACTGGGAGCAAGAGGCCTGCTGTTGGTAAATAACAGTTGAGAAAGTTCAAATGAAAAGTTAAGTTAATCATTATGGGAACTTTTTATTTTAATTGTCTCGGGTTTAAAAGCTTTGGGAAACAACATTTTGTTTTCACCTTCAATATTGATTTGACAAGGACTTTTATTTAAGAGTTAAATACCTTGGAGCTCCAATTCTTCACCTCTGTGCCTCACCATGGGAAGTAAATCTGACTCGAGCACTGCTCATTATCAGGCCCTGCTATCCGCCTGATGGTAATAATGTAAAATAAATAATAACAATGTAAAATAAACACAGCCTTTCCTTAACTTAAAAAGGAAAAATGTGACCCTGTGCTTATTTAAGAAAATGAACTTAAGGCTGTGAGCTACTCTGAAGGTGTCTGGGAGCTACTGGTAGCTCACAATCAACTGGTTGGATATACCTGATCTAGAGCTTTTCTGCTTTTCTGCATCATCTAGACAACATTAATTCTCTAAACTAGTAGCTCAGTCTTCAACTGAATATATAGTTATTTTATAACTGGGCAGCTTCATCATTGTTTGACTGGGGTTTCTTCTGGGCCCAAAGAACTTGCTGGAGCATTATGAAATTATTATCTGAAAAACCATTGCTATGCTGATCATACAATAGATGGATGCTTCCATTACAGATATTCTAAAGGACACTTATGGATCAGCTCTTGCCACGCTTGTCTACCTGGACAGGCAGACTGACCTAGTTAAGACCACATTCTGACATAAAAAAAAAAATGCTTTGCAAATTATTGGTTAAACTGGAAAAAACAGATGTTTTGCAGAAAGAAGGTTATGAAATACATGTTAATCTAAACACAAGCTAGGCTGAAAAAAAGAACCTGCCTTTTATAAACTTTGCAACCGCAAATCAAAGTGGTATATTGTATGCTATAACAATGGTCAACAGACCAATGGTGTGTTTATAAAGAACAATGGAAACCCTTTGGCATCAAGGGACCAGGGGTACGTAGTATTATACAGGAATAGTGGTCCGTGATCAGAACATACGTAGATAATCCAATGGGACTACAATTATGCCCATAAAAGTTGTCCAAAAGACAGTCTGAGCATCCTCTCTAGGCAAATTATTTTCACGTACTTGTTTTAATGACTGGCATGTGCCCATGAGCCTCTGAATAAATTGTACTGGCCTGTTGACAGCTTCTGAGACAGCTATTACATATGCCAGATTTCTACACACGTGGGTTACACTTTAATCTGTTCCCACGATCCTCCGTGATGGTCCCTGACCACAGTCTAATTCTCAGGTACAATTCTCATATGTTTACTCACAGGCTGTCCCACTCCTGGTTGTGCCACGGAATTTGCATGAGACCTACGTATGCCTGCTCCTAGGCACTTAATGCACCTGCCCCACCACACCCACCCCAGTATTGATGTATGAGGTATTGATCCATCACGACTGGTTGGCAACTAATTTTTCTCTTATTTTCTCTTCTCTCCTCTCTTTTAGTTAATTCCTCTAACCATTGTGTACTAAATTCATGGGCATTCATTGTTAATGTCCTGACGATGATCCAACGATTTTGTAAGAATCTAAACATTGATGACTCCACACATTGACCCTACTGTTATGTATACAGGACTGAACACAAGGACAGAAGTGCTATTCTGAATTGTGACTAATCTACTGTCTTGATTTCTGTCACACGAGTGCCTAAGTATTTTTGTTAATTTAACTGTTTAATGAAACTATTTAATAAATGAGCTCTGTCTATTGGACAAGGTATATGGGCACAATTATTTTCCCATTGCATTATCTACTATTCCTTTATAATACAACTTACCAACAGGATCATCAGAGAATAAGAACATTAGTTACTTACCTGTAACTTTAGTTCTCCAGTATTGGTATCTTTCATAGATTCACATGCTTGAATCATTCCCGGTCGTCGAGATGGGAGCCTCCGGTATATTTAATTAAGTAGTATTAACATAGGTTTAAACCTAAAGGCCCTAAGGCCTCTCAGTTTAGCACACTGAGCCATTTTAAGAAAAAGGACCAAACTTCAGGGTCCACCAATCAGGCGACACCACCCTCTAGAACCTTCCTGAGAGAAGTTCCAGCACCTCAGATTTTCTAAGCACAAGTACGTATAGGATATAAAAGAGAAAAGAGGTGAAGGTGGGCTTCTACGGGGAGGCAGGCAGGTCGCATGTGAATCTATGAAAGATTCCAATACTGGCGAATGAAAATGTCACTTACCCAGTGTACATCTGTTCGTGGCATCAGTCGCAGTAGATTCGCATGTTTTGCAATAGCTCGCCATCTGGTGTTGGGCCGGAGTGTTACAAGTTGTTTTTCTTCGAAAAAGTCTTTCGAGTCACGGGACCGAGTGACTCCTCCTTTTGTCTCCATTGCGCATGGGCGTCGACTCCATCTTCGATTGTTTTTCCCCGCAGAGGGTGAGGTAGGAGTTGAATTGTAGTAATAGTGCCCATGCAATGGAGTGACTAAGTATGCACCTATTTAAGGTTGAGATGATACATATATAAATAATTGAAGGTAACTTCCAAACTGCTACAGGCTCCCGGGGAGGCGGGTGGGCACATGCGAATCTACTGCGACTGATGCCACGAACAGATGTACACTGGGTAAGTGACATTTTCAGTTCGATGGCATCTGTCGCTGTAGATACGCATGTTTTGCATAGACTAGTAAGCAGTTATCTCCCCAAAAGCGGTGGATCAGCCTGTAGGAGTGGAAGTAGTCTGAAATAATGTTCTTAATACGGCTTGACCTACTGTGGCTTGTTGTGCGGATAACACGTCTACACAGTAGTGCTTGGTGAATGCGTGAGGCGTAGACCATGTGGCTGCCTTACATATTTCTTGCATTGGGATGTTTCCTAGAAAGGCCATGGTAGCACCTTTCTTTCTGGTTGAGTGTGCCCTTGGTGTAATGGGCAGCTGTCGTTTAGCTTTAAGGTAGCAGATTTGGATGCATTTAACTATCCATCTGGCTATACCTTGTTTTGATATTGGGTTTCCTGCATGAGGTTTTTGAAATGCAATAAATAGTTGTTTAGTCTTTCTGATGTTTTTTGTTCTGTCAATGTAATACATTAATGCTCTTTTGACATCTAATGTATGTAGTGCCCTTTCAGCTACGGTATCTGGCTGTGGAAAGAACACTGGAAGTTCAACTGTTTGATTTAGATGGAACGGTAAAATAACCTTTGGCAAAAATTTAGGATTGGTCCTTAGGACGACCTTATTCTTGTGTAGTTGTATAAAAGGTTCCTGTATTGTAAACGCTTGAATCTCGCTTACTCTTCTTAGGGAAGTAATGGCGATGAGAAATGCCACCTTCCAGGTTAGGAACTGTATGTCGCAGGAGTGCATGGGTTCAAAAGGTGGACCCATAAGTCTAGTTAGGACAACATTTAGGTTCCATGAAGGAACAGGAGGTGTTCTTGGTGGTATAATTCTCCTAAGGCCCTCCATGAATGCTTTAATGACTGGTATCTTATATAGGGAAGTTGAATAGGTAGTCTGCAGGTATGCAGATATTGCTGCAAGGTGTATTTTAATGGAAGAGAAAGCCAGGTTAGATTTTTGTAAGTGAAGCAAGTAACCCACTACATGTTCTGGAGTTGTGTGTAATGGTTGTATTTGATTAATATGGCAGTAGCAAACAAACCTCTTCCATTTACTTGCATAGCAGTGCCTGGTGGATGGCCTTCTGGCTTGTTTTATGACTTCCATACATTCTTGGGTAAGTTGTAAGTGCCCGAATTCTAGGATTTCAGGAGCCAGATTGCTAGATTCAGCGATGCTGGATCTGGGTGTCTGATCTTTTGGTTGTGCTGTGTCAACAGATCTGGCCTGTTGGGCAATTTGATGCAGGGTACTACTGATAGGTCTAGCAGCGTTGTGTACCAGGGTTGCCTTGCCCAAGTTGGTGCTATCAATATGAGTTTGAGTTTGTTTTGACTGAGTTTGTTTACCAGGTAAGGAAGGAGAGGGAGAGGAGGAAAAGCGTAAGCAAATATCCCTGACCAGGTCATCCATAGGGCATTGCCTTGGGACTGTTTGTGTGGGTTTCTGGATGCGAAGTTTTGGCATTTTGCGTTCTCCCTTGTCGCAAACAAGTCTATCTGAGGTGTTCCCCAGAGTTTGAAATAAGTGTTCAGGATTTGGGGGTGAATTTCCCATTCGTGGACCTGTTGGTGATCTCGAGAGAGATTGTCTGCGAGTTGATTTTGGATCCCTGGTATAAATTGTGCTATTAGGCGAATTTGGTTGTGAATTGCCCAACGCCAAATCTTTTGTGCTAGCAGGCTTAACTGCGTGGAGTGCGTCCCCCCTTGCTTGTTTAGATAATACATTGTTGTCATGTTGTCTGTTTTGACGAGAATGTATTTGTGAACTATCATTGGTTGGAAAGCTTTTAGTGCTTGAAAAACTGCTAGAAGTTCTAGGTGATTTATATGCAGTTTTGTTTGATGTACGTTCCATTGTCCTTGTATGCTGTGTTGATCGAGGTGTGCTCCCCACCCTGTCATGGAAGCATCTGTTGTTATTACGTATTGTGGCACTGGGTCTTGGAAAGGCCGCCCTTTGTTTAAATTTATGTTGTTCCACCACAGAAGCGAGAGGTAAGTTTGGCGGTCTATTAACACCAGATCTAGAAGGTGACCCTGTGCTTGTGACCATTGTGATGCTAGGCACTGTTGTAAGGGCCTCATGTGCAGTCTTGCGTTTGGGACAATGGCTATGCATGAAGACATCATGCCTAGGAGTTGTAGTACCATCTTTGCGTGTATCCTTTGTGTGGGATACATGCGTTGTATGATGGTGTTGAAATTTCGAATTCTTTGTGGACTTGGAGTGGCTACTCCTTTTGATGTGTCTATTATGGCTCCTAGGTATTGTTGTACCTTGCGCGGCAGAATTTTGGATTTTGTGAAATTGACGGTGAACCCTAGTTTGAAGAGGGTTTGTATGATATGATTTGTGTGATTTGAGCACTGTATTAACGAATGGGCCTTGATTAGCCAGTCGTCTAGATATGGGAACACATCTATTTGCTGCCTTCTTATGTGTGCAGCGACTACCGCTAGACACTTGGTAAAGACTCTTGGTGCGGTTGTTAATCCGAAAGGCAGTACCTTGAATTGGTAATGTATTCCCTTGAATACAAACCTTAGGTATTTCCTGTGCGATGGGTGTATTGGTATATGGAAATAAGCATCCTTGAGGTCTAAAGTTGCCATGTAGTCGTGTAGTTTTAGCAATGGCAATACTTCTTGTAGTGTGACCATGTGAAAGTGGTCTGATTTGATGAAAGTGTTCACTACTCTGAGGTCTAGGATTGGTCTCAGCGTTTTGTCCTTCTTTGGTATCAGAAAGTACAGTGAGTAAACTCCTGTGTTTATTTGTGTGTTTGGCACTAATTCGATTGCATTCTTTTGCAATAGTGCCTGCACTTCTATCTCCAGGAGATTGGAATGGTGTGTTGTCAAATTTTGTGCTTTTGGTGGTATGTTTGGAGGGAATTGTAGAAATTCTATGCAATAACCATGTTGGATAATTGCTAGAACCCAAGTGTCTGTAGTGATTTCCTCCCATGCTTTGTAATAATGACTTATTCTTCCCCCCACTGGTGTTGTGTGGAGGGGGTGAGTGACATGTGAGTCACTGTTTAGTAGTAGGGGTTTTGGGGCTGTGAAATCTTCCTCTATTTCTAGGGAATTGCCCTCCTCTATATTGTCCCCGAAAACCTCCTCTATACTGTCCCTGGTAACTGGACGGTGTTGCTTGTGAGGTGCTGGCTTGTGTGCTCTGACCCCGAAACCCCCCTCGAAAGGGTGTTTTACGGAATGTGCTGTAATTCCCTCTGCTCTGCGGGGAGTAGAGTGCGCCCATGGCTTTGGCAGTGTCCGTATCTTTTTTGAGTTTCTCAATCGCTGTGTCCACTTCTGGACCGAACAGTTCTTTTTCATTAAAAGGCATATTGAGAACTGCTTGTTGAATCTCTGGTTTAAATCCAGACGTTCGGAGCCATGCATGCCTTCTGATAGTTACAGATGTATTAATTGTCCGTGCAGCTGTATCTGCAGCGTCCATGGAGGAGCGGATCTGGTTGTTGGAAATGGTCTGTCCCTCCTCAACCACTTGTTTTGCCCTATTTTGTAAGTCCTTGGGCAGATGTTCAATGAGATGTTGCATCTCGTCCCAGTGGGCTCTGTCATAGCGCGCAAGTAGTGCCTGGGAGTTCGCGATGCGCCACTGGTTTGCAGCTTGTGCTGCGACTCTTACCAGCTGCATCGAACTTGCGGCTTTCTTTATCTGGGGGTGGTGCATCTCCAGATGTGTGAGAGTTGGCCCTTTTCCTAGCTGCTCCTACAACGACAGAGTCTGGTGGCAGCTGTGTAGTGATGAAAACCGGGTCTGTAGGAGGCGCCTTATACTTTTTTTCCACCCTTGGTGTGATTGCCCTACTTTTGACCGGCTCCTTAAAGATTTCTTTCGCGTGCCGGAGCATACCAGGGAGCATAGGCAGGCTTTGGTATGAGCTGTGGGTGGAGGAGAGTGTGTTGAATAAAAAATCATCCTCGACCTGTTCTGAGTGGAGGCTTACGTTGTGAAATTGTGCTGCTCTAGCCACCACTTGAGAATACGCGGTGCTGTCTTCTGGTGGAGATGGCTTCGTAGGGTATGCCTCCGGACTGTTATCTGACACTGGGGCGTCGTATAGGTCCCATGCGTCTTGATCTTGGTCACCCTGGCTTATGGTGGTGTGAGCTGGGGAGTGTGATGGAGTTCGTGCTGGTGAGACGTTAAGCACGGGCGGAGGAGAGGGTGGTGGGGTAACTCTTTTCACCACTTTTGGTTGTGGTGTCTGTTCAGTTTGGAACTCCAACCTTCTCTTTCTTCTAATGGGGGGAAGGGTGCTTATTTTTCCTGTCCCCTGCTGTATGAAGATACGCTTTTGCGTATGGTCCACATCAGTTGATTGTAGCTCTTCCTCAAACCTATGCTTTTGCATTTGGGAGGTTAGCGAGTGCTCTTCTGTATAAGAGCCTGAAGCTGGGTCGCTTGCAGTTTGTTTCGGTACCGAAACCTTGTCTGCGTGTTTTTTCGGCTCCGAGGTGACTTTTTTCTTTTTCGGGGCCGAAACCTCTCGGCGTCGATCTTCTTCGGTGCCGCTGTCTCGGCGTCGAGCCGTGTCCACACCGGCATCTCGGTGTTGAGGCTTGTCTCCAGCACTTTCTCGGTCCCGAGAAGGCTGCGTGCCAGTGTCTCGACCGGAGTCGGACGATCTCGGCACTGTTTGGGCCTTTTTCGGTGCCGACGGTCGGTCACCGAATTTATGGGTGGAGCCATGGCCTGATGGCAGTGGCGTCCCCTGGGCCTTGTAAATTTTCCTCTGTGTGGTTTTCGACGTCTTACTCACGGTTTGTGTATAGTCGAATCCTTCGGAGTCCGATTCTTGGATCGAGAAGGTACCTTCCTCTTCCTGCTCCTCGAACTCTCGGTGGGCTGTCGGCGCAGACGCCATCTGAAGTCTTCTGGCTCGACGGTCTCGGAGTGTCTTTCGGGACCGGAACGCACGACAGGCCTCACAGGTGTCTTCACTGTGCTCAGGTGACAGGCACAGGTTACAGACCAAGCGTTGGTCTGTATAGGGGTATTTATTGTGGCATTTGGGGCAGAAACGGAACGGGGTCCGTTCCATCGGCGTTCTTCAGCACGCGGTCGGGCCGACCAGGCCCCGACGGGGGATCGAAAAACTACCCGGAAGGGCACCGGAGCTCTTCGATCTTCGATGCGGTGTTGAATCTAAGTACGCCGATCCCGAACGCAACAATACCGACGAAAATCTTCCGAAATGAGCTAATTTTCCGTTCCGAAACTCGGAGCGACAGGAACACGTCCGAACCCGATGGCGGAAAAAAAACAATCGAAGATGGAGTCGACGCCCATGCGCAATGGAGACAAAAGGAGGAGTCACTCGGTCCCGTGACTCGAAAGACTTCTTCGAAGAAAAACAACTTGTAACACTCCGGCCCAACACCAGATGGCGAGCTATTGCAAAACATGCGTATCTACAGCGACAGATGCCATCGAACCTAAAGTTACAGGTAAGTAACTAATTTTCTTACTCCAGTATTGGAACTTTCATAGATTCACATGCTTGAATCAGAGTAGTAAGCAGTATTGATGCACATAGTATTACGCATCTATCTTGTTCGAAACATTAATCGCACGTTTAAATACACATATAACTAATCAAAAATTCTAAACATTATAGGCAAACCTTTAATGAGAATTTTGCATGTATTTCAAACGTCTTTTTATAGGCAATGTGCATATCTGAAATTAGGATGGTGGGATGAAAGATGTAGCTCACCTTCACTGGAAAAGATTTCTGAGGACTGCTTGTACCACCGCTAACGCTCCTTGAGATATTGCTTCCAAGCAGTAATGTCTAGTGAACGTATGGCAGCTCTTCCACGTTGCTGCCCTACAAATGTCTTGAAGCGGTACACCTGCAAACAGCGCTGCTGAAGAGGAAACTGCCCGCGTTGAATGTGCACGGACAGTGGTTTGCAGTGGCTTGCCCGCAGCCTGATGGCAAAATCGAATTGCTGAGGAGATCTATCTAGCGATGCTCTGTTTAGAGAGCGGCTGACCCAGTCTGGGTGCGCTGAAAGCCTCAAATAGTTGGTTGGTTTTGCAAAATGCTTTAGTCCTGTCCAGATAGAACTTAATACATCTTTGAATGTCTAAAGAGTGTAATGCCTTCTCTGCTGGATCAGTAGGATTTGGAAAGAATGTCCTGAAAAATAAGGGCTCATTCAAATGAAAATCCGAGGGGACCTGTGGAATGAAACTTGGATTTGTGTGCAAGATTGTTCTATCTTGTTTAATCTGTAACAACGGATCCTGTATGGAAAGTGCTTGTATCTCACTGAAACGCCTGGTTGATGTCAGAGCAATAAGGAGGGCAACTTTCCAGGAAAGGAATTTCATAGAAGCTCTATGGATTGACTCAAATGGCTGCTTCATAAGTTGCATGAGAACAATATTTAAATTCCAGGAAGGAGGAGGAAGTTTGAATGGTGGAAAAACTCTGAAAAGCCCTTTTAGAAATCACTTAATCAACCTAGAGGACCATAAAGAAGGTGAGGAGTCTGACAGTCTATAAGACGCAATCGCTGCCAGGTGAACCTTTATGGAGGAATGTGCAAGCCCTGAGTGCGCTAAATGCAGCAAATAAGGCAATATCTGTTCCGGTGATGAAGAAAGGGGATCAATTTGTTGTTAACACCACGAACAAAATTTTTACCACTTACACGAGTAAGTGTTGTTGGTGCTAATTGCTCTGGCTTTGGACAGTATATCTCTGCACTCCCGCGGAATGTTCAGGTGTGTAAACTCAAGGTGCTCAGGAGCCATGCTGATAACTGCATTGATTGAGGATTTGGATGTAAGACTTGTTTGTTGCTCACGGTTAGCAGATGCGGAGATATTCTTAGTGAGATACGAGGCTTCACTGACAGGAGAAGAAGTTCTGTGAACCAATGTTGACGAGGCCAGTATGGGGCTATTAATATTAGCGCACATGGTTCTCTCTTCATCTTCTTTAAGACTCTCGGGATCAAGGGAATCGGTGAAAAAACATATGCAAAGATTCCTCACCATGTTATGGAAAACGCATTCCCCCATGGTCCCCTCTGGTGATGCCACCTTGCATAGTATTGGCATTTGGTGTTTGACCAGCTGCAAAGAGGTCGAGGTTGGGTGATCCCCACTGGGAACAAATGTGGTTGACAGTGGACTGGTCTAGTTACCATTTGTGACATATTGATTTTTGCCTGCTGAGCGAGTCTGCTATCCTGTTCTGGATGCCTGGAAGGTGAACTGCAGTGAGGAGTATACCATGCTGTACAGCCCAGTTCCAAATCTCCTGAGCTTCCCTGGAGAGAGGAAGAGATCTTGTGCTTCCCTGTCTGTTGAGATAATGCATTGTAGTGGTGTTGTCAATTCTTATTACCACTTCTGAATCGGCAATCTTTGGGAGGAAAGCCTGTAAAGCTAGGCGGACTGCTTTCAGCTCTAGCATATTGATGTGTATTGTTTGAAACTCTGGTGGCCGTTTGCCACTTATTTGTAGGTCTTGTAAAACCACCCCACAACCCTCCATAGAGGCATCTTTGGTGATTGTCCACGGGGCTGGGTGATGAAGAAAAGATAGACCGATAGAAAGATGATGTTCCTGAGACCACCACACCAGAGCCTTGGTGATTGCTGGAGTAATTTTTATCTGATCTTCGAAGCTTCCTGAAACCTGGAGCCATTGCAGCTTGATCTGCTCTTGCGGGGGGCGCATTTTTAGTTTGCAGAGAGGAACTAGAGGTATCCATGAAGACATCATCCCCAATAAGGACTTGTAAAGGTGTACTGAAATGTATTCTTTTCTTTGTATTGACTTGGCCAGATAGCTGTTTCTGTTGTCTTTCGACAGTGGGGCAGGCCATGGTGGACTGAGTGTCCAGGTTTTCCCCTAGGAAAGTGATTGTGCGTGATGGTTGAGGTTTGGATTTCTCCCAGTTGATAGCCAGGCCTAAGGTGTTGAGTAAGGCAATGCATTTTCTTGTTGACCTGTGTGCTGCCGAATAGGTGTCTGCTTTTATCAGCCAGTCGTCTAAATAAAGGAATACCTGATGTTTTCTTCTTCCGAGAAAGGCTGCAATAGGAGCTAGGCACTTCGTGAATATTCTGAGAGCTGATTTTAGACTGAATGGAAGGACTCGAAATTGAAAGTGGCTTCCAGCTACCATGCATCAAAGGTACTCCCTGTGGGCTGGGTGTGGAAATACACATCCTTTAGGTCTAAGGTAAACATATAGTCTCCATGGTTCAATCGAAGAAGGACATCCAGCAGGGTGATCATGCGGAACAAATGTTTTCTCAAGTATGTGTTTAATTCTCTGAGATCGAGGATCGGTCTCCAGTCTTTCCACTTTCTGCGAATAAGGAAGAACCTGGAGTAAAAACCTTTTCCTCGCTGTGATGGAGGCACCCTTTCTATTGCATCCTTGAGGAGCATTTTGTTGATCTCACTTTCTTGAGTTGTTGTGGATCCTTTGGGGAAGGATTGGGAGGAGGCATTTGGAAAAACTCTAGTGTGTGTCCACACTTTATGAGCTGTAAGACCCACTTGTCCGATGCTATGGTTTGCCATTGCTGGATGAACGAAGATATTTTCCCACCTAGAATTGGGGGCATGTGGTTAGGGGTAGCCGGAGCCCTGGACACATCATGCTCTGCGAGCAGAGTCTTTAGTTGGATGAACTGACCGTCCCCTGGTGGCAGACCTACTGTACGCTGCTTCTAGCAGCTGACTTTGGGTGTGATGTTGACGAAATTGCTGAGAGGAGGAATCAAACAACGGATAACTGAATTGCTGGTAGCATCCCCTATATGAAGGCATTTCGTGGCTCGAAAAGAAGGCTTCCAAAACTGTTCCTAAACTGGAGTGTACCCAAAGATTTAGCTGTGTCCGTGTCGGATTTAATCGACTGCAATGCCTAGTCAATTTGCTTGCCAAACAGTGCTTGACCATCAAAAGGAAGATCTAGTATCTTATTCTGCACTTCCGGATGGAATGATGTGGTCTCAGCAACCTTGTCTTCGGAGGACAGCTGCATCTGCAAGCTGACGAAATGCAATAGAGGCTATGTCCATCGCACAATCTGCCGATGTGCGTTCTCCCTCATGCAATGTCTTTCTAGCCTCCGATTTAATGTCCTCTGGCAACTGATCAAGATATGGGGCGATGTCAGCCCATAATTACCTATCATATCTGGCTAACACTGCTAGGAAGTTAGCCGCTCTTATAGTGAGACTAGACATTGATGAAAATCTTTTACCGATGCTGTCTAATCATCTGCCCTCTTTGTCGGGAGATGCGAAAAATGGAGCAGAGGGATTTTAGGATCTTCTCTGTGCTGCTTGTGTTACCACCGAATATGGATAGGGGTGACCACTTTAGCATGCTGTACTTCTTATCCAAGCGAGGAAGTACTGTTGTGACTGTAGCAGGGTTTTGCATAACAATCCTCCCTTATGTAACTGACCAGTGGCATGGAGCGTACTGACTTCGGAAATAGTTCTTTAAAATCATATAGAAAATAATCAGTTTGCTTGGATGGCATTTGGAAGTGCAAAATGCTTAGCTGCTCTTTCCATAAGATTATGGAATCCTCTGATGTCATCTGAAGGTGAATCTACTTTTGGATGTGAAGGAGAAGGAGGAGCTGGAATAATATACTCATCCCACTCCGACTGGTTGTCGAGGAGCTCACCTTCCTCTTGTTCTCCCTCCGATATGCCAGTCTCATGTGGTATGGTGATATCCGGTGTGGCCACATTCGACAGCTGTAGAGTGGCTCGCCTCTGACGTGGGGTGGCTACTCTTGAAACAGGCGATGAAGGAGGTTGAGGATGTTCTGTAGGAGGAAAGCACCTATTGTAGTCGGCTAGCATTGCTCTGAGGTCGGATAATAATGAGCTAGGAATATACAAATCCTCCTGATATGGTTGATCACTTGCGTAGTACGGTGGATCATAAGTTTCGCCGTACTCCTCATCGTCATCATGATACTTTATGTTCAAATGTGAGGGGCTGTGTGCTGTCCCAAATAGACCCTCCTCATCCGAGTTGTCATCACCCTCCAAAAGATGTACTCGAATTAGAGGGGTTATCTTACCAGGAGAAGTATGCTCCAAAGTAATTCTTGCTATTTTCTGTCTTCTGCGGATTTTTTCCCTCGTTGACGAGCTTGCCGATTGAGACGTGGACCCCTTCGTCGACGGTGTAGTCTGAGCAGTCGTCGATGTTGTCCACATGGAAATCTTAACCGTCGACGGCTTCATGATGGAAGCTACCGTCGACGGGGTCATCGTCGAAGACGGCAATGAGGAGACCGTGGTTACTGTCATAGACGATGACGACGTGTAGGTCTTCATCGACTGACGTCGGCGACGTTGTTAGACACGTCGATGATGTTGTCGGGCGGCCGTTGACAGTATTAATCTAGAAACCGTTGTTGACGGTGGAATGGCACTCACCACTGCCGTCGATGAGGATGTCGTTGACGGTATAGTTTTGGCCAATGGCCTGTCAACTGTAGGAGCAGAGGAAGGCCTTTTAAATGGTTCAGCAGACTTAGATGGAGGCACAGATTATGATTTTCCAGGCCTTTCAGAACTGCTGACATGTCCTCTTTCCCCTTTTGTGGAGAATTTGTGAGGTGATGAAGAAGGGCTGCGGCCTTCGTAAGACCCTGAAGTGGTCTTTTTGTAGGCCTTTCTTGGCTGCTCTGAGGAAGACCTTGAATGAGGTCTAGGTCTCTTAGATGACTTATTGGAAGATGTGGAAGAATCATCGCTGTCTTAATCAGAGACTGAGTTGTCTCTAGATTTTAATTTCTGCAGCCATGTTAATAATCTGCCCTCCCTATCCTTCAGGGTCTTAGACGAGAAGGTGCAACATACCTTGCAGTCCTTGGCAGAGTGGTCTGGGTAAAGGCAGTATATGCAGTCCTGACAAGGGTTTTCAGAGTGTAATCTCTTTTCCCCACAGGTCTTGCAGGATCTGAACAAACCCTTCTTTTCCTTGTCAGATATGTTGTAGGCATTATCAGCAATCACTCAGATTAAGTTTTGAAGAGAGTAACCTTGAAGTTATGCCAACAGATGTGAAGAATAGAGCAGAGCTCTGAGGAGACTCCCTAGCACGACGTGCAGTAGAAAACCTGAGATGCTGGAGCTTCTCTCTGGAAGGTTCTAGAGGGTGGTGTTGTTGGATGGACCCTGACATTTTGTCCTTTTTCTTAAAATGACTCTGATAGAATGCTAACCTGAAAGGCCTAGGGCCTTTAGGTTTAGCCCTATGCCAATACTACTTGATGAAAGGTACCGGGGACCGCCATCTCGACGACTGTAGGAGGCTGGCCTGGCTTGTAGTGGGTACCAAAGGCACTTACACCTTATGCCAGGTCCAGTTATCCCTTATTAGTAGAATAGAGGTGTTTCTAGCAGCTTAGGCTGATAGAAGGTAGCTATGGCAAAGCAGCTTAGGCTGAATTAGGAGACATGCAAAGCTCCTACTATACCACTTATATCATATGCACAATATCATAAGAAAACACAATACACAGAGTTACTCAAAATAAAGGTACTTTATTTTTATGACAATATGCCACAAGTATCTCAGTGAGAACCTCAGTAAGAAGGTAAGTAATATATACAGGTTATATGTACACAAACCACAAATAGGAAGTAAGAGTCAGAAAAGTAATGCAAACAGTGTAGAATTACAATAGGTTGCAATAGGCAAGTATAGGTCTAGGGGCAACTCAAACCATATACTCCAAAAGTGGAATGCGAATCACGAATGGACCCCAGACCTATGGGAGCTTGTAGAGGGTCGCTGGGACTGTAAAAAAACAGTCAGGGTGTCCAAAATACCCCACCCCAAGACCCTGAAAAGTAGGAGTAAAGTACACCTACTACCCCAAGAGAGCACAATAGTCGTGATAGGGGGATTCTGCAAGAACAACAAACACCAGCAGTGCATGGACAACAGATTTCCGGACCTGAGGACCTGCAAGGCAAGGGGACCAAGTCCAATAGTCGCGACAGTGTCCAGGGGGGCAGGAGCCCAGGAAACCCCGGATGAAGGTGCAAGGAAGCTGCCTCCGGATGGAAGAAGCCCGGAATTCTGCAAGAAGGAAGAGGACTAGGAACTTCTCCTTTGGAAGACAGATGTCCCACGTCGTGATGAAGCTTGCAGAGGTGCTTCCCTGCGCAGACATACCGCAAACAAGCCTGGCTAGCTGCAAAGGTCGCAGTAGAGGTTTTTGGGTGCTGCTGAGGACCAGAAAGGACCAGGATGTCGCCCCTTGGAGGAGGAGACAGAGGGGGCGCTCAGCAACTCAGAGAGCCCTCACAGAAGCAGGCAGCACCCGCAGAAGTACCTGAACAGGCACTTGGAAGATTTGTGACCCGGAGTCCACACAGAGTTACAAAAGAGGGTCCCACGACGTCGGAGGCCGACTCAGCGGGTTGAGCACTGCAGGACGGAGTGCTGGGGACCCAGGCTAGGCTGTGCACGAAGGAAATCCTGGAAGAAAGCACAGAAGCCGGAGCAGCTGCAAATCACGCAGTACACAGGTTTGCAGTCTAGCGTAGGGAGGCAAGGACTTACCTCCACCAAACTTGGACTGAAGGGCCACTGGACTGTGGGAGTCACTTGGGTAGAGTTCCTGTGTTCCAGGTACCACGCTCGTCAGGATGAGAGGGGACCCAGAGGACCAGTGATGCAGTCTTTTGGTGCCTGCGTTAGCAGTGGGAAGATTCCGTCGACCCACGGGAGATTTCTTCTGTGCTTCTGGTACAGGGTGAAGGCAGGCGACGCCCAGAGCATGCACCACCAGGAAACAGTTGAGAAAGCCGGCAGGATTAGGCGCTACAATCTTGCTGGTAGTCGTCTTGCTACTTTGTTGCGGTTTTGCAGGCGTCCTGGAGCAGTCAGCGGTCGATCCTTGGTAGAAGGCGAAGAGGGAGAAGCAGAGGAACTCTGGTGAGCTCTTGCATTTGTTATCTGAAGAATTCCCCAAAGCAGAGACCCTAAATAACCAGAAAAGGAGGTTTGGCTACCAAGAAAGGAGGATTGACTACCAAGAAAGCTAAGAGCCTATCAGAAGGAGTCTCTGACGTCACCTACTGTCACTGGCCACTCAGAGTAGTCCAGTGTGCCCCCAACACTTCTGTTTCCAAGATGGCAGAGGTCTGGGACACAATGGAGGAGCTCTGGGCACCTCCCCTGGGAGGTACTGGTCAGGGGAGTGGTCACCCCCTTTCCTTTGTCCAGTTTCGCGCCAGAGCAGGGCTGGGGGATCCCTGAACCGGTGTAGACTGGCTTATGCAGAGATGGGCACCATCTGTGCCCATCAAAGCATTTCCAAAGGCTGGGGGAGGCTACTCCTCCCCAGCCCTTCACACCTATTTCCAAAGGGAGAGGGTGTAACACCCTCTCAGAGGAAATCCTTTGTTCTGCCTTCCTGGGACCAGGCTGCCCAGGCCCCAGGGGGGCAGAAACCTGTCTGAGGGGTTGGCAGCAGCTGCAGTGGAAACCCCGGAAAGCAGTTTGGCAGTACCCGGGTTCTGTGCTAGAGACCCGGGGGATCATGGAATTGTCCCCCCAATAACAGAATGGTATTGAGGTGACAATTCCATGATCTTAGACATGTTACATGGCCATGTTCGCAGTTACCATTGTGACACTATACATAGGTAGTGACCTATGTACAGTGCACACGTGTAATGGTGTCCCCGCACTCACAAAGTCCGGGGAATTTGCCCTGGACGATGTGGGGGCACCTTGGGTAGTGCCAGGGTGCCCACACACTAAGTAACTTGGCACCCAACCTTCACCAGGTGAAGGTTAGACATATAGGTGACTTATAAGTTACTTATGTGCAGTGGTAAATGGCTGTGAAATAACGTGGACGTTATTTCACGCAGGCTGCTGTGGCAGGCCTGTGTAAGAATTGTCTGAGCTCCCTATGGGTGGCAAAAGAAATGCTGCAGCCCATAGGGATCTCCTGGAACCCCAATACCCTGGGTGCCTCAGTACCATATACAAGGGAATTATATGGGTGTACCAGTGTGCCAATGAGAATTGGTAAATTTAGTCACTAGCCTGCAGTGACAAATTTAGAAAGCAGAGAGAGCATAAACACTGAGGCTCTGGTTAGCAGAGCCTCAGTGATACAGTTAGGCACCATACAGGGCACATACTATGAGCACTGGGGCCCTGCTTGGCAGGGTCCCAGTGACACAAGGGCTAAAACAACATACATACAGTGAAATATGGGGGTAACATGCCAGGCAAGGTGGTACTTTCCTACAACAACGATTAATGATTCAAGCATGAGACTCTGTGAAAGTTCCAATACTAGAGTAAACATTGGTATCATAGCCTGAATATCCTTGACTCGCTGCTCAGGAGGATAGGCGCAAAATTGGTCTGTGCCCAGAACAGCTCCAATGAAAGGGAGCATCCAGAGAGGGAGTCAGGTGTGACTTTGGCACGTTTATAGTGAACCCCAGCGAATGCAGGATATCTGCCGTAGACTGTAGGTGGTAGACGACAGCCTGGAGCAAACTCTCCTTCAACAGCCAGTCATCGAGGTAGGGGAAGACTGAAACCCCTAACCTGCGTGGATGAGCTGCGACCACTGCCATCACTTTGGAGAACACCTAAGTGGTGCTGGTGAGGCCAAAGGGGAGCACAGTGATTGAAAATGCTTGTGGCCTACCACGAACCGCAAGTAACACCTGTGAGCAGGCAGTACAGGTATATGGAAATAAGTGTCCTGCAAGTCCAATGCTACATTCCAGTCTCCGGGGTTCAGGGCAGATAAGACCTGGGCCACAGTGAGCATTTTGAACCTCTCCTTCCTGAGGTAGAGATTGAGGGACCGGAGGCTGAGAATAGGGGGGAGGCCCTTGTCCTTTTCGGGCACCAGAAATTAGCAGATATAACAACATGACCTACTTCTGGCACAGGGACCCTCTCTATGGCTCCCTTGGCCAAGAGAGACGTAACTTCCTTGCGGAAAAATGCTAGGTGATATCCTCAATTATCCGATCATAGGATGGTGGCATGGTGGGAGGGGTAATCTCGAGTAGCCCCTGCGGACTATTTGCCGCGATGGCGTTCCAGCAGGGCAGGTGATGGCAAATCCTGCCACCAAATGGTCCCTGGTGGGGAAGCACCAGATCAGGAAAGCCTGGAGGCTTCAGCAGAGGAGGTGGGGTGGACTGACTAGACCGCTGGTTCCAGGATCCACAAGAACACTGGATCCCATGTCCACGGCCACTCAGAGGCTGAACAGCATGCACAGCATGGTGGTTGGTGGGGAACGGACGTGGTTGGGAGCCCCTTCTGTAGCCACGAAAGGGGCGAAAAGCAGACTAAGGGGGTGAATGACCGCAGCAAAGCCATGGGACTGAGCCATAGCCCGGGACTCCTTAAAGCACTCGAGTGCCGAGTCTGCTTTGTCCCCGAAGAAATGGGCGCCATCAAATGGCATTTCTATCAAAGTAGACTGAACATACTCTGAAAAGCCAGATGTCCGTAACTAGGCGTTGCGCCTCAAGGCCACCGTCGAAGCAACCGATCTGCCTAGAGAGTCAGTCGTATCCAGCCCACATCTGATTGTGAACTTAACTACGTCTCTCCCATCAGCAACAGCCTGGGAGAGAATGGCCCAGGCCTCCTCCGGGAACAGTGGTAACACTTGCGCAAACATGTCCCATAAGGTAAGGATGTAAAGACCTGAAAGGCATGCCGTGTCCACGGGCCGCAATGCCATGCTGGAGAACAACTTTTTCCCAAGGTGGCCCAGCCTCTTTAATTCCCTATCCGGATGTGCGGAAAGGGACGCACCATGGGGCGTTGAGGCTAGCATGACCAAGCTCTAGCGGGTGGGGTGTTGGGTCAGGAAAGCTGGATTGATAAGCACAAGCCTGTGGCGGCAGGAAGAGCGCCTGTGCTGGGTTTGGACCAGGTCCCCAGCAGGACATCTATGAAGGCTTCATTGAAGGCAAAAAGGGATTCTGATGTGAAGTCACAGGCTGAGAGACTGGTCCGGACAGCCACCAAAAGCAGCTTGAGGCCCAAGACCTCACCCGCTCTCCATACCACCATGGAGTAGGAAGCACCCTCCAGACCGCTGACTTCGACCAGTTCCTCAGTCCAGCCCAAAGGGTCCTCAAACTGGAATTCCAAAGAGTTCAGCCACCCCTCCACACTCTCTTCGAATATGTACCCGTGAGAATAAGGGTCAGGATCTGATCTAGGGACAAAGGTCCCCGCCGAAGTCAGACTAGGCATCGAGCAACGCCGGTCATGCTCCGTATCGAAGTTGGCAACTAGTATAGGATCAACGCCGCCCGCGGGCCCAGGTGATGTCAGAAGCGTAGACGTCGGGCCCATCATTGGGGAAGGTCGCAAGGGTACAACCGACACCAGTCGGGATCCAAAAGCACATCCATTGGTGCCTCTTGGGGCAGACTTCAAAGCTGCCGGCGCGGAGGCCGAAGGGACCCTTTCCAAACCTCCGGGGCCCAAAGGCTCTCCAACAGGGCCGGACTGCCCGAAGATGAGGCGCATTGCCTCGTAAAATTCTTTTAATTGGGCAGTGTTGGCTCTGGCTCCTAGAAACTCTGGGAGGAGTGGAGCCGACCCAGAAACAGGCTCCTAAGACAGATACCTAGACCTTGGATGCTCCTTCTCCACGTTGCATCATCCGACTGACGGGGTGAAGTCGAAGAACGCTTGTGCTTCTTTGATTTCTTGTGCTTACCTGAACGACCCAATGATTAGGAATGGGACGAGGAGGAGGTAATGGCTCTGCAAGCGGTCTTGGGACCTTCCTCTCGGCTGGGAGTGATGCTGAGCCGGACGTCCAACAGCAAGCAGTTTTAGGGACCGCTCCCTCCAAGGCTCATGGCCCAGCAGTCCGAGCACAACTTCAGGTCATGGTTGTGCTCCAAGCACCACAAACACAAAAGGTGGGGATCCGTCACCGACATCATGCAGGGACAGGAGTTGCAGGGCTTGAGGCTGGTCTTCCGTGATGACATCTTGACACATCATAAGTACAAAAAACACAGACAAAAAGTTGAAAGGCCAGTCAAAAAGTAACCATAAGGGTAGCTCTCTCCGGATCTGCACATAGGCCGGTGCGGAAAGAAAAGAACTAACGTCAGCAGGCTGGGGTGGTGCCTACATACGATTCGCTACGTCATATCCAGCAACCACGATGCCAACGACAGACTTGGAGTCGACCGACACCACCTAATGGCACGTAAGGAAACTGCTCAAAGAAAAATCTTCGAATCCAGACTGACGCCTGAGGAAAATTCTAAGGTAAGGGATCTGCGATTAGAAACCTCCATCAGATAAAGGGATTCATAAGCCCCAAGAAAATACTCATAATCCTGGTGTTTCGGTGAATGTGCTCAATAAAAGAAAGTAAAGTATGATAATAGTGGGAGAAAAACGTTGGAAATTGGCAAGGCATAAAAGCTATCACTTACTGGGAAGGAGCCTCATCCTTTATCTCCAACACAATATTCTGTCCCTTACAGAAGCTCTCGCCTTCATAATGTAGTTGTCCATCTTCACACCTTGCAGAAAACTGCTGCTTATCGGTCTTCAAACCCGCTGGGATAAATACAAATAGACGAGTGAATGTCATTAGGTAACCGGATTGTCCATGTAGTCAACACATTGGATTCACTGAATTTTAGGTTAGCCACAGATTTAAATATGGACAGAAAAACATCTTTGCAACTTTCTCCAGAGTCTGAACATGTTACAGCATTTTTATATTGAGCTGACTACCTTTATCATGGATGTGGCAAAAATAGCACTTTCCTAGCAAATGAAGTAAGCTGTGATGAAGCAAGACATTTAACTTTCTCATCGCTCTTTGTGGTTTTGGTAGACATTCTGGCACAATGGCAACTAAAACATAAAGAACCACTTCTCAAGATTATTACAGGGTGATCCTCCAATCAAAATCAAAGCAAAAAAATAAAATAAAGAGTGCAAACCTGCCTAACAAATCACAAATTGCTCGGCAGTACCAAGCATTCAGCAGTGCACACCTCACAGAATTTGCAAATGGAAGACAAAGTAGGTATAAATGCATTTTCTCTGGGTCTGGTAATTCTGGGTCTGCAAACCTGATAATTTTTGGCCCAAAGACACTAGGCCTCTTTTTACCGGATGTTCACCAGGAGAAACCTGTGCAGGCATGACCGCAGCCCAGCCCTTGGCAAACCCCTGCATTTTTCTGGGGGAGAAAACAAAGACTCTATTCTGAAAGGCTCAAACCCACTCCCCACTTAAAACTGCACTCTCTCCACTAACCCCAAAGGAAGGAGAGTTGCAGGCATTGGCACAGCTCATGCTGCCTGCAATGCCCCATCAACACCCACCTGCCTGCCTGCCCAGTCAGAGCACATCAAAGTGGAGCAGACCATGCTCCTTCTTGGCTGCCCTGTCCCCCAGTAAAAAACAGCCCTAGACTGGGAGAAGAGCCCCCTAGGAAAAAATAAGCAACCACTCTCCACCTCCTCAGAGTACACCACAGGGAAAAAAACAACCCTTCCCATCACCTACCCCAGACATTATCCCAACTCCCACCAGACCTGCTAACATTTTCCACTTGCTCAGTGCAGATGGAAAATGTAATTGGATTTGTCCCCGGATTCGGGATAAGACACGCCGCCGCCAGATTCATTCTGGACCACCCTCGATGAGAACACATCTCCCAACACCTGAGGACCCTCCACTGGCTACCGGTCAATAAGCGTTTCACCTTCAAGCTTCCACACACACGTACAATGCAGGACTAGCCTACCTGAACCACTGCGTCTCCTTCCACACCCCCGCCAGATCCCTCCGCTCTGCCCAGATGGCCCTGGCCACTGTCCCCCTTCATGCGCAAAACCACTGCCGGGGGACAATCTTTCACATACACTGCCGCAAAGAGCTGGAATAACCTCCCCCTGCACCTCAGACAAAGCAAGTCGCTCACAACTTCAGGAACAACCTCAAGACGTGGCTCTTCGGATGAGGCTCCTCCCCTCCCCCCCCCCAGCACCTTGAGACCCCACACTTTACAAATATTGATTGATTGATTGTAAAAGGACCCGGTATTCCCAAGTCCATCAAGTTATTCCACATTATTGGAAAAACAATTGCTGGAATTTGGAGCGGCGATAATGGCCAGAATTCGATATTTAGGACGTCAGGTTCCTTGCAACATATTCTGCAAAACTCATAATGAGGGCTTTGGACAGCAATGCCTGAAGCAGATTAGCAGAAATTGATGAAACCCAACGTTTAAGTTTGAGCTACCTACTGCTTTACTTTCAGCAACCTACCTTGTTTGTTATGAAGAAAACAAAAGTGAAACAGCATATACTAGTTAGTGAGACCGCTGGGCTTGGAAATAACTAATAAATTCTAAAGCTTATTTCACCACTAATTAACCGCCTACTATGATCAATTTGCTTAGTATCAACATTATTCAAGCGTCATACAAGAACCCACATCAACTTCTATCAAAGATGTAAGAGGAAGAGATAACGGGATATCAACAGCAGTGACTATGGGAAATCTTATTAATCTCAACTAGTCACCATAATTCCTATTCCAGCACCTTCTTCTCTGAATCATGGGCTTCCTCATGCATGTGAGGCAGGACTGATCACATTCAGGTGATGCACTATTCTCTATCTGACCTGGTTGATGGGTTGCACAGGTTAAAGCTTGTTCTATCCTTTCAAAGTTATTTGACGTTCCTCGATAAAGTGGCATTGTCCTTCAGGTTCTTCTTGCAAAGCACACATCAACGCTCAAATGTCCAATTAAGTTAACATTATAAAGATGAATGTTTAATTATCTACTGAATACAGATGTGTCTGCACATATGAATAACAAGTTCAGAATTGGCAACAAGAAAGAGCGTACACAGAAATAAACATTTCCCAGTCAAATCGGTTTCCTTACCCAAAGCACCACCAGCAGAGGTACTTACCGTCTGATTTTCTTTTCTGTGGTGACACTGCGGCAGCTTTAGCCTGGAAATCCAAAGATAATAGGGTTATTTGGGATACACGGGCACCAGAGTCTATGGGGAGAATAGTAAAAGAAGTGAAAAGGATGGTAATATTACACATTAATTGGAAGCCTACACACAGCCAGCTAAATGCCCCGACCTAGCACAGCTAGGTTAGAACTCAATTTTACAGAAATATTTTTCAAGAGTGGCATAGTCGATAATGGTGATCAAGTTTAATTGGGCCATCTACATTTCATAATATATAACCAACAATCGATAAAAAATATTTTAAAAATACTTTTTTTTTTGTAAAACCTAGCTGAAAATGTAAGCTTTTTCATTATGAAAAATCAAGTTTAGTAGACTTATCAGGTCATATAACCAATCACCTGAAACAAAAAGTAAAAACAATAATTACAACCTGACCCATATAATTGTTAAAACTGATTATATTTTACAACATTTTTGAACAGCAAACCTATGCTCACCATATTCTAGAATTAGTTAAAGCAAAAGGAAAAATCTATGAAGCGCCAACCGTACAAATACAGGAGAGTTGCTAAAAAAAAAACTATTGCACACTCAGGAGAGCATAGTAGCCTTTCTGGGATAGATCACCTTATTACGCACCACCAACAGGCTCAACACTTCACTGAGATCTGCAACTTCGCGAGGGGGATATCAGACCACTCCCCGGTTTGCACTCATTGAATCTGGGGCAGACTACGCAGTGGGAATCATCCCAATTAACTCCTGGTACCTTAAACAGTGACTCGTAAGGAAGGGACTGATTAGTGCCAAAGAACACTACTTTGCAGAAAATGAGGCCTCAGTGGCCTCTGTGAAGACCTTGTGGGAGGCCTAGTGGACCGCGATAAGGGGACAGGTGATTTCTCTTCTCATATGTTACAAAAAAGATAAAAGGCCTAAACTTGAGGTCTTGGGGGGGGGGTATTTTAACACTGGAACAGTACTTACTACATCAACCTGACCCACACTTAAGTCGTCCCCTAGCCCTTAAACAGAAAGAATTCCACGGCCTAGCTGCTGATGCTGCTAAAGCTATGCAACGGTCCATACAACACCGCCTTTAGAAACTAGGGAATAAAACAGGGAAACTACAAGAGAGACCAGACCAAGAGATGGGTTCTAGAAATCAGGAAACAAGAGGGTGAGCTGGTGCGAGAAAAATACTAGATAGCAGCTGCATTCACAGATTACTATGCACAACTCTATGCTTCAGCAATCTCTACCACAGTCAAATATGTCTGTCCCCTGCTACAAGACATACGCCTGCCACGCCTCCATGTATTGTGAGAGCATACAAACTGGGCCAATGCCACATGATCAGCAAGTGGTTACAATCGGACTCCATAAAGAAGGGATGCCACCAGAAGACTGCACCTCCTATAGATCAATATCACTTCACAATGCTGAGGCAAAAATCTTAGCAAAGGTCCTCCCCGTGCACTTGATTTAAGTGATCCAAACACTCATCCACCTGGATCAATCAGGCTTTACGCCCCACAGATAACAACACAACCTAGACCACCTGCATGGGATACTGGGGAGATCAATGGCTCTACAGGAGCGAGCACTGTTGCTATCACTAGATGTCAAAATGGCATTCGCCAACAGTGAATAGGATTTTATTTTTGAAGTCATGATCAACTTTGGCTTTGGTTCTCACTATATCACTTAGGTCAGACTCCCTTACATGAGCCCAAAGGCGCAAGTGAGAATGAAGGGTGGCCTGTCCTGAGAGTTTCAAGTACAGAAAGGTGCGCTGCAGGGCTGCCCGCTGTCTCCGTGGATCATCACGTTGGCACTAGAGCCACTGGAGACTTGGAGGAATGGGAGGATAGGATATCCTTATATGTGGATGAAGTGCTCTTTTTTGTGACTGACCTGGAGCGCAATCTAGATAGACTGATGCAGATTATTAAGCTCTCTGGTGAGCACTCGGTTAACCAATAAAGTGGCACAAGCCTATTATATTCCTACTGAAAGGCCAGATACAGCGTGCACAGCTGTTTGGCGTTAATTTCAGATACCAGCTTCAGCTACCTAGGTATATACGTTACGCCCAATGAGGAGCTTTTCTTTAGGAGACTCCTGCTCCTGCTACTCGATCGACTACGCTGAGAGGTCCAGCACTGGAGGTCCTTGCCACTTTCCTTGTTAGATTGTGCAGCACTTTTCAAACTAATGTCACTATCCTGCTTCCTCTACAAAACATCCATACCAGGTTCCAGAATTCTATTTTAAGGCTATTGAAAATGAAGTCTGAATGCTCCAATGGAATGCTGGCCCAGCAAGAATAGCTGTGCCCAAGCTAACTAGGGGGTGGTTTGATGGAGACATAGCATTGACAGAAATTTGGAAATACTACTGGGCTGAGCAGTTCACTACGATCAACCAGCAGGCCTTCCACCTGCACTCTGAACTTGCCATCCAAACAGACTGAGCAGTGTTGGGTCCTCATGGATACTTGGGAGCCCTATATGGAGACATGGAGCGGTGGCCCTTGCCAAACTTCAAGTGGCCTGTAATCTGTTTATCGCACAAGACCTCAGCATACCTGAATGGAAAGCGAAGCTCATATTGTTGTACAAGGCAGCTTTGGGGACCCGGTGGAGGCAACCAGGGTTTGCTAAATGGAACCTATTGGGGATTTCCAAAATAGGCGATCTCTGGGCCAGCAGAGATGTCCTTCCTTGGGCTGAATTACAATGAGACTATCACCTGCCCCCCTGGGGCACAGAGATACTTACTGATCCGACACACCCTTAAGACTGTTTTCCATAAAGGTGTAAAGATTCCCGAGTCCTCACTGCTTGAGGACCAGCTATTAGATGAGTACATAACATGTAAAGGCAGTTCCCCGAATTATTTTAAAAAAAACACTAAAAAAAAACACCTAAACCACACTCCAAACTTACTAACATGTCTACGGAAGCAATGGGAGCTAGATGTGGGTGAACTAGAGGATAGTGAATGGGAAGAAGCCTTAGTTGTCCCTAGAGAAATTGCCATTTGGTCTGGGTATTAACCCAACTACACTTCTTACATCATTCTTACTAAACCCGCACCTCGCTGGCAAAAAAATGTAGGGTAGGAGATGGAAGTTGTGCGTGGGGCTGAGGATAGGAGGGCACTTTCTTCCACATCCTCCGGGACTGTCCCGAGACACACCTATACTGGGAGACAATTATCATCTGCCTGACTATAGTAGGAGGGGAAGGTGTTACTGTGTCAGCAAAACAATCTATCCTTAACTTGTAGGGAACCACTGAGGTGGGCAGAGCATAACGGTTGTGGATGATGCTGGGACTGGCGGTAGCCAACAGAAATGTGGTGGGACTTTGGGGGGCAGCCCATGCTCCGGACCTGGAGGCTTGCAAAAGAGATATGGACTGGTGAATGTTGGCATAGTGGGTGGTATACAGAAACAGAGGCTGCCCCCGGTAAGTGGGGCAAGATTTGGAATTGCTGGAAGACATATCAAAGTAGAATATGTGATTCAATAGGCTGAACTGAAAACAATATGTCCTATCTGAGTGATGCAATATCTGTGCTCTTGCCAATGGAGGAGGGGTGATGGAGATGTGGATGGAGAGACCCTGGGGACCCATGATATGCTGTAGGATGTGACAATGCTAATCTTGTAGACCCTTGATATGTTTTAAATAAAACGATTGTTAAAGATAACTATTTCAACTGTCAAGTATTTAACACAAAAGAAATGTGTCAACAGTTTGCCATATGGAACTCCATTATTACAGTCAGCTATTTTAATGTTCTAGTTTCTCCGAGAGTATTCCCAGGAACAAACAGTAGATAACAGGTAATACTGACCACGCTTTTCGATTTCGCCCACTGGGTTAATAATTTTCTCTGTGATGTGTTACTCAGGTCATCAAAACCAGACTTCAGAAATGCATTTTCTTATACTCAAGTCTTATTATCTTGTAGAAAAATGGAACAATCTGGGTCACAGCAGACACTTCCCTTTCTTGTGATTTTAGAGCCTCAATAGCTTTGACCAATATATTTTTATGCTTAAAAGTTGCCCAGAGCATGCTCCAACATGTAGATGACCCACTAGAGACCAAACTCAATCCACAGTGCTTTAATCACTATACAGCAGGGAAATGTATTAAGGGCTCTTTTTCTTAAATCCTCAAGTTTACAAATTTTGGGATAGAACCTAGAATAGCTGCTGAAGACACATACAAAGTTATAGGGATTATCTTTGTTGTTGAGCTCTCTAATACTGGTGCCGCAGATAACCCGCCGTACCAGGTAAGGAATTATTTTAAACTTCCCAAAGACATCAAGGTAAAACTAATCATAGCATCACTGTGTTTTCTGCAGGTCAAGGCGCTCATCCCTAAGTAGCTGAATTCGTTACAAGTGACCAGTTTTTCACTACTTGGAAAGTAAGGCTGCTTTTTCCTAATTTCACAAAAACCCAGTCTGTACTTGTAGGAGGCAGGCCCAGTGAGTGGTGGACCCCTATGTGTTACACCTTATACTGGGTCCAGGCAATCCTTATTAGATAGTGTTAGAGTCTAGGCAGCAATGGCTCTCTAGTGGTAGCTGTGGTGGGCAGCCAGGACTTATCTAGGAGGAGTGTGAAGCACTTGCAATACCACAGTAGTCGCACAGCAACTTATCACACATGAAACATGAAATAAATCACAGTGTTGCAAAAATAAAGGTACTTTATTACAAGGACACCAAACTAGATTACTATAGGCAAACCCCCTTAAGTACGTGCCAGGGCAGCAACCGGGGGGTCCCTGGACTGATGCAAAACGGTTTTTGCCAATGTGCATTTGAAAGCATACCGGTGGCTTGGGGAGCCTACCCCTTCGAAGCCATGTAACACCTATTTCCAAAGGGAGAGGGTGTTGCCTCCCTCTCCCAAAGGAAATCCTTTGTTCTGCCTTCCTCTGCCTGAGCTAGTCAAGCAGCAGGAAGGCAGAACCCTGTCTGGGGCGTGGCAGCGAAGCAGGCTGCCCAGAAAATCCCAGAAGATTGGTAGGAGTAATATTAGGGGTCCTCTAAGGTGCCCCCAAAGTGCATGGAATCATACAACCAATGCTGGCAACAGGATTGGTATACGATTCTGATATGGTTGATACCAAGCATGCCCAGGTTTGGAGTGTAGGAGGATGGCCCTCTATGTAGTGTACAAAACTAGGTACATTTGTGTAGTGGGGTCAAGGCAACCACACGTATCCAGAGGCTAAAACTAGATCACCCAATGCTCTAATTTTTTAGGTAGCTTGGTCGAGCAGTTTGGCCAATCATGGAGAGGTGCAAAGCATTTGTTGTACTCACAGCATCAATCATGCATCTCATACATTCGAAGTAATAACTCAAGACCAATTTATAAAAATATTTTAGATTTCTATATAAACTTTAAGACCAAGATGATCAAAATTGGTTAAGTACTTTTTCAGTTATGAATTTTTGGAGTTTTAATAAATGCAGTCTTTCTGCGCGTAATTACGCACCATAGGAATGAAGAGGCAGTCACTTTAAAAAGGTATATAAATTAGTACAGTTATGTTACTAGGTTCCGCTTTTCAAGGTTGGTCGAGGTTGTCGTTGGGCACACTGTGCCAGCTGGCGAGGCTCGGGTAGCTCCTGGTTCCAACGGTAGCATCGATGGAAAGTCTCTTGGAGCAGGTACAGGGCCATTCAGGGGGACCACTTGGAAAAGGGTGGTTCTTGCAGGTTTAAAGGTGGTGTCCTGGTGTCCCCTTGGGGTATTGAGGTCGCATGGGGTGTAGGACCCTGGGGTCACAGCTGGTTCCTCGTTGCAGGGCGCTGGCCGGCCGGCCGGTGCAGAGCAAGTTTTTGATCCAGGAGCTATGCCCAACGGAGTCCCCTGGAGCTGGAAGTAGGTATTTTTGAGGGAGGCTTACAGGACAACGGCAGCGCTCTGGAGGGAGGCCCGGTGCGTTGCTGAAGTCCCTCGACTGGGGCTTCCTTCTGATCTTTTTTTCAGTTCTGGTGGAGTTGGGTTTCTTACTGTCTGATGTCCACTGACCAATACCCAGGGGGTATTGGTATGGTACGGCCACCAGGGGGTGCAATGCCATCAAACTTGGTACACTTGAAGGGTTTGTCCTGGCCGTCGTCAGGCCAGCTGCGACTTCCAGTCCGGGAGATATCGGCCAGTCAGTGAAGTGACCTTCACTGGCTTGTTGGTTCTTTGCTGGTTCCTGAGTGGTACCTCCACTCAAAAACGAGATCTTGGGTGATTTCTGAAGCCTGGAGGTCCTCTGGGTTTCTTGGGGTCAGTTCAGTGTCAAGCTCCTCCGCAGCGGCGATCGTCGGGTCCTGGTTGGAGCAGGCAGGGTTCGGCACCTTTTCATGATGCAGCAGGCCCACAGTTCTCTTGCTTTGGATCTTCTTTCGGGCTGGTCTTCTCTGTCCTTTCAAATCTTATTTCTTGTTGTAGGGATTCCCACTAAATACTGAATTTAGTGGGCATTTTAGGGGAAACTGGTAGTGTCCAATGGGACATTTATCTTTGGGTGGCTCCACCCACTTTAGTGACCACTTCCTGTGGGACGCGTCAATTCCCTAAACCTGATTGGCTATTTTCCTTCCATCCAAGGTAAGGGGGAAAATGAAACAGAGGGTCTACCTTGCAGGCAACACCTTAGGGGTGCTGCATTCCAGGTCGGGACACTCCCCCTACTATGTGGTTTCCAGCCTTTGTTCCTGCCAAAAGTGGGGGCTTGTAAATGGGGAGGGCATCTGCTACTAGCAACAGGCCTGGGGATCGTGTTTCAAGGGTGGTAGCCCTTTGAAGCTCACTGCCAGGGCAGGGCACATTCCTGAGGGAGGGGGTGTTAGCTCCTTCACCCAGGAAGGGCACTGGTTTCCAAATCAGAGAGATGGGGCTCTCCCCCAAGGTTTGTATATTGGCTGTCTGGAGGTGTCAAGCTGGCTGGAACCAGTCAGCAACCATGCCAGGTTAGTTAGCTTTTGCAGGGGGCACCTCTAAGGTGAACCCTGGGTACATCTTATATTAAATGCAGTACTGGTACCAGTTTGGATTTATCATTCTGAGTTTGATATCAAACAACCCAGGATTCAGAACAGCCATGAAGTAGCTGGGAAACTCGGTTTGACCAGTGTCCAGCACATATATTAAAATGGCTGCTCTGTTCACTCACTATGTCCCAGATTTGGCAAGGAGACAGTGGGGGCATATTGCTCAAGCAGCTATGCCCTCTTATATAATATGGATCACCTTGCCTTAGGGCTGCAAGGCCTGCTAGAGGGGTGTCTTACCCATAGTAAATGCAGTGTATGGTGGACAGGGCACACAGGTAGTGTGCCATGTCGAGTTTGTGTTTTAGGTTTGCACCAGGACACTCAGCCTGCAATGGCAGTGCTGGGTGCATCTGGATGCAAGGCCGTAGAGGGTGGGACAATCAGTTCTTCTGTCCTTAGGGACCTACCCTTAGTACCCCATGCCCTGGATACCTAAGTACCTTTTATTGGGGTCTTATAGTGGTAGCTAAAGGTGTATCCAATTTCCTTTAGAATGTTTTTTGAGAAAGAAAACTGGCACTGGGAACCTGGTTAGCAGGATCCCAGTGCATACAGTCCAAATTGCATTCAGAAACCAAACAAAAAGTGTGTTGGGTGGGGGGAAGGGGTACTACAACAAGGTGCCAGTTTCCCACACAGAGTTACCATTATGTAGCTGGACACAGGTAGTGTGACCTGTGTCTAGTACATGAGTAAAATGGCTTCCCTGCACTTATGAGTACAGGGAAATGGAGCTGGAGTTCGTACGGGCAGGTCTCCTTATACAGGAGTGCCCTCAAACACATGTACCTGCACCCTGCCTTCTGGGCTAGAAGGGTATGCCAGAGGGGTGACTTACAGTGACCTGGTGCAGTGACCTATAGTGAAAGGGTGCATGCACCTCTTCACGCAGGCTGCAATGGCAGTCCTGCAGACACATTGCATGGGCTACCATAAGTGGCACAACACATGCTGCAGCCCATCGGGAACCCCTGGTGCATCAATGCCCTGGGTACCTAAGCATCATATACTAGGGACTAGAGTGGGGTCACCCGTATGCCAACTGTGGGGTGTGTTAAGTCCTAAGCACACAAATTTAGAGGGAGAGAGCACAGTCACTGGAGTCCTGGTTAGCAGGATCCTAGTGAACACAGTCAAAACACACTGACAGCAGGCAAAAAGTGGTGCAACCATGCCATAAAGAGGGTATTTCCTACACAGGAGGCAATGCCCACCCTTCTGCGGGTGAAGATCCGGGTTGACATGGTGGATGAAGTTCTGCTGCGGAGTCCAGGAGCTGCAGAGGAGCCCCTGAAGTCACAGAGGAACTGTCCCTCAATGGTTGCCGGTTACAGACAGGTCAGTGGCCATGAGGACCACCAAAAGCACAAGCAAATGCAACTGGAGCTGTTGGAGATGTGCAGAGCTGAAGAGAACCAGCAAGGTCCAGGGGACTTATCTCTTGGAAGTAAGTCCGGGCTGACCCTGAGAAGACAGGAGAGACAGCAGAAGCAGTTGGAGCCCCCACTGGGAACCCACTGGCTGCAGAAACAGTAAGTCGCAGTGAGGCCAAGGCAGCACACCTGAAGAGGAGTCCCAAATCGCTGGAGCAGCAGAGAGGAGTCCGTCCTTGCAGAGATAGAGTGATGGGGGCCGGGACTATTTGGAGCCTGAACATCCCTTGGAGCAGGAGTCAACAAGCCTTGGTTGCTGCAACAGTCACGGTGCACAGGGGTTCTGTCTTGGAGGAAGAGCCAAGAACTCACGGTCTCCCAAGATGGAAAGAATGAAGAGAGGACCCCTCAGAACCACCACCTGTGTTAGAGAATCTTTGCAGGTCCAGAGGACAGAAGATCCCAGCACCCAGACGTCATTGCCTTAGGTGCCTGCAGATGCAGAGAGTGACTCTTTCACTCCAAGGGAGATTCCATTTTTTCTTATTTTGTGCAGCTGAAGCCTTGTCGACCCTAGAGGATGCACAGCCGTTGAAATGTTGCAAGTTGCTGACAGGTGCCGTGGAAACAATGTTGCAAGGAGAAGTCATCTAAGTGTTGCAGTCTTGTTTGGTTCATGTGAAGTCCAGCAGTGGTTCCAGTGCCCAGAAGCAGAAGAGGTTGTGGCAGAGGAGTCCTGGTGGAGCCTTGCAAGCCAGATCTGGGGACCCACTGACAATGGAGTCCCTAAATAGCCCCAAAAGGGGCTTGGTCACTTTGCAAGGTGACTACCTATCAGATGAGGTTACTAACTGCCTAACCTGACCAGTCAGATGCTCCCACAGACCTCTGCCCATCATGTTTTCAAGATGGCATCAAGTGGCCACATGGAGGAGCTCTGGGCACCACCGTTAGGGTGGTGATGGACAGGAGAGTGGTCACTCCACTTTTCTTTGTGCAGTTTCGCACCAGAGCAGGGACCAGGGGTCTCTGGACTGGTGCAAACCAGATTATGCAATGAGGGCACCAAATGTGCTCTTGAAGCAAACGGGTGGTATAGGGAGGTTACCCCTCCCAAGACTTGTAAAACAAGTTACTTACCTTCGGTAACAAATTATCTGGTAGAGACTATCTAGCGGCAGATTCCTTACCTGAGATTTCACTGGCATCAGCTTTGAATCCAGAATATTTCTGCTGAGCAGTACCCTGCGCGTGCCGTCCGGTAGCGCCTTTCGGATCCGCGTGCGTCGCTCGGCTCTGCGTGGTGGCGTCAGCATCGTTGGAGACGTCTGCGATGTCACGGTTGTCTATATAGACGCCACCTCGGCACGCGTACGTCAGGTTTTTTTTCACAACTTCCCATGCCAGAAGCGCAGAGTCATGGAAGAACCAACAACTTTTGTTTTTATTTTACACTTTATTGGTTGAAGAAAAAAGACATGCCTTTAAGAAAGGGAAAAATATAAAAACATGATATGGAAAATGTCACTTACCCATTGTACATCTGTTCGTGGCATGTACTGCAGCAGATTCACATGCTATGCATGGCTCTTCCAACATCTAGTGTTGGGCTCGGAGTGTTACAAGTTGTTTTTCTTTGAAGAAGTCTTTTCGGAGGCACAGGATCGAGTGACTCCTCCTCTCGGTGACAGTGCGCATGGGCATCGACTCCATTGTTATATTGTTTTCCCGCAAAGGGTGAAGGAAGGAGTGATAGAGTATAAGAATATAAAGAGATATCCATGCAAGTGTAAATGTATCTACATATGTACAAATGTTAAACTTAAACGACTACAGGCTTCTGGGGAGGAGGAAGGGTGCATGTGAATCTGTAGCACTACATGCCACAAACAGATGTACACTGGGTAAGTGACATTTTCCGTTCAATGGCATGTGTAGCTGCAGATACACATGCTATGCATAGACTACAAATCAGTTAGTCCTCCTAAAAAATAGCGGTGGCTAGCCTGTAGGAGTTGAAGTTGTTTGAAATAGTGTTCTTAAGACAGCTTGGCGTACAGTGGCCTGTTGCTGTGAGAAAACATCAACACAACAGTGTTTAGTAAAGGTATGAGGAGTAGACTATGTGGCAGCTTTGCATGTATCAACCATTGGTATGCTTCCTAAAAATGCCATTGATGCACCTTTCTTTCATCTCTAGGAGTGATCAAAAGTTGTATTTTTGCCTTGATGTAGCATGTTTGTATGCATCTAACAATCCATCTTGCTAATCCTTGTTTAGATATAGGATTGCCTGTATGTGGTTGTTGAAAAGCAACAAAAAGTTGATTTGTTTTCCTAAAGTCTTTAGTTCTATCTATATAGTACATAAGAGCTCTTTTGAGATCTAAACTATGAAGAGCTCTTTCTGCAACTGAGTCTGCCTGTGAAAGAAGACTGGCAATTCCACTGTTTGTTTGATGTGAAAAGAAGATAATACTTTTGGTAGAAATTTTGGATTTTTCCTAAGTACGACTTTATGTTTGTGTACCTGGAAAAAAAGGTTCCTCAATAGTTAAGGCTTGTATTTCACTAACTCTTCTTAACAAAGTAATAGCTACAAGGAAGGCAACCTTCCATGTTAAAAATTGAATTTAACAAGAGTGCATGGGTTCAAAAGATGGGCCCATGAGTTTGGTAAGTACGATATTTAGATTCCAGGAAGGAACAGGTGGTGTCCTAGGTGGAAAAATGTGTTGTAATCCGTCCATGAAAGCTTTAATAATAGGGACTCTGAATAGAGAAGTATGTTGAATATTTCATAAATATGCAGATATTGCAGTAAGGTGGAATTTGATGGATCGGAATGCTAAATTTGATTTTTGTTAATGAAGTAGGTAGCATACAATATCTTTATAGATGCTGCGAGTGGATCAGTATTTTTAGATTGACAGTAGTAAACAAATCTTTTTCATTTGTTAGCATAACATTGTCTGGTAGCAAGTTTACGTGCCTGTTTAAGCACTTCCATACATTCGGATGGAAGTTTTAGGTAACCAAATTCTATGACTTCAGGAGCCAAATTGCTAAATTAAGACCATTGGGGTATGGGTGCATGATTTGACCTTTGTTCTGTGTTAACAAATCTGGTCTGTTTGGAATGAGGAACTACAGACAGGTCTAAGAGTGTTGTGTACCAGTGTTGGCATGCCCATGTTGGGGCTATGAGTATCATGGTAAGAGATGTTTGAAGCAGTTTGCTGACCAGAAAGGAAAGGAGTGGGAGAGGGGGGAAAAGCGTAAGCAAATATCCCTGACCAGTTGATCCATAGAGCATTGCCCTTGGACAGGGGATGTGGGTGTCTGGATGCGAAGTTTTGGCATTTTGCATTTTCGCTTGTTGCGAATAGGTCTATATCGGATGTTCCCCACTTTTGAAGTACTTGGGTGTGAATCTCCCATTCATGAGTTTGTCAGTGATTTCTGCTTAGGAGATCCGCTAACTGATTGTGTATTCCTGGAATGTATTCTGCTAATAGATTAATATGATTGTGAATTGCCCATTTCCATACTGTTTGGGTTAGTAGAGACAGTTGAGATTAATGTGCCCCGACCTGTTTTTTTGAGGTAATACATGGTCGTCATGTATGTTTTTATAAGAACATTCTTCTGTTTGAGAAGGGGCTGAAACGCTTTTAGGGCAAGAAACACTGCCAATAACTCTAGGTGGTTTATGTGAAGTTGTTTCTGTTTGGGATCCCATTTCCCTTGGATGGTATGATTGTTGAGATGACCTCCCCAACCTATCAATGATGTGTCTGTTATTATGGTCTGAGGTACAGGGTCTTGAAATCACCGCCCCTTCATTAGATTGCTGAGATTCCGCCATTGAAGGGATGTGTGCGTATGGCGGTCCATCAACAATAGATCTTGAAGCTGACCGTGTGCCTGAGACCATTGTTGTGAGAGGCATTGTTGTAAAGGCCACATGTTTATTCTTGCTTGTGGAACTATGGCTATGCAAGATGCCATCATCCCTAGAATTTCCATGATAAATTTTACAGTGTATTGTTGATTTGGTTGGCTATGTGGGATGAGATTTTGGAAAGCTTGTATCCTTTGTGTATTTGGATATGCTAGGGCTTTTTGAGTATTTAGAATAGCACCTAGGTAAGGTTGTACTTTGGCTGGTTGAAGTGTGACTTCTGCTAATTTAGAGTGAACCCTAGTGTATGCAGGGTTTCTATTACATATTGACTTTGTTGTTGGCATTGTATAAAACTGCTTGATTTTATTAGCCAATCGTCTAGATATAGAAAGACGTGAAAGTGTTGTCTTCTTAACTAGGCTGCTACTACTGCTAGACATTTTGTGAACACTCTTGGAGCTGTTGTTATGCCGAAGGGCAAAACTTTGAACTGGTAATGTTTTCCTGCTATGACGAACCTGAGGTATTTTCTATGAGGTGGATGGATGGGTATTTGGAAATACGCATCTTTGAGGTCTAAAGCAGTCATGTAATCTTGCTTTTGTAGTAGTGGAATTACATCCTGCAGAGTTACCATGTGAAAATGTTCTGGTAGGATGTAGAGATTGAGAGATCTGAGGTCTACAATAGGCCTCAGAGTGCAATCTTTTTGGGGAATGAGGAAGGATAGTTAGTATACACCTGTTCCTTGTTGAGAATGTGGGACCAATTCTATTGCTTGTTTTAGTAGTAGGGTTTGTACTTCCTGTTGTAACACAACATTGTGTACTGGGGACAATTTGTGGTAACGTGTTGGAATGTTTGGAGGGGTGGAGATTAACTCTAGGCAATAGCCATTGCGGATAATTGATAACACCCAATTGTCTGTGTGATGTTTTGCCAATGAGAGTGGAATTGTTGTA